>NC_135817.1:27534920-27874780 GCF_964213995.1 Mustelus asterias | reverse complement strand
CCCCCCTCGCCCCCTCCCCCCCCCCTCACCCCCTCCACCCCCCCCCTCACCCCCTCCACCCCCCCCCCACCCCCTCCACCCGCCCTCGCCCCCTCCCCCCCCCTCGCCCCCTCCCCCCCCCCTCGCCCCCTCCCCCCCCCTCGCCCCCTCCCCCCCCTCGCCCCCTCCCCCCCCCTCGCCCCCTCGCCCCCTCGCCCCCTCCCCCCCCCTCGCCCCTCCCCCCCTCGCCCCCCTCGCCCCCCTCGCCCCCTCACCCCCCTCCCCCCCTCACCCCCCTCCCCCCCCTCACCCCCCTCCCCCCCTCCCTCCCCCCCGCCCACTCCCCCCCCCGCCCCCCTCCCCCCCCCCTTGCCCCCCTCCCTCCCCCCCCCTCGCCCCCCCTCGCCCCCCCCTCGCCCCCCCTTCCCCCCCTCGCCCCCCCCTCGCCCCCCTCCTTCCCTCGCCCCCTCCCCCCCCCTCGCCCCCCCCTCGCCCCCCCCTCCCCCCCTCGCCCCCCCTCCCCCCCCCTCGCCCCCCCTTCCCCCCCCCTCGCCCCCCCCATCCCCCCCCTCGCACCCTCGCCCCCCCCCTCCCCCCCCTCGCCCCCCCCCTCCCCCCCCTCGCCCCCCTCCCTCCCCCCCCTCCCCCCCCTCGCCCCCCTCCCCCTCCCCCCCCTCGCCCCCCTCCCCCTCCCCCCCTCGCCCCCCACCCCCCCCTCGCCCCCCACCCCCCCCTCGCCCCCTTCCCCCCCTCGCCCCCCTCCCCCTCCCTCCCCCGCGCCCCCTCCCCCCTCCCCTCCCCCGCGCCCCCCTCCCCCCTCCCCTCCCCCCTCCCCTCCCCCCTCCCCTCCCCCCTCCCCCCCGCGTCCCCCTCCCCCCTCCCCCCCGCGTCCCCCTCCCCCCCTCCCCTCCCCCGCGCCCCCCTCCCCCCCCCTCCCCCCCGCCCCTCCCCTCCCCCTCCCCCTCCCCTCCCCCTCCCCCCCCTCCCCCCCGCCCCTCCCCTCCCCCTCCCCCCCGCCCCTCCCCTCCCCCTCCCCCCCGCCCCTCCCCCTCCCCCCTCCCCCCCCCTCCCCCCGCCCCTCCCCTCCCCCTCCCCCCCCTCCCCCCCGCCCCTCCCCTCCCCCTCCCCCCCCTTCCCCCCCCCTCCCCCCGCCCCTCCCCCCTCCCCCTCCCACCCTCCCCCTCCCCCCCCCCCCCCTCCCCCCCCTCCCCTCCCCCCCTCCCCCTCCCCCCCCCCCCGCCCCCTCCCCCCCCCCCCGCCCCCTCCCCCTCCCCCCCCGCCCCCTCCCCCTCCCCCCCCGCCCCCTCCCCCTCCCCCCCCTCCCCCCCCGCCCCCTCCCCCTCCCCCCCTCCCCCCCCCCTCCCCCCCCCTCACCGCCCCCTCCCCCCCCCTCACCCCCCCTCCCCCCCCTCCCCCCAGCCCCCCTCCCCCCCGCCCCCCTCCCCCCCGCCCCCTCCCCCCTCCCCCCCGCCCCCCTCCCCCCTCCCCCCGCCCCCCTCCCCCCCCGCCCCCCTCCCCCCCACCCCCCTCCCCCACCGCCCCCCTCCCCCCCTCCCCCCCGCCTCCCTCCCCCCCTCCCCCCCGCCCCCTCCCCCCGCCCCCTCCCCCCTTCCCCCCGCCCCCGCCCCCTCCCCCCGCCCCCTCCCCCCTTCCCCCCCGCCCCCTCCCCCCTTCCCCCCCCGGCCCCTCCCCCCTCCCCCCCGCCCCCTCCCCCCCGCCCCCTCCCCCCTCCCCCCGCCCCCTCCCCCCTCCCCCCCTCCCCCCCCGCCCCCTCCCCCTCGCCCCCCCCCTCGCCCCCCCCCTCGCCCCCCTCCCCCCCCCCTCGCCCCCCTCCCCCCCCCTCGCCCCCCTCCCCCCCCCCCTCGCCCCCCTCCCTCGCCCCCCTCCCCCCCCCCTCGCCCCCCTCCCCCCCCCTCGCCCCCCTCCCCCCCCTCGCCCCCCTCCCCCCCCCTCGCCCCCCTCCCCCCCCTCGCCCCCCTCCCCCCCCTCGCCCCCCTCCCCCCCCCTCGCCCCCCTCCCCCCCCTTCCCCCCCCTCCCCCCCCCTCCCCCCCTCCCCCCCCCCTCACCCCCCTCCCCCCCCCTCGCCCCCCTCCCCCCCGCCCCCTCCCCCCCCTCCCCCCCCTCGCCCCCCTCGCCTCCCTCCCCCCCCTCGCCCCCTCCCCCCCCTCGCCCCCCTCCCCCCCCCTCGCCCCCCTCCCCCCCCCTCGCCCCCCTCCCCCCCCCTCGCCCCCCTCCCCCCCCCCCCCTCGCCCCCCTCCCCCCCCCTCCCCCCCCTCCCCCCCTCCCCCCCCTCCCCCCCCCTCCCCCCCCTCCCCCCCTCCCCCCCCTCCCCCCCCCCTCCCCCCCCCTCCACCCCCCCCTCGCCCCCCTCCCCCCCCACCCCCCCCCCCTCGCCCCCCTCCCCCCCCACCCCCTCGCCCCCCTCCCCCCCACCCCCTCGCCCCCCTCCCCCCCACCCCCTCGCCCCCCTCCCCCCCCACCCCCTCGCCCCCCTCCCCCCCCCCCTCCCCCCCCCCTCCCCCCCCCCCTCCCCCCCCCCTCCCCCCCCCCTCGCCCCCCTCCCCCCCTCGCCCCCCTCCCCCCCCCCTCGCCCCCCTCCCCCCCCCTCGCCCCCCTCCCCCCCTCGCCCCCCTCCCCCCCCCCCTCGCCCCCCTCCCCCCCCCCCTCGCCCCCCTCCCCCCCCCTCGCCCCCCTCGCCCCCCTCCCCCCCCCTCGCCCCCCTCCCCCCCCCCCTCGCCCCCCTCCCCCCCCTCGCCCCCCTCGCCCCCTCCCCCCCCCTCGCCCCCCTCCCCCCCCCTCGCCCCCCTCCCCCCCCCTCGCCCCCCTCCCCCCCTCCCCCCCCTCGCCCCACTCCCACCCCCCCTCGCCCCCCTCCCCCCCCTCGCCCCCCTCCCCCCCCCCTCGCCCCCCTCCCCCCCCCTCGCCCCCCTCCCCCCCCCCTCGCCCCCCTCCCCCCCCCCTCGCCCCCCTCCCCCCCCCCCTCGCCCCCCTCCCCCCCCCCCTCGCCCCCCTCCCCCCCCCCTCGCCCCCCTCCCCCCCCCCTCGCCCCCCTCCCCCCCCCCCTCGCCCCCCTCCCCCCCCCTCGCCCCCCTCCCCCCCCCTCGCCCCCCTCCCCCTCCTCGCCCCCCTCCCCCTCCCTCGCCCCCCTCCCCCTCCCTCGCCCCCCTCCCCCCCCCTCCCCCCCTCACCCCCCTCCCCCTCCCCCTCGCCCCCCTTCCCCCCCTCCCCCCCCCTCGCCCCCCTCCCCCTCCCCCCCAAGACACTTTTGTTTCTCTCCCCTCTCACCTTAAACCTATGCCCTCTAATTTTAGACTACCTTTGGGAAAATATATTGACTATCTAGCTGATCTGTGCTCCTCATTATTTTATAGACATAAAATTATGTTGGGGAAATTTCAGGCAGTGCAGTTTAGTCATAGAATCACAGGGCGGAATTTTCCAGTCCCGCCCGCCACGGGAATCATAGCAGGCGGGAGGGGACATGCAAAGGTTCGTTGACCTCGGGCGGGAATTTCTGGCCTTGGGGCAAGCGGAGCTGGAAAATCCCACCCATTGAGTTTTACAGCACAGAAAGAGGCCCTTCAGCCCATCGTGTCTGCACCAGCCATCAAGAATTATCCATTCTAATCCATCACTTGGTTGCTATAGAGTAAAGGAGACACGAGTTCTGCTTCTTTACAAAATACCTTTATTTCTTTGATCCAACTTCACACACAATTCTCCACCAACAAAATAGTGCCACCTGTGATCCCTTTACATATCAGTGATTTCTATTGAATAATTGACATCAAAGTAGGATTTAATTTGAAGGTCTGTTAACCCATTCCTAACAAATGGGACTGGACAGACATTCCAGACACAGCTTTTAAATTGAGGCACTGTTCCACAAGTATTTCTGGGCCCGACTACACATGGCTCTATTGCAGAGGACTGTCTATGCTTTCTGGACCGTTAGGGTCCTGGACCCAAACCCCCAAGGTATATTATGAAGTCAGACTAGACCCCAACAAACTTCCTATTTTGACATAAATGTGAGAGTAGGATGCTTCACTCCAGAAGTAATTCTGCTGACAAATTCAGAATCTTTTATCAAAACAAGCTTTATCCATAACACAGCTTAAGTATAACTCTAGCAGCTTAACTTTAACAGTTGAACAATAGTTTTAAAAAAGAAAGGAAACAACTCAATTTATCACTACTTCAGTTCCAACTAAGCAACAGTCCTCTGAGGATCAAATGCCATTTTAAATACAGTTCGTAAACCCAGACATCCTTGCTATAAATTGTGTCAATGGCCTTGAATCATTGAGAGGTTTTGATTTTCAGAGCAGCTTGCAGACTTTCTTTAAACGACCCCAGCCAGAAATTGAAACTGTGTCTCTGCTACAAACCTAGCTCCTCCCCTAAATCACATTATCACATGTCCCTCCATACCTAACTGAAAACCCCAGTTTCCATTCCTTTAATCAAAAAACCCCAGGGGACCTTTTCATTTAGAAACAAAAATCCATTTGCTCTCTCCTAAATATACACTGCATGGCTAAAATGAGTAAGTGTCCTGCTTTCCCAGCACCTGAGCTATACATTTTTCAGACACACTGCCTGTAGAGAAAAAACTGAACTCTGAAACATTTTCCTTAAATAAAATATATCAACAGCACAGTATCATCACAGGACCCAACTAATTTCTCCCCAAACCACTACAATTATGTGTCTCACTGTTCACTTCTCCAGTCATCCCCCCTCATTCATGTGCACCTGTCGTCTCTTCCCAAGTCATTCCCTGTCAGTGAAGCCTTTGTCCTTCTCCCACCCCCCACTCCGCCTTTCTGCTAGTCACGCATGGTGAGCCATACCTCTGACCCCTGATTCTTGAGTTCCCATTGGTCTTTCCTGGCATGGAGTTGGAACAGCCATGATCATAGGACTATGAAGGTTAGGTGAGGTCTCAAGTGGTGCATGCCTGGTGCATGTTACTTGTATCTGGTCATGAATCACCCGGTCTAATTAGCTGCCAAAGTGGCCATCTGATCTGGAGTGAGGGCGTGATTCTGGCGAGCTACTTTTTTAATGAGTATTTCTGATATTCAAATGTGGTTCCTGACATGGCACAGCAGGCTAACTGACTCACCACGAAAGTTGGCAGTGGAAAATTACGAACTCTTTTTACGCCGGTGGGAAACTGATTTTTAGCCATTCTTCACATTTTCCTGTTCTGCCCGGCAATTTTCCACTGCCAACTTTCATGGTGAGTCAGTTAGCCCACCGTGCCATGTCAGGGACCAGAAAATCCCAGCATAGTAATAATCCTGACAGTGTTTTCCTGACAGGACAGAAATATTAATTGGAACCCCAAGGGTTGGTATGCAGAGCATTACTTGTCTTGAAATATATTGTTGACTTGGTCTTGGATATAAGGAGCATAATTCTGAAGTTTGTGGATGATAGAAAATTTAGCAACATGTTAAATATTGGGCAGGATCATAGCATACTTGAGGCAACATAGACCGACTGGTAAAATGGGCAGACATGTGGCAGATGTAATTTAATTTGGATAAGGTGAAGTGATGCACTTTGGGAAGAACAACATAGGGATGTGGTATGACCTAAATTGTTGTTTTGAGGAGTTGTAAGAACAGTGTGTCCTGGAATGCATCTGAACAATTCTTTGAAATCTGCAAGAAAGTTGATAAGGCAGTTTACAAAACATATAGGATTGTGGGTTTTGTAAATAGGGGCATCAGATACAAAATAAGCCATGCTAAACCTTTACAAATCACTGGTAAAGCCTCTGAGAATATTTTGCACAATTCTGGGCACTACATTTCAGGAAGAACTTAGAATGGAATCAAGGATGGAAGAGTTCAGTTTTGGAATAATTGGAAAAATTGAGATTGCTGTCAAGAGGACATAAGGTTTAGGGAACATCTAATAGTTGTATTCAAAACTGAGATGTTTTGATAAAACAAATAGGGAGAAACTCTTTCCTCTGACAATTTGGTCAGTGACCAGGTGTCATAGATTTTAAATAGTTGAGAAAGGAGGGAAATGAAAAGAATTATTATTTCCCACACAAGGATTGTTAAGATCGGGAGAACAGTGCATGAAAGAATGGTGAAATCAGATTCCACAGGCACTTTCAAGAAGACAATTAGACAGGTCTTGAAGAAGACCTATTTGCAATTTAATAAGATGCATAAAGAGAGGATTAATTCAAACTTTGAGTCAATAGCATTCATGCTAACTGATAACTCGCAACATTGATACATCTATCTACACAGGACCATTGATGTTCCATTTTGTGACTGCTGATCTGAAATTGTGTGATGGAAGATTGTTAACTTTTTAAATCTGATCACAGAATGGTTGGTTAGCTCCTGTATTATGACCAAGCCCTCTGTATTATCATTTTCATGATGGTTCTTGCCTTTATAATTTTCTATGATTTGTGACATGTTCTGGCCTGCCCTAGTTTTGTGTATTGCATATTTATTGAATTAGACAAAAGATCTTATATTGCCTCAAATGTAAAGAGAATACATTGTAATTGAAAATTGTGCCCTGCATTAAACATTTTACTATCCAATAAATTTATATAATGTGCTTTATTGTTGATATGCTCAGTATATTGATAGAGGACTGAGAAAACTAATGAGCTGTTTCCCTCAGGAAGAAGTGAGGAATTTATGGTCCATTAAAGTCAAGCACAGCATTTGTTTCTGGTCACCAAAGCACAAAGGAAATATCTAAATTCTGGAAACCAGTGCAGAGAAGGATCATGAGGCTAATCTCTATGGTCAAAAGACTGAAATATAAGGAAAAATTAGAAAAACCCACACAATTTTTTTAGCTTTGGAATGAAGCATAATAGAGGGGAATTTAGAAAATGGTTTTAAATTTAGTCCAGTGTGATATTATGAATATCTCCTTAGTTAGTTGATTGTAAAGTCACCATACTCCCAGATGACCATAGGGCCATTGCCTCAAAGGGGAGAGCTGACTGGTGTTGATTTAACCTGAGGATCACCACACCTCAGGTGAGGGGCTAGATTGAGAAAATGGGCCTTCGTGAATAACATTAGCAGGTATGGAAATGGAACCATGCTGTTAGAGTCACTCTGCATCACTAACCAGCTGTTCAGCCAACTGAGCTACACTGACCCCTGGTGTTAGCATAATTTGATTGTAAGCATCATTTATGAAATTCATTTTGGCAGTCTTGGTCAAATTTTAATTGTGCATGAGTTCACAGCACATATCTGTCCCCATATTTGACATTAATTGGTAATGTCCTGCTGATATACATGATGTAGTATGATGTGCTTTTCTGAATTTTTGGGCTGTTACAGCAGGATGATAGGAGTTTAGCTGTATGTGATCTGATGGTGCTTGATGTTGATAGATTTGGTGCCTGAAATGGAAAATGATCAGTTGTCCAGCACTGGCATTCATCACCATTGTGTGAATGTATAGGAAGCTGGCAGCTAAGGTAAATGTGGGACCTCTATCGAAGAGGCAGGTGAATTGATATCAGCAAACAAAGAATTGGCGGATATGCTAAATAAAGTTTTTGCATCAGTCTTCACTATGGAAGACATTGCAAATATCCCCAAGTTATCAGATGGGCTGATTTCAAATAACAGGGTAGGACTTGCAGCTTGAGAGAAACAGCAGGCTGCATAAAAGGGTAAATAACTGAGAGGGTGCTTCACATGAAGGTTCCTTCTTACCAATCTTTTTAAAATAAAATCATCCAGGTCATGCCTAGGTGGGGGAGGGAGTGGTAATGGTTTACACCAGTAGCTGAGTAGATGGGGAGGGCCTGAGGCCTACCCAGAATGCTGACTCCCTAGACTGTCACTGATTTCCTACCTCAAGGCAGTTATACTGGCCATATCACAATGGGCAACTGCAGGCTGATTGGGAAAAAAAATCCCGGTCAACCTCATTTGACTGCACTTACAAGGCTTCAAGTGAGCCTGATTGGCTGTCCATCTTGTGCAGGTGGGGGACGGACACAGAGCCTGCACATCCCCGTCCCCCACCCCACCCCCTAAAATGATTGGTGCCTGGAAGAGGGTTAGATAACCAAGCGGCTGGCCAGCACCAGTACTTATGGACTCAGACTGCCTCTGTTCTGAATATCAGTGGAGCCCAAAAAGTCTACCTGATTAGCTTTTCATAGGTTAGATGTCTTTGCATTATGATCTGGGTTTAAATTGAAGTCTGCATTTGCTTGAAGAATGTATACATGGAGCCTTTCCTTGGCCTAATTGCAGAAGATTGTATTATCTGTTCATTGTGCAGTTCACTGCAATGTAAAAGTTGTTTGAGTCGTTGATCCACATCCAAAAAACACAGCAGTTTTTTGCATTTGTGTTTTTGGCAGTGGGAGTGCTGGAAATATCTAAATAGCCACTCTTTTTCATTCTATTTCACGCTGTTTGTTCTTGTACTGTATGTGTTCTTGGGGCAGGATTTTCCATACCTCCCTACCGGCAGGATCTTCTAGTTTTGCCAAAGGTGACCCCATGCAGCAGGTTTCCTGAACCTGTGGCCAGCGAGCAATGCAAATGGCCATTGACTTCGGTGGGAACAGAAGATTCCCCTGTTGGCAGGCAATGGCAAGCTGTTTCTTCCGTGGGAAAGCTGCTGTGGGGTGGCTGGACAATTCTTGCGTTAGTTTCTTGCGATGGTCTGTTACACCTTGCCTCTTGTAGACTGAATTCATTTGGCTATCAGCAGTCAGTTATCTATTTTTATGGAGCCTTGTTTCTCTCTGAAGCATTGTGTTGAAGTGATCTGATCAGAGAAATGAGTTATTTCAGTTTTATGAAAGAGCAAATGATTTGTAATTGTGACATTAATGTTGTTCATAAATGCTCTCTATTGTAAAATCTTTCAGGAGAGAATACATATTTTGTGAAGTCAATCTATTCTTTCAATATATGCAGAAGCATGCAGGGTACATTGATTTGATAGTCTAAGAATTAAAACAGCACAATGTAAAGATAGGGGTACTTTTCAATATTTTCAGGATCTACTGTGGTATACTGGGAAGCAGGCGCGTGTGCGTGCGTATGTGTTTCAGGTAAGCTGGGCACTGAGTGTGTATAGAGTTAGGACATCAAAGGGACTAGCTGTGAAAGGCAGGCACATGATGTGAATATGGCCAAGTTAAATACTGTACAAGTAAATAAGACTTTGTTTATCACCCGATGTAATTTTTTATATCAAAGTTGCTGCATTCAGTTAAATTTCAAAGGAAAGTAAAGAGGAGTTTACAACTTAACAAAGGTCACAATAAATAAGGCAAAGTTATTAAGTTTTATTTTAGCTAAAAGTAGTGGCCATAAGGAGAACATAAAATGTTTTAAATATTCTGGGAAGGGTAAGAAGAGGGATAAGGACAATTGGGAAAAGATATATTTAAAGAGAGGTTGGAAACTATGCTGGGGCAGTGACGATCCTGTAGTGTGCTGTGCTGGGACAGAACTATGAAAAGAAACAAAGTGAGCGGTTTGCTGCCGCCCAGAAGAAAAGGTGCCTGTTGTTTTCAAAAGCAGGGTTTTGTTCTAAAGCTCTTGGAATGCTCTACAATGGAGTGAGAGAGAGAAGCCTTGTGACGCATCTCTCCTTTGGAACAAACTGCGTGTGTAACACCAAGCGACAAATTGCCTGTTGTTCTACTACTCCACCCAACTTCCACTATCACCTATTGCCCCTTGGCTTTCTGCACTGTTCCAATGAAACTCAATGTAAGTTTGAGGCACTTGAATAAGTACCTCAGTATTCAATTAGATAATTTATAGTCTTCTAGACTCAACACTGGGGTCAATTATTTCAAATCATAATCGCTATTGTCCTGTTTTTGGATAGCGGCTGCTGGTGATGATTCTCCTTTTCCCATTTGCACCTCTAGAGCCAAGTTTTGTTTCTTTATTTATTTCACTACCATCTCCTTTGGCCTTGCACTATCATCCCTTTTGTAAACTAATCTCTTCTGCCTTCCACTCTGACCTTTCTTTACCTTCCTCTCCCCTTTCCCTGCCTCCATACTTGCTTAAAACCCATTGGGTGGGATTTTACAGCCTTGCTCATCCTGAAACCGTGAAATCCCACCTGAGGTCAAAAGACCTTTCTATGATCCGCCCCTTACCTGCTCAGATTCCCACGGGGGTGGGTCAGTATAATTCCGACCCTTGTGTCTCTCAACCTTTTTTGACCTGAGTTTTTTTCCTCCTTCAAGCACGTCAGACACTATCTCTGGAAATTTCCAGCACATCTTGATTTTATTTGTTTACCAGCATTTTGCTTTTGAATGGGGAGTATTGATCAGTTCAATGCAGCATCGGAAATCTGCAATATATCATGAGGGTTTAACTGAAGAAACCAATGGACACATCTCTGTAAATTCCTTGTGAAGTATAAAATATTTCCTGAATAAAGTAAACTATCTTTGTAGGCTTTATATCATTTGTGTGCTTATGGTGATTACCCTGTATCTGCACATCAAAATGTCCAAAACACAATGTACTGTTTAATACTTGCGATCCCTTTTGAAGAACAGATACTGCAAGTTACTCATATTAAAGCATGTGAATGACTGAAATCGGATGGGGGGAAATTATCTATGGTCTGTGTTTGGAAATTGGAGTCATGAAGTGTGATCACACCATGCCATGACCCATTGAGGCAGGCAGCAGCAGAAGCTTTATTCTGCTTCCTCATTTCAATTATTTCAGCATGAAATCCAGAGTGGCACACTCAATGGAAGACCAGTGTGCCTGGTCATTTCTCTTAAAAGTAATCTGCTCCTCTTAAAGGGGGAGCTGCACTCATTATACAGATGCTGCTGCAACTCTCTATTTAAAAACTTGGATAGAAGGAAAATCACACAAATGGAGCAGCAGGAAAGAGAATGGGCTCCCAGGTCTTCAGATGTGGCACTGGAGGCATCAACGTAAGAGTTACATTTTCACCACACAAGTGTCAGGCAATGACCATCTCTAACAAGCGAGAAACTAATCACCTCCCCTTGACATTAAATGGCATTACCATTGCTGAGTCCCCAACTATTGCCATCTTGCTACTTTGGATTACTAATCTCCAGAAACCGAACTGGTCTAGCTGTATGAATATTGTGGTTACAAGAGCAGTTCAGAGGCTGGGAATTCTGCAGCGAGTAACTCACCTCCTGCCTCCCCAAAGTTTGTCTACCATCTAAACTTCATTGCAGTGTTAATGTAAGCCTACTTGTGACACTAATAAAGAAATTTTAAACTTTACAAGGCAAAATCAGAAGTGTGATGGAATACTCTCCACTTGCCTGGTGACTGCAGTTACAATAACATTCAAGAAGCTTGACAACATTCAGAACGTAGCAGCCTTATTGGCACTCCATCCACCACCTTAAACATTCACTCCTTCCACTACTGATAGACGGTGGCAGCAGATGCACTGCAGCAACCAGTGCCGGATTTAGACTTGGTGAGGCCCTAAGCTATATAAAGCTTGGAGGCCCCTTGTTAAAAAGTTACACCAAAAGGTCTCACAAAGGTGCGTACCAAAACAGGACCTCGGGTCGCCACAAAAAAATTGAAAACATAATTATGCCTTTTAATTATTTAAAAGCAAGGTATTTAAAGTGAAAAATACAAATTATTTTCAAATGAATGCATTTACTGATTACATATTTATCATTTGGCTGGCTTGATCTCTCTCATAGATTTTGGTAATTTTTTGAGTTGCTCTTCAAGCTAGTGCTTTCTTTTTCTTTTCTGGTACCTGCTCTTAAATGTTCTCTTCATAGAACATAGAACAGTACAGCACAGAACAGGCCCTTCGGCCCACGATGTTGTGCCGAGCTTTATCTGAAACCAAGATCAAGCTATCCCACTCCCTATCATCCTGGTGTGCTCCATGTGCCTATCCAATAACCGCTTAAATGTTCCTAAATTGTCTGACTCCATTATCACTGCAGGCAGTCCATTCCACACCCCAACCACTCTCTGCATAAAGAACCTACCTCTGATAGCCTTCCTATATCTCCCACCATGAACCCTATAGTTATGCCCCCTTGTAATAGCTCCATCCACCCGAGGAAATAGTCTTTGAACGTTCACTCTATCTATCCCCTTCATCATTTTATAAACCTCTATTAAGTCTCCCCTCAGCCTCCTCCGCTCCAGAGAGAACAGCCCTAGCTCCCTCAACCTTTCCTTATAAGACCTACTCTCCAAACCAGGCAGCATCCTGGTAAATCTCCTTTGCACTCTTTCCAGCGCTTCCACATCCTTCTTATAGTGAAGTGACCAGAACTGCACACAATATTCCAAATGTGGTCTCACCAAGGTCCTGTACAGTTGCAGCATAACCCCACGGCTCTTAAACTCAAACCCCCTGTTAATAAAAGCTAACACACTATAGGCCTTCTTCACAGCTCTATCCACTTGAGTGGCAACCTTTAGAGATCTGTGGATATGGACCCCAAGATCTCTCTGTTCCTCCACAGTCTTCAGAACCCTACCTTTGACCCCGTAATCCACATTTAAATTAGTCCTACCAAAATGAATCACCTCACATTTATCAGGGTTAAACTCCATTTGTCATTTTTCAGCCCAGCTTTGCATCCTATCTATGTCTCTTTGCAGCCTACAACAGCCCTCCACCTCATCCACTACTCCACCAATCTTGGTGTCATCAGCAAATTTACTGATACACCCTTCAGCCCCCTCCTCTAAGTCATTAATAAAAATCACAAAGCGCAGAGGACCAAGCACTGATCCCTGTGGCACTCAGCTAGCAACCTGCCTCCAGTCCGAAAATTTTCCATCCATCACCACCCTCTGTCTTCGATCAGATAGCCAGTTACCTATCCAATCGGCCAACTTTCCCTCCATCCCACACCTCCTTACTTTCATCATAAGCCGACCATGGGGGACCTTATTAAACGCCTGACTAAAATCCATGTATATGACATCAACTGCCCTACCTTCATCAACACACTTAGTTACCTCCTCAAAAAATTCAATCAAATTTGTGAGGCACGACTTGCCCTTCACGAATCCGTGCTGACTATCCCGGATTAATCCGCATCTTTCTAAATGGTTGTAAATCCCATCCCTAAGGACCTTTTCCATCAACCACCGAAGTAAGACTAACAGATCTATAATTACCAGGGTCATTTCTATTCCCTTTCTTAAACAGAGGAACAATATTTGCCACTCTCCAGTCCTCTGGCACCATCCCTGTGGACAGTGAGGACCCAAAGATCAAAGCCAAAGGCTCTGCAATCTCATCCCTTGCTTCCCAAAGAATTCCCACACCCCTCACTGTAACACTCTGATATATCCCACACCCCTCACTGTAACATTCTGATATATCCCACACCCCTCATTGTAACACTCTGATATATCCCACACCCCTCACTGTAATACTCTGATATCTCTCACACCCCTCACTATAACACTCTGATATATCCCACACACCTCACTATAACACTCTGATATACCCCACACCCTTCACTGTAACACTCTGATATCTCCCATACCCCTCACTGTAACACTCTGATATATCCCACACCCCTCACTGTAATACTCTGATATATCCCACACCCCTCACTGTAATACTCTGATATATCTCACACCCCTCACTGTAACACTCTGATATATCCCACACACCTCACTATAACACTCTGATATACCCCACACCCCTCACTGTAACACTCTGATATATCCCACACCCCTCACTGTAACACACTGATATGTTCCACACCGTAACAATCTGCTCTGTCCCGCACCCCTCACTGTAATATTGAAATATCTCCACCTGGTACACACACTCCGTCTCTCCTATTACCCCTTCTGAAATTTTGTGAGGCCCCTGCGGATTGTGAGGCCCTAAGCTGTAGCTTGTTTAGCTTATGCCTAAATCCGGCACTGGCAGCAACTCACCAAGGCCCCTTCAACAACACCTTTCAAATTCACACCTTTTTACCACCTGGAAGTACAAGGGCAGCAGATGACATCACTTGCACCTTCTCTTTCAAGCCAAAACCATCCTGACTGCAAACTATGTCACAGTTCATTCACCATCACAGATTCAAAATCTGTGCACTCATTCCTAACAGCACTCTAAGTATATCAATGTCATATGGACTGCTGTGGTTCAACAGGCAGCTCATCACCACCTTCCCAACGGCAATTAGAGATGGACAATAAATGCTGGCCTAGCAAGCGACGCTTGCTTCACATCCTGTGAAATAATTTTTTAAAGTTGGAAAAGGAGAGAAAGGCCACATTTTCACAGGGGACTAGGAGACCCATGAAGCAGAAAGGAATGGGAGATAGTGGCCAGGGAGATCAACTCTGGAATCTGGGCCCAAGGATCTTGCCACAGTGCCAGAAGAAATTCAATGATCTCACATGGATGGACAAGGTCACTCTGTTCAGTGCAGCACATACCATCACTCACCCATTAGCAATCTGTGTCTAATGTTCAGCTAATCTTCCTTGCCATCATACAAATACCAACGTTACTAGCCTTTCAGCCATCTCTTGGTACTTTCACATATTCCACTATGATGGGCACACATCAAAACACATTTACTGGCTTTCTTCCTTCAGGAGGGAGTAGTACAAAACTGGGGGTCAATACGAGCCTGCGTCATTGGAGCCCTCTGGAGGCAATGATTTGCTACATCATGAGGCTGGCTATGATTGATGCCATTATTTTAGGCAATACTTGATTCATACAGGTTGATATTTGTCCTTTCTCAAATCCCACCTCACTCTTATCCTGCTCCCTGACATGAAGTGCAAGCAACAGTTTGTGTGACCACAGACCTCTTGTTTACTACCCAACACTTTCCCATGCCCTAGTCTTCTCTTCTGTATTTCTGCGTTCAGATACCCAAGAGTTGTCATCTGGCCAACAACTACTATCCTTATGAGGAAGCTACACCTAACCTCGGAAGAACGAAAGACACCTGGTCTGACGTTCAGCCACCAATTAAGATATCAGCATTGCACAATCTTTAGAGGATAGCGGAGAGTCGAGATCAGCATGTGGTGAGTCACCAAGCACAAGTGGGCTGCAGCCAGGCCAGGGGGAAAGCTTGTGTTAGAACATGAGATGGTGAGATCACAGACAGGTTCTGCTGCAGAGAACTTGGATCAGGCCTTCGTTGGGTGGCATACAGGAGCATGTTGATGGCAATGCACACCAAAATGCTTGGTGCACTGCCAGAAATCGTGGACAAAGTCAGCTTTAATTTTTGCACAAGGTTTTGCACAAAGTTAGGAGCTCGTCCTTTACAGCTTGCAAGTGGTGACCAACTCCATAACAGCTTTTGCAGACCCATTCATGATACAGCATCTGTTGGCTGATGTTTCAATCCCTATGGTAGCTCAGGAGTGCTGTAATCATGAGATCTCCTTTGCTATACAAGCTCAGAAAGATGGTGTCATGGTTGCATATACTCATGCTCAAGTGCCTTGCAGGCTCCCACTACAATTTCTCCTCCAACAGAATATTATAATTGCTGAGGCACCATCCCCTGGAGTGGAACTGGCTCCATGGAGCACGTGTTCTGTTCTATCTCAAGGAGACGAGCATTGTGCTCCCACCACTGCCAATGTCTTGGCTGACTTCAGTCAGACAGTTGCTGCCCATGCCAAGCTTATGCAATCCAGAGCCAGCTTTACAAGTTCCAGATCCTGCAAGGCCATCTGCAGTCCACCCCCGTGAAAATCAATTGTCCTCCACAAACCATGCTGCAGCCATTGAGGTAGTACTGCATAGTAGCACCAGGACAGGCAAAGACATTCGCAAGGCAGGCACTGAATGGATGCACAAGAGTCATTAGTTTGGTTTTGTATGCATTTTTGGAACTGTTGTTGGATAATGTTATTATGGAAACCTTTCTTTGTTGATTTTATAATTTTGGCATGAGGACAGTTCCCAGCAGATGGATTGAAACATAAGGAATTATGAAGCGACTGGGATGGACTGGCATCTTAAGCAAACTAGTGTTCTGATCTGTACACTGTCCAAGTGCTGAGAGATCCTTAGTGCCTCCTCTGTGAAGTTCTTGGAATAGAAATAATTATGTGTTCAGCCAGAGACTTTCGGAATCAAAACTGCATGTGCTGTTAAACAAATTTCTTTCCTTATTATTCTCTTCCTAGCAGAATCCCTCTGTACATGTGTATTGTAGCCTCAAATGGACAAAATGCACAATATAATTTTCAACTTACTACATCCTCATTGCCTCTTTCTCTTCTTCCTCCTCCTGCACATTATTTCTCCTTTTTTCTGCCTGAGATCCATCTCTCCATCATTCTGCATACCAAGAGGGACTGTAACTACTGCCCCATCTATGAGACAGGCTTGACAGAGGAGAAAATACTTCTGACTTCTCTCTCAGGATCCAGCAGCACGTACTTGAAAAGCTAAAGTTAGCAGAACACAAATGTATTTCCACAAACTCTACACCAGCAAATGTAAGTCAAAAGCACCTCACATAGAAGTTGGAAAGCCATCTCTTTTAAATAGCACTCATGCGTTTGTCCCTCATGCAGCTGAATGCTTGTTCAGTTGTCAGTGATTGGAAGAGGTTGTTTTTTTTTAAAGCATATTCAATCTTTATTTGTTTGTAAATTGGAACAATTGTGTTGTATAGTACATGTAATCAAAGAAACCAAAGCCCATGTCATCGTCAGACATTTCGGAGTTAATGGGTATGACATGTGCCAAATCAGCTTTAGAAACTGATTAACCTTCCTTCCTTTGCATGCACCGATTTAGTGTATTCTCAGTCAGTGGATGCTGTTCTAGAAGTGGCCAGAAGTGTTCTTATTACTATAATTTCACATTAGGTTTTCCTTAGCATAGACACCCAGTCAATTTTGTGGCCCAGATGTTTGAGGAACAGAAATATCCATTTGCTAAATTTGACCATTTTCACCCCTCAATGGAACTGTGACATGTCCCATTCAAACATGGTTCAAGAGCAGCTTTTAATTTAATTGAAAGAAAAACAGAAGTTGCCAGAAACGGTCAGCAGGTTAAACAGCATCTGTGAAGAGAAAAAAAAATCAGCATTTCAGACTAATGTCTTTTTGTCAAATAACTTGAGTGATTTCTGATTGAATGGAAAGAGAAAACTGCTTCCGTTTCCTCACATTCAGAGTTATCCAAGGATCCGATCTTGATGCCTACTCTTATCTACATGCCTTCAATTATATTGTCTATAGTGATGGTATCAGCCACATTGATAATACCCAGCAGCATCTCCTCACCATCACTCTTGTTCTCATGGGTATATGATTCAAGTAAATTGGATCATATTTTGAGATTAAATTCTAATGAATAATGTCAAACCTCTGATGAGCAGATTGTTGGCCTTGATACGAGAAAATGTCTTTTCTTCCACTTCTGATTCACACTGTTTGATTTTCAAATTACATCAGATAGATATGATAATGTGTCCTTGTACAGTACAGCTTGGTCTCCGCAAGGAATACTGTGACCATTTTTTTTATAGGAGCTGTAAAATAACCTAGTTTTAACGGCACAAAGTTGTGAAATTTACACAGCAGTAGAATGGCACATTTCTTTGTCTTTTTGGGCCCAGGTTTGAAATCAGCAGAAACAGAAAGGGGAAAAAAAACACACTTTTCTTATGGTATTGTTCGCTCCACTATAATTTCCTTCAAAATTATAGGGTGCTGGCAAGTTCAAAGTTACAATTTCAAGCTCATGCTGCTCTTGTACTTTTGTGATATACCCCCCACCCCCCTACTTTGTGAATATGAAGGGGGTGTATTATCTTGGTAGACAAAAGCTCCACAGCATATAATGAGAGTAACCCGTATGACAATACTGGAGTGTGTTACCATTTTATTCTCTCAACAAATCTTTGGAACAGTTTTCAGTTGTCACCTAGAGCAGGGTTGTCCTGGCAGTAAGCTATCCAAAAATAAAATAATTTATATAATTCTGATTGATTCATTAACTCTCTATTGAATCTTTATTCTTCCCCTAAAGATTTGTGTTTTTCTCGTGGATGAGGGTGGTGGGAAGCATCTAGTCATGACGCACCAACCAATAATGTGCACTGCAACAAAGAATACTTCTGAATATATTAGGCTTGGTTATATCCTCCATTTATGTTCTGGGAGCTCGGCCTTCTTAATATCGTATCCCCACGGTAGAAAGGAAAAATATTCAATTTTCTCAGCTCTACGTGACATTCTTACACACACAAGTTTTTCAAATTGATTATTACATCCATTATAGATAATATTAGTGTTTTGAGGAGGCAGCATTTGAAATTAAAATAACTAAGAAAGATAATTTTGCTACAGCTCTGTTGCAAAGGCAGGATGTGGGAGCAAAACAAATAATTTTAATGCTTTGCTTTCCCTTCCTCCCTCCCTTTCATTAGTTCAAATCAAATTGAAGGCTGGAAAATAAGTCCGTCCTTACTGAACTTAAACCAATCAGATAATAGGATTAAGGATGGATAATGCCATTTCTTGTAACTCTTCTCACTCCCACCCTAGAAAGTGCACATATAAGATATCTCATTTGAAAAACAGTGGCTGGAATTCTCCAACCCCACCCGTGACTGGGATTCTCCGGTCCCTCTACAGTGAACGGAGATTTGGCTGAACTCCAAATACCTGTGTCAAACAAGCTTGTTATCGGGCAGAATTTGGAACTGATCACAGATCTCCCTTCACTACTCCATTTTATCTTTAATTCAAGCAGTCGTGTCAAAACGTAATCATCTTATAAAACCTTGCACTCGTAACACTGTCTCAGTAATGGGCGTTTCCAACTTCAAAATGTATATCCCAGCAGGAGGAGTAGCAAATCTAGGAAGACAGTCTTGTATATCAGGCTTTTGCTTCTCTAAGTGGGGTCACGATCCGATTGCGGGATGTTGAAAATCAGTCACTGGGTAAATTATCGCTGCACTATAAATTGATTCTGTTCAAAAAACACGGGATGTTCTGTGATCCTGTCAAAAAAAACTTGATGCTCTGTTTATAATGCACATTTTGTAGACGGCGGGTTGACAATGAGGATCTCTCAGTCGATGACATAACCAGCATGGGGACTTTTGATGGGAAGGAAAAGCTTAGTACTGCCTGATACATTCCATGTTATGTGCACTTTAAGAAAGGCAAAGGTAATAAATAGGAGAGAGGTGTATTTTTAAATGTATGGTGGATCCAGTTTAGATCGTGATTGTGGCAGTAGTTCTGCAGCTTTCCTGGTCAGTGGACTCTGCCTGAGTCTCAAATTTCCAACTCTGTATAGCCATTATCTCTCAATCCAACTCATTGGGTGGAGTTGTCATTTGGTAAAAATGGGTTGCTAGGAAAAAAGTTTGAAAAACACTGTTGTACATTATAGGAGATTGGGTATCTAGCTGTCATCAAGATGTGCCAATCTTAGAAGATATTTATTCTGTCTTTGGAATACATATAAGAGGCTGAAAATCAGCTTGGGGTCTCAATTACAATTTGTCCCATCCTACAAGGATATCTACAAGTCTCCTCGAGAGTAAAACCATGATTAGTATCTCAGTCATATTGGCAAATTTCCTGGCATTGGATCATTGCAGCAGGCAGTTACACCATTTTTAGGGTTGTTGTTTCATTTGATGTATAATGAAGGAAAGTGGATGAGCTAGTCATTATCTTTTACTGTATGGGTGTTTTTCCCTGAGAGCTTGAAGAAATGGATTACACTTATGGTCGTAAGAGCTCCTACTGTCAAATAACAGCATTAACTGAACGCTGTTCCACTCCCTTTAATGTCCGCAGACACAGATTTCTGCACATCAAGGACCAGTGCATAGAGAGCTATCATGATTCATTCAATCAGCAGTCCAGTGTTCTAGTACTTTTGCATAGCCAACGATACCTTGGAGACGGCGTGAATCTAGTAACAATACTGAGAAGGATCACCAATGATTGCTACAGTGAGGCTTATACCTAAATCTAATTAAAATTGAATAGATATTGGTGGGGTTTTTATTCATTTGTGGGACATGGGCATCGGTGGTTGGCCAGCATTTGTTGCCCATCTCTTATTTGCTCTTGAGAAGGTGGTGGTGAGCTGCCTTCTTGAAATGCTGCAGTCCACATGCTGTGGGTTGACCCACAAGGCCATTAGGGAGCGAATTCCAGGATTTTGACCCAGTGATGTGGATGTGGCGCCAATCAACCGGGCTGCTTTGTTCTTGTGTTGTTGGAGCTACACCCAAACAGGCACATGGGGAGTATTCAATCACACTCCTGAATTGTGCCATGTAGATGGTGGACAGGCTTTGGGGGTCCAGAAGTGAGTTACTTGCCACAGTATTTCCAACTGAGGTACTGTCTGAAATGTCTTAAATATGCATTAATAGCAGGTTGTTGTCATAACTTTGTTAGCCTTGTGAGGTCAAGAAACTTTGCTTTGAATTGGACCTGTGCGTGGGTTGATTTGGGGAATGGGGCAGTTATTTACAATGTCAACCATGGCTCATTAGAATAGTACTCTCACAACAAGACCAGAGACTGTGGGTTCAAGTCCCAACCAGGTTGTTGAGCACAAAAACAAAATCTAGTAAGGCAGTACTGAAGGAGTGTGACAGTGTTGGACGTGACATCTTTGGTTGAAAATTTAAATCAAAACCCCATGTCTATTCTCATAGGTGGATGGAAAGGATCCCATGGCACAATTTCAAAGAAGATTGTGGGAATTATCTCTTGTGTCCTTATCAGTATTTATTCTTCAGTCAAAATAGATTATCTGGTCATTATCATATGCTGTTTGTGGCATGCACTGCACCGAGATTGGCTGCCACATTTCCTGCATTAAAACAGTGATTGCTTTTCAAAGGTATTTCATTCGGAAATCCCAAAGGTCTTTGCAAAGTTTCAGAAGGAAATTTATAAATGCAAGTTTTTCTTTTTAAGGGCATTTTCACTCACTACCTGCCACCTCCTACTGTATCATTCCTGTTGCAGTACTCTGTGCATCTCTCGCACATTCTTCTGCCTAATTTCAGTTAAGAGATGCGGAGCGTCAATCTCATTGAGGCTTGACGATCTTTTGTCCATTTCCTGGTGTAATTTTCTCTTCCTTTTAAGGGCTGTTTAGTTTTAAATACTAATGCTTTCCTTTGCATAAGTTACTTTTACTCCAAAAATAATTTAATCATGCCAGTTGTTCAAGACATTTTAATAGTAAGTGTAAGTAATTTGTGCTTTATCTTTTTTGAGAAGGTGAACCATACATAGCAACCATTGACAGCTGGATTAAGTGGGGAAGGTGTTCTAATATCAATGTTGAATTAACTCACCTAACATAAATGTGGAAAACACTTGATATTTGCCCTTTTCAGCAACATTCATCTTTTTCATGTTTGAGTCGTTTGATATAAACTGCTCATCAATGGTTTGAAGAAGAGATATGCTGTAGGCAAACCCTTCTGTCTTATGACAGATCCATTGTTTTTATGATTCTTCAGATCAAAATCTCACCATGTGATCTCTCATTCCTCCAGTAATGCAGAAATAATGGCCACGATTCTCCCAAAAGCGCTGAATTGGCAGGAAAAATGTTCTAGATCCTGATTGTTTTCTCAGTTCAGCTTCTCGCCCAAATCTCTGCATGCTGTGCACTGCAGAGGTCCCAGTCATGAATATAATTAAAAACCCAGGGGAGCGGGTCCTATTCGCGCTGGAACTCTGCGCATGCGCAGTGTTCCCGATCTGGAGTCTCCCCATTTGCTGGCCAGCCCGGGACCTCTGCGGTGCTGCCCCTCCAGCCCCCCACGGCCTGATCGCTGCCCCCACAGCAATTCCCGGGCCAGCCCTGACCCCCCACCCCCCCCCCCCTCCAGCAGTGGCGATTTCCCCCTTACCCCGGCAGACCACCCCATCCCCCAGCCCACCCCAATCGCTGCCTTCCCTCCATCCCAGACCGATCCTGTCTGCAGAGTGGCAGCGGGACCCCCCCACCCCCACCGATCGCCCCTAGGCCCCACCTACACTAGGCCCCAACCCCTGGGCCCCTGGGCATGGGCACTTTGCCCCTTGGGCAATGCCAAGGGGCACATGCTGGCACTGCCAGGGTGCCCATACCCAGAGGGCCCCGATTGCCTTCCCCTTCTTTCTGGCGGGGTCTCCCGCTGGTTCCCCGAACATGGGGAGCTAGTGTAAACTCCGCCAGAATTAAGTAGTCCTGACAGGGTGGGAGATTCAATCGGGACCCAAACGTTCCCGATAATTAGATTTCAAACATATTTAAAATAAATTTTAAAAAGATTCCAATTACTTACCTGCCTTTTCCGCCGGTCTGACCAGCAACTGTTCGTTGGCTCTGGGAGATGCGCATTCGGCCCTGGCGCATGCGCAAATCCCGGTACAAGGCCGGTGACGCGCATTTCCCACCGCGACCCGCCAGAAATGTTACGGGTCGCGATGGGAGAATCGCAACCAACCTTCTTTCCTTTCTCTTGATTTTTAACTGCTAATGACCACTTACTGAGTTTTCTTTCCCTATTTCTTCTCTCTACCCAACATACCTTACACATCAACCTTCACGAGAAATTCTTGGCTTTAAAAAATCAATTTATCTTTCAAAGAAAGAACAAAAATGCGGTTCCAGGATTTGCTGCACATGGAAAGGAATAGACCATTCAGCCCCTCGAATCTGCTTCGTCATTTCAATGAGATCATGGTGGATTTGTACCTTAATTCCATCCATCTGCCTTGGTTCCGTAGCCCTTGATAATCTTGCCTGAATAGCAAAAATCCAATGTTATCATTTTCAATTGATAGGTTTTTGGAGAGAGGATTCCAGATTTCTTCTAATCCTTGATGGAAGAATTGATTGAAGTTTTTTACTGAATCACCCCCAATGGTCCTGCTCTAATTTTATGCCTCATGTTCTGGAGAAAATTATTTTATTCTGTATGTATGTATCTAACCTGATCTCTCTTAATCGTGAGCAGCTCAATTAGATCAACTCTTTAATCTTCTGCGTTCAATAGAATGCAAACTCTATGGGTGGAATCTTTCCATGATTTGTCCAAGTGTTAGTTTCGGTGAGGAAATCACATGCAGCTCTTCAGTTGCACAGTTGAGTTTGCTCTCCAGATTCTCTGGCACCCTGTGCAGAGAATCTGGGGAAGTGGTTTGTGCCATCTCTCTGACAGGACAGGGCTGATAGAGCCAGTGACATTGGCTCCACAGAGATTGGAACACCATCTTTAAAGGAAGCCCTGATTTGAGTTTAAAAGAAACTCTTTTTTCCCTCACCCCCCCCCCCCCCCACCTCCACAAGCATTGGGGCACATCCCCGCACCCCCCCCCCCCCCCCCCCCCCCCCCAGCTAACCCCCGTAACCACTCTTAAGAGGAACTCACTACAAGGGGCTCCCCAGGCATCCTGTCCTTGGCAGGGAAATGTGCCAGGGTGCCAGCAGGCTTATCAAGGCACTTCCATGGCGAGATATAAATATTCAGTGAGGGGGAACATATTGCAGGGAAGCCTTACAATCAGTTTTAAATCTATGAAAATGTATTGAAGTGAGGTTCCTGCCCTTTCTGGGTGGGAACCCTGTTACGATTTTTTAAAAGATTAAGTTTATTTATTAGTGTCACAAGTAGACTTATATTAATATTCCAATTAAGTTGCTGTGAAAATACCCTAGTCGATACACTCCAGCGCCTGTTCGGGTACACTGAGGGAGAATTTATCATGACCAGTGCACCTAACCAGCATGTCTTTCGGACTGTAGCAGGAAACCAGAGCACCCGAAGGAAACCCACGCAGACGCAGGGAGCATGTGCAGACTCTGTACAAACAGTGATCCATGCTAGAAATTGAACCTGGGTCCCTGGCGCGGTGAGGCAGCAGTGTTCACCACTGTGCCACCGTGTTGCCCCCGGCAAAAGGTGTGGAAAATTGGGAAATGTGATCTCACCTGTAAGAATCCCATTTCCTGAATCCTGCGTGGTTAATGCGGGTTGAAAATTGCCCCAATCTCTGCAAGCTGTCCTTATAACTTAGTCCAGTTAAGTAATGGTGAATCTGTGCTGCACACATTCCAAGGCCTAATTAAAGATGAAAGAAGTGTACTCCAAGTTCTTTTATAAATGACTTGGAGGAGGGGGCTGAAGGGTGGATCAATAAATTTGCGGATGACACCAAGATTGGTGGAGTAGTGGATGAGGTGGAGGGCTGTTGTAGGCTGCAAAGAGACATTGATAGGATGCAGAGCTGGGCCGAAAAATGGCAGATGGAGTTTAACCCTGATAAATGTGAGGTGATTCATTTTGGTAGGACAAATTTGAATGTGGATTACAGGGTCAAAGGTAGGGTTCTGAGGAATGTGAAGGAACAGAGACATCTTGGGGTTCATATCCACAGATCTCTGAAGGTTGCCACTCAAGTGGATAGAGCCGTGAAGAAGGCCTATAGTGTGTTAGCATTTATTAACAGGGGGTTTGAGTTTAAGAGCCGTGGGGTTATGCTGCAACTGTACTGGACCTTGGTGAGACCACATTTGGAATATTGTGTGCAGTTCTGGTCACCTCACTATAAGAAGCATGTGGAAGCACTGGAAAGAGTGCAAAGGAGATTTACCAGGATACTGCCTGGTTTGGAGGGCAGGTCTTATGAGGAAAGGTTGAGGGAACTTGGGCTTTTCTCTTTGGAGTGGAGGAGGATGAGAGGCAACTTAATAGAGGTTTATAAGATGATGAGGGGGATAGATAGAGTGGACGTTCAGATATTATTTCCTTGGGTGGATGTAGCTGTTACTAGGGGGCATAACTATAAAGTTCGTGGTGGAAGATATAGGAGGGATGTACGAGGTCGGTTCTTTACTCAGAGTGGTTGGGATGTGGAATGGACTGCCTGCTGTGATAGTGGAGTCGGACACTTTAGGAACTTTCAAGCGGTTATTGGATAGGCACATGGAGCACACTAGAATGATAGGGAGTGGGATAGCTTGATCTTGGTTTCGGAAAAGGTTCAGCACAACATCGTGGGTCGAAGGGCCTGTACTGCGCTGTACTGTTCTCTGTTCTATGTTCGATGTTCTTCATGCCTGATGGGCACAGCACGGACTGGGATGTTTTATCAACCCCTTTTAATCATATTTTTTTGATGTTTTAAGTTTCCTTTGAGATTCAGTTTACTTTGATGCATTATCCCTTTAAGGGGTTACCCAAAAGAAGCACACTCTAAGTGTCTGCACTTGAGGTACTTTACCCAGAAGCTACAGTGCTGAAGCTTTTGGACCTATGGCCTGAATGCATTCAGTGCGGCTTCAAATGGAGGGTTAAACTTTCAAAAATTCAATAGCCCTTTGCCCTGGCACGCCAAAGATTGGGTTGGCAGCTAACCTAACCATGTTCAGTGATTGATTTAGCAGTATCAATTCTCAGGTTTTTTTTTGAAAGATCATGCCTTGTTGATTTCGCCATTTTATTTCCTGATTCTTGAGTATTCAGACCATTCTTCTTTCTGCACAGGACACCTCTGCACGCAAAATTCCAGCCTGGTCTCGCTTTTCAAGTTTAATTAGGCTGAATAAAATCTCTGGTTTAATTCTGTCACACTATAATTAGCCTTGCTTACCTGGTCTCCTGGAGCTGCAGATAGGATATAAATGAACAATTTCACAGTTGTGGTGTTTCAGCGGAATGTCGTATGTTTATTTCTAACTTGCACTTTATAGAATGAAAGCTCATTAATGGGACCATATGAATTACGCTAAGAAAGAAACAGAACAAATGAGATTAATGAGTTGCATGCAAAGCAGTAGGTCAATTTTTGGTAACAGAAACAAGTGCTTTCTATTCAAATTAAATGCTCTGGTAAAAGGTTAAATGGTTACAGCTATGACCAATTGTAACCTTGGTACTGACAGAGCTGGGAGTGAAAAGGGCTGCCACAGTCTGATGGTTCTCTTGTGTGGCGTTAAGCTGGAGCTACTGAAATAAGACAATCTGTGGTCTGTGCACAAGAAATTGGACTCTGTAATACCAGTTTTTTGACGTAATAAGTGCCCTTTGAGCTCTGAAATGCCATTTGCATGCACACTTGTGGAATGAATGAAGTGGGCTACCTTATTGGCAAGGGCATAAAGTGAATTTCCACTGGAAATGTGCAGAATGGGCAGTTCACAACATTAATAGGAGAGCACAAATGATTTGATGCCAGTGGTGCCACTTTGGAATACAGTGCTCCAGTTAACACCCAAATGCAGCCTTGTATGTCTGAGCACACATTCACTGGAGGAAGGGATCATCAACTACTATCCAATTAGTCGCTGGTTGATTTTTCTTTTCTGATTATTGCTATAATTCTCCAGGTTTGATTTTTGGAAAGATTTGTTCATGGGATGTGAGTGTCACTGGCTAGGCCAGCTTTTATTGCCCATCCATAATTGCCCTTGTTCAGAGGATATTTAAGAGTCAACCACATTGCTGTGGGTCTGAAGTCACATATAGACCAGACCAGGTAAAGGCAGCAGGTTTCCTTCGCGAAAGAACATTAGTGAACCAAATGAGTTTTTACGACAATCAGTAATGGTTTCATGGTGTGCTTTCTATAGTATAATCAAGGACCCCATGCACCCTGGACACACTCTCTTCCACCTGCTTCAGTCAGGAAAAAGGTACAAAAGTCTGAGGTCACATACCAACCGACTCAAGAAGAGCGTCTTTCCTGCTGCCATCAGACCTTTGAATGGATCTACCATATATTAAACTGATCTTTCTCTTCACCCTAGCTGTGACTGTAACACTATATTCTGTACTCTCTCCTTTTCTTCTCCCCTATGTACTCTATGAATGCTATGTTTTGTCTGTACAGCGCGCAAGAAACAATAGTTTTCACTGTATCCCAATACATGTGACAATAATAAATTCAATCAAAAGTTGGCAAAGCCTATGGGAAGTGAAGCGACAACTACTGAAGGAGATTTTGCTGGCTTCAAGGTTTTTTGAACAAATCCATTGCTCCCAGGTATGTGTGCACCCCTTTGAATACAACATGACTTGGAGAAAGACAGAGACAATGCAGTTTTTGGAAAATGAAGTGGGAAGAGAGGCTGGAGGCCATTCCTGCCCAGGGTGTTCAGGGAGCAACTCTCCTCCCTGAGTCTCAGTAAGGGACAATGTGTGAGACCTCTGCCTTTCAGTCAGGATGTTCACACTGAAATTTGCCATCTGCTGCGTACATAATGGCAATCCTAAAGCAAGGTGAGGACAGCATTGCCAATGGCTGTGAAGACAAACTGGGCTGTGAACTTGTTTCTGGCTCCTTCCAGGCTGGAGCTGGAGATGTTGGCACAATCTCAAATTTTGCCTTCTATTATAAGGGAGATCATTGAGGCTCTCAATTAATTTAGAGCTATTTACAATTCATTCTCCTTTACTAGACAAGAAGGTGTAACAAGCATGCAGCTTCAATAAGATTGCAGACATCCCTGTAGTATAGGCTTCCATCGAGTGCACCTACATCTTTTTATACGTGCTGCACGTCAATCTGCTCTATGCTAGAACTGAAAATGATTTCACTCCTTCAACAAATACCAAAAGACAAAGATTCAGGCAGGTCAATACCTGGCAGCAATTGTGCTGATGTGGAGATGCCGGCGTTGGACTGGAGTAAACACAGTAAGAAGTCTCCCAACACCAGGTTAAAGTCCAACAGGTTTATTTGGTAGCAAAAGCCACTAGCTTTCGGAGTGCTTGCTGCTGCTTCATCAGGTGAGTGGGAGTTCTGTGGACAAGCAGGGCATATAAAGACACAAACTCAATTTACAAAATAATTTGGTTGGAATGCGAGTCTTTACAGGTAATCAAGTCTTAAAGATACAGACAATGTGAGTGGAGAGAGTGTTAAGCACAGGTTAAAGAGGTGTGTATTGTCTCCAGACAGGACAGTTAGTGAGATTTTGCAAGCCCAGGCAAGTCATGGGGGTTACAGATAGTGTGACATGAACCCAAGATCCTGGTTGACGCTGTCCTCATGTGTGCGGAACTTGGCTATCAGTCTCTGCTCAGTTGCAATGGAAGATGTCACATTGGTTATCATATGCTGCATTAGAGTTAGGTTCACAAGTATATGAATGGTGTTGGGCAGCATTTCCATGCTGGAATGGATTGGCTCCAAGCTCTGTGCTAAGCAACATAGTCTCTATTTTTTTTTTTGGAGTGCATGCGTGATTTATTTAAGTGTGTAGCCCCCTTACAGGAAACATTGATGTTGAGTTGGTCCTCGTCTCTTCTATGATCCTTAACATTAACCATAGGCTTTCTCGCAAACCTGTGAATGCACCATGTATTTCATTGTATGTGCCCATTAGTGTAGTTAGTAGGCTACTCAGTTGAATCCTCCCTTATAATAGAAGGCAAAATTTGAGATTGTGCCAACATCTCCAGCTCCAGCCTGGAAGGAGCCAGAAACAAGTTCACAGCCCAGTTTGTCTTCACAGCCATTGGCAATGCTGTCCTCACCTTGCTTTAGGATTGCCATTATGTACTCAGCAGAAATTGTGACTTCACTCTCTGAGTTATCATTGCCTCCTTCCATGGCTGGAGAACACTTGTGCTTGGTGTGTCCCCATATTCTGATCTGACCTCTGTTCTAAGAGGATAAATCAATGTGAAATCATGCGATGATGTTGTATCTTCATTAACACACTTTCTGGTATTCAGTCACTGCCTGACCAGGTTGCTTCTCTTGGGTATTTGAAAGGAGAAAGGCACGAAGGTCAGTTTGTGGTGCTGTGTGGAAAAATAACTGAGAAGTGCAAGCTTAAACATCAAAAGAGATTGTGATATGAGGGAAAATGGGAGATAGAATAGAATCCCTAAATTGCAGAAGAAGGCCATTCAGCCCATCAAGTCTGTACTGACCACAATCCCACCCAGGCCCTATTCCTGTAAGCCCACACATTTACCCTGCTAATGTGGGGTAATCCGGACAAATGTGTGGTAATGCATTTTGGAAGGTCTAATACAGATAGGAAATATACAATAAATGGCAGAACCCTTAAGAGTACTGATAGGCAAAGAGATCTGGGTGTACAGGTACATAGGTCACTGAAAGTGGCAATGCAGGTGGAGAAGGTAGTCAAGAAGGCATATGGCATGCTTGCCTTCATCGGCCGGGGCATTGAGTTTAAAAATTGGCAAGTCATGTTGCAGCTTTATAGAACCTTAGTTAGGCTGCACTTGGAATATAGTGTTGAATTCTGGTCGCTGCACTACCAGAAGGATGTGGAGGCTTTGGAGAGGGTACAGAAAAGATTTACCAGGATGTTGCCTGGTATGGAGGGCATTAGCTATGAGGAGAGGTTGGAGAAACTTGGTTTGTTCTCACTGGAGCGATGGAGATTGAGGGGAGACCTGATAGAAGTCTACAAGATTATGAGAGGCATGGACAGAGTGGATAGTCAGAAGCTTTTTCCCAGGGTGGAAGAATCAATTACTAGGGGGCATAGGTTTAAGGTGCGAGGGGCAAGGTTTAAAGGAGATGTATAAGGCAGATGTTTTACACAGAGAGAGTAGTGGGTGCCTGGAACTCGTTGCCAGGGGAGGTAGTGGAAGCGGATACGGTAGTGACTCTTAAGGGGCGTCTTGACAAATCCATGAATAGGATGGGAATAGAGGGATATGGTCCCCAGAAGGGTAGGGGGTTTTAGTTCAGTCGGGCAGCATGGTTGGTGCAGGCTTAGAGGGTTGAAGGGCCTGTTCCTGTGCTGTAATTTTCTTTGTTCTTTGTAATCCCCTGGTCAATTTAGCATGGAATGAAAGATATGAGGATGTTTTCATCTCCAATGGTTTCAGCTCAGTGGCTGGCGTTGGCCTCAGCAATGGGTGTCCCATTAATAGCCAGCAGTGTGTAATCCATAGGAATCAGGACTCGCAGTCACACTTGTTAACTCCAGTTAGCCCAATGTCTCCAATTGTGACTATTTGTCAGAATGGGGTGCAAATTGTTTGGCTGATGTGTCTGCTGTGGTTGAAAGAGTGTGGCATTCTGTGCAAGCTCTGAGATGTGGATGTGGAGCAGTACAGAGAATTTGATAAAGCATATAAATGATGGGAATGAGCATCAATTGATAGAGATTGTTGATAGATGAGTGATAGGGGAATGGGGATTTGAGCAGTGACTTTGGCTACTGATGCACTTAGTTGGATATGACATTTGAAAATGCTTTCGTTGACCTCAATGTATAAGGTCATTGAGCTCCTTGTGACACTTTGTTCAGGTCATGCGGGCTTGATTTCTGGCTTTGACTCTGTGGCTATCTGCTGTCACTGACTGAAGGACCCTCTCCTCTCATTTTGCTTCTTCCGGAGTAGTATTGGAAAATGTTGAAGTCCTCTCTCTTCCCTACTGAGCTATTCTTCACTCTTTCCCACATTAGATTCACCTGCTCCAGACACAATGCATCTCCCTTTTAAGGGGTGAAGGCTGACTTTAAACGGTACAAGTTAGTTCTAGCTGGTGTTCATAATCAATGATTTTGGTTCCCCCAATTTGTGAAGCCAATGAACAGCTTGGTTAACACTGGTACAATAACTCAAATGAGCAGAGAGCATGAAGTTGGCACAGTGCCTGCATTACATTGAATGGGCATGGGTTAACCATGCATCATGATCCCTGTGCCCTATTTTGGAAGCTATTAGAATTATGTATTTTCCCTGCAATTGGATTTATTATCTTTGCATATTATAGAGATGTTATGCAAAGGGAGCACAGGTCAGATTAGGATACAGATCTGTATTGCATGAAAGCTTTATTGTTTGCTGGTGTATATGCTCCATGGCTTGTGTTTGTATGTGCTCTATGATGAGTGACAACTAATGATATTGGCCACTTGCCCAAGTATAAACACGAGCAAAATATAAATTACAAAATCAGGGTACAAGGATTGCAAGAGCACAATGGGAGTCTTGCTGATCTGATGAATATTGGATCTCCTTGTCTTTTGCTGGATTTTTCATCTGTACCTTATAAATAATGAAAGATGCAGAATTGAGAATAATGAATAGGAAAAGGGAAAACCAAAGAAGCGCAATAACATTGTGACCTTGAAGGCTCAAATTCCAAGCAAAAGGTTTTTTTTAAAAACTATATTGCAGTTAATTGCTTATTTAGCTTCATCTGATACTCCCAGTTTGCCTGACTGCCAGGTCTGGTGCAACTGTGGCCCCGGATCAAGTGTCTGCACCAGACGATGAAATGGGAATCTGAGCCCTGTCTATTTTATCAAGACCATCTTCAGGAACTGGATATTGCTTCTGCAACTCAAGTAGCTGCTTTCATTAATGCTTCTTTTCTGAACAACTCCTCCCTATTCCTTTCTCCACATGGGGCCATGTATAGCCTTTCACTTTAACTGATTAGAGCTATCTGTCCTTGGATGACATTGAACATCAAACAATAGGAGAGGATAAAAAACAATTCTTTCAAAATTACTCTCAAATGTATTTACATGAGGCAGTGTTAGGAATTCAATGGGTTAGGATACAAAGGAAGCTTATAATCTTGGAAAATCTTTATGTAAGAAAATATTTCATTCTGTTATACAGCCTTAAATTCAAGGAAGTTTGGATAGATAATGATTGAGTGGAATTTTCCGGCCCTTTCCTCCGGCGGGATATTCCATTCCTGCCAATGTTGATCCTACCCCCACACGACAGGTTCCCTGGCGGCAGAGGGTGCGGGCTGCGCAAAATCCCATAGACACCGGAAGATCCTGCCACTGGCCAATGCTGGGCTGCCTCTGACACTGGAAAAAATGCCATGGGGGGGAACTGGAAAACACCATCCATTTGTGTGTACAGGAGCAACAAAAACTTGCGCCTATATATTTCCTTTAACATAGTAATATATCCTAAGATTTTTCAGAGGAGCATTATCGAACCCACATGAGAAGATTTTTGGGAAGATGACCAAATGCTTGGTCTAAACGTTAGGCTTTAAGGAGGATAGAAGTCTAGAGAGGCAGTGAGGTCGAGAGAGAGAGTTTCAGAATTTAGAGCTTTGGCAATGGATGATACAGACTTCAATGATAGAGCAAATCAGGGATCCTCAAAAAGTCAAAATTGGAAGGGCACAGATATTCTGGAGGAGATTATAGGAAGACATGATGAGAATTTTCAAGTCGAGCAGTAACAGGTAATTAGCTTTTTCATAATGATTTCTGTTACTTTAACGGTACCTCAGAAATGAGTCCATAAGATGGTAACGTCATCACAGCACACTTCATCAACTTAAGTTGTAACCTCTATTATTCTCATATTTGCTGTGCCAAGCTTGTATGAAAGGAAATCACTCCTGTGTCACTGATACCAGCCTTGCTTGTGATGACATGTCCTTTTTGGCTCGAGGTTACATTGTGCTATCATGGCTGTATAAACTTGTTCCTACCTAAATACAAGCACCTACATCTGATCTCCCCGCATACACCTGAACAGTGTAATGAAATAAAACCATCTTACTGGTCTCTCTCAGTCACCACATGCACTGGATTGCAAAGGTTGAAATGCTCTAAACTGTGAGCTAACACTGCAAGGGAGTCTACTAGAATACTTCTACGTCTCAATTCAAAAATAGCAATTGAGAGAATGAGATTCAAACATCGTAATTATAGTGGGGAAAGGACAGCTCTTGAATTTTTATTCAGCTGTGCCTCTTTAGTTGATGTGTTAATTAGCTTTTGTTCTGTTTTGCTTTTTACAACACTTGACATGCTTCCCCATCTGCAGTTGTACAGAAAATTCAGCACCATACAGTACCATCACTTTTATTTTGAGTCATGGACATTATCTTTAAATGCATTAAGGTCATATTTTGAAGTGATGTTAAATTGGTGGTAATCAGGTGCAGGGTCCAACCTGATCCAAGAAAGTAGCAGTGTGAGACTGGAGAAAGTAGCTTCACGCAGCTTGAACTTGACCCCATATTGAATATATTTAAATGTATGTATCATGTGATTTCTCTCCCTGTAGCCTCTAAGCAGTAACTTTTAAATCATTTGAGAAAGCAGTGTGCAAATGTGTGACCACATGCAGATTTTCTGGGTACCAAGCAGTCAATGTAAATTGGGTGTTGCCCTTCTGGAAACAATATTTTGGACTGGTAGCTGCTGCATTAAAGTACACTCTGCATATCATCATTTTAAAAATTATATAAAAGTTGCTTGCAAAATGTGGTGAGGGAATTAGCTTCCAGAAAGGAATGTTTCTATACTTTTGCCATCACTAGTTGCTTGACTGAATTAACTGATGGTGTGACTTGTGCCATTGGTACTGAAGAGCAGGAAAGGAATTCAAAGATTGAGCATTCTTGTCATTCACAGGATCATATTCCTGCTGGAGATTCGGCATTCTATCGCCACAAGAGGGGCACTCTTGCGCAATGTATGTTCGGGCAGAGGTGGTATCAGTCATGCTCCAGTGAAGCAATGATTTGCACCCCGATTATATAAAGTTTCGAACATTTTCAGCATTTTAATGGTTCTGTACAGGACTACTTTGATTTTAGCAAGAGACATGTTGATTGTTATAAGTGTATTATTGTGGGGTTGTGTAGGAATGATGACATGGGCTACAACTACAATAGCTTGCTTTAAAGGCTTTCAGCAACTCATACCATGCCTACAGCTACGGTGGTAAGAACTCCCAAGCCACCACCGCATCATTTCTAGTGCACAGGTCATAGAGTCATAGAGGTTTACAGCATGGAAACAGGCCCTTCGGCCCAACTTGTCCATGCTACCCTTTTTCTTTAGAACCCCTAAGCTAATCCCAATTGCCCGCATTTGGCCCATATTCCTCGATACCCATCGTACCCATGTAACTATCTAAATGCTTTTAAAAGATAAAATTGCACCCGCCTCTACTACTACCTCTGGCAGCTTGTTCCAGATACTCACCACCCTCTGTGAAAAAATTGCCTCTCTGGACACTTTTGTATCTCTCCCCTCTCACTTTAAACCTATGCCCTCTAGTTTTAGACTCCCCTACCTTTGGGAAAAGATATTGACTATCTAACTTATCTATGCCCCTCATTATTTTATAGACCTTATAAGGTCACCCCTCAGCCTCCTACGCTCCAGAGAAAAAAGTCCCAGTCTATTCAGCCTCTCCTTATAACTCAATCCATCAAGTCCCGGTAGCATCCTAGTAAATCTTTTCTGCACTCTTTCTAGTTTAATAATATCCTTTCTATAATAGGGTGACCAGAATTGCACACAGTATTCCAAGTGCGGCCTTACCAATGTCTTGTACAGCTTTAACAAGATGTCCCAACTCCTGTATTCAATGTTCTGACCGATGAACATGACAATATAAGATCCTGGCAATATAAGCATGAATGCACTTTCTACATCTTTCCAATTTTACTTGGAACAGTCCATATTCGCAGGAGAACAAAACTGAAATAGCAGTAACAAAGGATTGGATAACATGATTGCACAGAGCATGAGCTTAAGCAGAAGACCCGTGTTCCTTCCAATCCTCTTTGCCTTTCAGAAATAGCATACATGTACACCTAAGTTAGCACATAGTCATTAAGCTTGAGATTTCGTCTGCTCAACCGCCTCCAGCAGATCATCATACAAGTTGGCTAAACTGGGAGGTAACCAGGTCATTGACCACATGATGGATAGCATCAGGCATGCCTGAGGTGGGCATGGTGGCTGCAGGACTTATTGCATTGGTAGCAGGAGGGACCTTTGTCTCGACTGGGGAATGCAGATTGTGGACTTAGTGTATCAACCTCTGCGGCAGTTGGCGGGACTAGTTCTGTACTTGTAGCAGATGATGTAAATTCTTGACACACATGACACCATCTGATGCAACTATGTAGTTGTTCAGTGGAGAGGGCATAGCCTGGACCACAGCCAAATCGACATAGCCCCGTGGGTTTGCATTCTGACTCTGGCTCGGTTCCAGAGTGCAGAATCTGTGGGTGTTATGGTCATGGTTGGTATCTCTTCCCTCTTTGTTGCTGCTTCATGTGTTCTCCCTTCACATTTATTTCCAGTTTAGGTTCAAGAATGAGATAGAGAATCTGGTGAACTGGTACGGCAACAATAATCTCTCCCTCATTGTCAACAAAATGAAGGAGAATGTCATCGACTTCAGGAAGCGTAAAGGAGAACATGCCCCTGTCTACATCAACAGGGACAACGTAGAAAGGGTCGAGAGCTTCAAGTTTTTAGGTGTCCAGACCAACAACCTGTCCTGGTCCCCCTCATGCTGACACTATAGTTAAGAAAGCCCACCAACGCCTCTAATTTCTCAGAAGACTAAGGAAATTTGGCATGTCAGCTACAACTCTCACCAACTTTTACAGATGCACCATAGAAAGCATTCTTTCTGGTTGTGTCATAGCTTGATATAGCTCCTATTCTGCCCAAGACCACAAGGAACTACAAAAGGTTGTGAATGTAGCCCAATCTATCATGCAAACCAGCTTCCCAAACATTGACTCTGTCTAAACTTCCCGCTGCATCAACAAAGCAGCCAGCATAATTAAGGACCCCACGCACCCCGGACATTCTCTCTTCCACCTTCTTCCTTCGGGAAAAAGATACAAAAGTCTGAGGTCACGTACCAACTGACTCCAGAACAGCTTTTTCCCTGCCTCTGTCAGACTTTTGAATGGACTTGCCTTGCATTAAGACAATCTTTTTCTACACCCTAGCTATGACTATAACTCTACACTGCACTCTCTTGTTTCCTTCACTATGAATGGTATGTTTTGTCTGTATAGCGCTCAAGAAACGATACTTTTCACTGTATGTTAATACATATGACAATAATCAAATCAAATGAAAAAACAACATGGCCTTGGCAACAGGTCCTGGTGCGTCAGGAGAATGTTTCTGTACTGGCGAGGGCAGACTTTCTCTTGGCAGATTAAGACTAAGTGGAGCATAGAAGTCTGTGTTGTCATGGAAGCATTTTTCAAGGAGGTGATTTGCTGAACATACCGCATGCTCCACCAAGCTATTCAGTTTTTGATATAGGGAGCTGTTTGTAGTATGTTCAAAGTCCCATATATGTGCAAAGTTTTTAAACTTCCTGCAAATTGCTGAGCAATGTCCATTATTTGCTGCTATGGAATGTCATGTACAGCAAAGTGTCTCTTCAGCTTTCTGATTACTATGGTGCTCTTCATATCAGGCAAGTTATCAACTGCATACCACCCTGAGAATGAATCAACAAGGACCAGATGCTGTTTCACATTCCACTCAAATGTATCTGCTGCGGTGAATGATCATGGGAGGCCTGGGATCTCATGAAGGTGCAGTGGTTCTTTGGTTTGGTGAGGCCTGAGCACATTGCATGGTGCATGCCTGGCCACTTCCCTTTCTATGTCACTGTACAATGAGGGTTAGTACATGGTTTCCTTTGCCTTACTCTTTGTTGCTTCAAACCCTGGGTGTCCTTGGTTGAGTTACTGGGTGTAGCATTTCTGCAGAGAATAAGGGATTATGAATCTCTGGCCATGCAGTATCAGTCTGTCTTGCACTGTTAACTCCTCTCTCATGATGATAATTGTGGAGTTCATGGGGAAGCCATTGCAAGCCATTCCTTGTTGTGATTTGTTCATAGGGCAACTTTTGAGTTTAGCAGTTCTGCGCTATGACAGCACTTGAATTGTCATAATATCAATATCAATGTCCTCCTCATGATCTGCATGGCCAGTAGTGGGTATAGCTCCTTACTGTGCTTGTAGATCACACTGAGATTGTATCATTGGAGCTTGAGCATCATTCGCTGTAGGCGGGGTGAAGCAGTATGGAGGACCTTTTAAGGATGGTGATGAGCAGCTAGTGATCAATTTCAACTATGACAGGGTGGCCATAGATGAAATCATGGAATTCCTGACAGGCAAAAACAAGGGCAAGGACTTCCTTTTTTGATCTGGGCATAGCAAGTTTCAGTGTTAGTGAGAGCCCTTGATGCAAATATCATTGGTCTGCCATTCTGGATGCACATTGCTCCAAGCCTGTGCTGAGGGGCATCTGCTGATAAAAGTATAGGTGCGAGGGTGTCAAAGTATTTTAACACTGGAGGGGCTGTACGGTGGTCCTTGAGTCTGTTGATTGCAGTGCTTTGATGCTCATACCTGCTGGAGAAGTTGACAGAGGATTCCAGTCACCTCACTGTAACAAGGAATGATCTTTGATAGCTAATTTGTCATGCTGAGGAAGTGCTGCAGGGCAAGCTTGTAATCAGGCGTGAACATTTGTCATATAGTCTTTGTCATGTCTGAGTCTGGCTTTACACCATTGGCGGTAAGTAGGTGGCCCATATAAGGGATCTCGCTGAATCTGAACCTGCATTGAGGAGGGTTAATCTTCAACTATATTGTCCTGATTCTGTCGAGGACCAAGTGCAGATGTTCTTCCTAGTCTCACATTGTGCGACCCCAAATTAGAATATCTTCAATGATGACTTTGCAATGTTGCCCTATAAAGAGCTAGTCCATGAACCTTTGAAAGACATCACTACCTGCAGAGATACCATAGGGCATACACAGGCACCTCTATCTGCCCACCAGAGACACGAATGTAGTGAGCTTTGAAGATCCTTCATCAAGCAGGATTTGCCAAACCCGCATTTTGCACCCAAGATGCTGAAGACCTTGGCATTAGACATGTCGGTTATTACCCATTCAATGGTTTTCCTTGAATGGTGGGGTCTCAGCAGTGCTTTATTTAAGTACAGTGGGTCATTACAGATTCTGACCATGCCATCTTTCACTGGAGCTGCTATCGTAGAAACCCATTCTGCAGCCTCATCTATGGGGCTATAAACACCCAGTCTTGTCATTCTGTTTAGTTTGTCCATTATCTTCTGCTTCATAGCAAGGACAATGAGTGGTACTGAGTCATCCAACCTCATGTGATATATGACGAGCAGCTTCCCAATGATATCACAGTCAGACAGGTCTTTGTATTCTAACATCTCTGTGGCTTGGTGCTGTTCTGGTGTGTACACCTGGCCCAAGGTAGACTAGCTCCAGTGTAATGCAATCCTGGAGACACAGAAATGATTTGATGTCCTGGTAGACTACATGGAACTGGAACTGGCCCTACAGTCTAAGGTGACTATGCCTTCTGTGCGTTTGGTTTGTCCACCCGTGCAACAAGACTTACTTTGTTGGTAGAATCTGATGCAGCACAATGCTCAATTTTCCTCGAGCAGCTTTTATAAAACATTGCACTTTGCCCCAGTATCAGTTTTGACCTTCTGTTTGGCATTCTCTTGAGCAATGTTTAGCATTGTAAATATTTTTACCCTTTCACAGTAAAATGTTTTCAGGCGTTCACAGTTTTGATCGCTTTGATTTACCTCGAGCTCACTCATTTTGTTTATGTGCTGAGCATTGGAAGGGTAGCTGGCTGCAATATGACTTGTGATAGTAGGAAGCTGATGTGGCTTTGACTACAACACTTGGTAACGTGATTCCATTTGCCACATTTATTGCAAGACTTGTTGAATGCAAAACATGTGCTTCTCTTCTGTGGTTGCTGTCCAGCGCAGTTTGGTCAGGGTGTGACTTCAGTTTCTCTTATTCAGTCCTGTTCCTCTTGGGCTGTTCATTCAACATAGAAATAGTAATGGCGGTTTCCAATCTTCCTTTCGCGGAGCAACTGGTTGCATACGATATCTCGGTGTATTCCAGACTATATGATCTCTTACGAGTTCATCACTGAGAGTACCGAACATCCACTTTTTTGCCAGAAAGTGTTGAGGTCTACGATTGTATTGATTCATTGGGTTTCTGATTAGCAGTGTTGAAAAACATGTCTATCCATGGTGACATTTTTTTACAGGCATGCATATTTGTTCAAATTTTTTGAGTAGTACCTCAGGGGTCCTTCTTCCCCCTCCTGGGTTGAAAGAATTTCAATTTCTCCACAACATCTGGGACCGCCAGATTCAGCAATGTGTCGACTTGGGCCTTCTTCGACTTGTTGGATAGACCAGCATATCAGTATACATGCCATTCCTCATCCCACATTTATCGATTGTTAGCAGAGTTATCATCAAAAATGAGCATGTCAACTCCTGAAACCTGTGGAGTTGTTTTTAAAGTTTATTTATTAGTGTCACAAGTAGGCTTACATGAACACTGCAATGAAGTTACTGTGAAAATCCTCTAGTTGCCACACTCTGGCACCTGTTTGGGTACACTGAGAGAAAATTTAGCATGGCCAGTGTAACTAACCAGCACGATATTCGGACTGTGGGAGGAAACTGGCGCACCCAGAGAAAACCCACGCAGGTACTGTGAGAACATGCAGACAACTCGTAGACAGTGACACAAGCCTGGTCCCTGGTGCTGTGAAGCAGCAGTGCGAACCATTGTGCCACCATGCTGCCGTGTAGGAATGATGACCAGCAGCAGTTTACTATCACGATCTCCAACAGCTCTTACGCATCATGCCTGTAGCCATGCTGGTAAGAACTGCTATGCCACCACCGCACCATGTTGGGTGCACAGACCATGGCAATATATGCATGAGTACACATGCATAAGGTTCTTAATCACCTCTATAGATGTGTGACTTTGTTTAATCAGCTTCTTTCCCTCTTTACCCACAGATAACCAAAAAGAGAAAAAAACCTTTGCGATGTGTAGAAGCTACATTAACATTATAATATTTTTGCTATCATGAAGTAAAATTGCCAACCCATTTCTGCACTCAAATATTTCAGTGCATTCCAAGCTGGACCTCAACATTCTACCTTCCATAAACTTGGGATCGTCCAAAACTCTGTTGTTCTTGTCTGAACTGGCACTAAATTCTGTCCACCCTTGTGCTCACTGACTTACATTGCTCCCAATAAAGCAACATCTTGACTTTCCAATTCTTCCTGTTTTCAAATGTCTCTGTGGTCGTAATTGTCCCATCTTTTGTAATCTTCTGCAACCCTATGGGCTGCTAACATTTCTACACTCCTCCAATTCAGGTCTCTAGTGCATTCTCAATTATAATTGCTCCACAGCTGGTGGTCAAGCTCCAGAATTCCTTCCCCATACCTCTCCACCTTGCTTTCTTCCTTGAAGTCGCTCCTTAAAATCTACCACTTTGACAAGGCTTTTTGTCATCTGACCTAATATCTCCTTATGTGGCTCATTGCGATGTAAATCTAAGTTCTTGTATGTTTGTGTTTCTGCTCTGTGTATTTTGTTTTATTCTACATTACCACAAAACAGGATTGGTACAATGTAACTTAATGTAAATTGTTAATGCTGGAATGTAGTTTACATTACTAGAGAAGCCCATATACAAGAAATAAAAGGTTACATCAAAGATTAAATAAGCATGCATTTACACTCTAATCTTTGAGGTTGATAATTGCTTTGACATAATGCTACATTTGTCACTATTTAAATATTTTTGCTATTCTGACATCTTTGAAGATTGTAAGTAGTTACCACCATACTGTTTATCACTCTTTGCTATCTCTTTCTTATCCCTCAATATTGACTTTCCAAAATGGCTGAAATTTGCTTTTCCATCGCTCTGTATATATTTCTTACTGCTGCAGTTTTATAACCACACATTCTGATTTATGCAATCCCTTCACAGCGGTGTGTGTCTCACAAACTGCAGCATGCCTCAATACCATGTGCTGCTGAAATATAATTGGTTAGCACTTAAAAGGAATACTAAACTGCACCTCAGTCATCTTTTTTTACTTAAATATTTGTGTTGAGGTTTTCTGATTAACCAATTCTGTCTGTCCCTTATCTTATACATAAGATGATTAGAGTCACATTTAACATTCCCTTTCTATTACCCTACATTTCCTGTTGGATTTACACCCAAGAAAACAGTCTTGCTAATCTTTCATGTAGGGGTTGATGAATTAATAAATGCTGCATCATTTCATATACAGAACTCAGAACTCGCATTGATCTTCTAGTTGCATGGTTTTTGCTCTTTCTCTCTCTCTCGAGATTTTTTTCATTACATTTACTTTTGAAATGCAGTGTCAGCTGTGGCTCAGTGATGAGCACTTTTGCCATTGATAGAATGCTACATTGTTGGAGGTGATGATGCCCTGTCTGCTCTAGGTGGATGTTACTTTGCGCAGGGTGTTTGTGATACTGGTTAGGCTAGAATTTATTGCCCAACCCTATTTCCCTTGAGAAGGTGGTGGTGAGCTGCCTTCTTGAACTACTGCAGGTCATGTGGTGTAGGTACATCCGTAGTGCTGTTTGGAAAGCATTGCCCAGGTTTTGACCCAGTGACAATGAAGGAAAAATCTATAGTTCGAAGTCAGGGTGGTATATGGCTTGGAAGGGAACTTGCTGATGGTGTTGTTCCCATTAACTGCTTCTAGGTGGTAGAGGTTGTGGGTTTGGAAGGTGATATGAAAGGAGACTTGGTGAATTGCTGCAGTGTATCTTGTAGATGGTACACATTGCTGCCAATCAAGCAACCTGCTTTGTCCAGGATGGTGTCAAGCTTTCTGAGTATTGTTGGAGAGTGTTCCATCACCCTACTGTGTGTGGTGAACCATTGTTGGTTCCCACCAGGTAGTGCTGAGCCATGGTCTGGCCAGTACTATGAGTCTGTATATATGTTACTGTTGGGGTTAGGGTTGGGCTTTCTACCTGTTAATATAGTTGTTATGGTACACCCCAGTCGGCTCCGCCTCCTGGGAGAGGTATAAAGGTCACTGCTCTGCCTGGTGACCCTTTAGTCTGGGATCGTATACTGTATATGGTAGCTCTGTTATTGTTGGCAATAAAAGCCTTTATTTCCCGAGTACATCACGCCTCTCGTGTGTTATATCGCGCATCACTGTGCCTTCTGGATTTGGGAGTCACGAGGTGAGTTACTCACAACAGGATTCCTAGCCTCTGACCTGCTTTTGTAACCGCAGTATTTATATGGCTAATTCAGTTTCTGGTCAAAAGTAACCCCAAGGATGTTGACAGAGGGGGATTCACTGATGGATCCATAGTGAAGCAGAGCAGTGGAATTATCCTGGTGCCCTGGCCAATATTTATTCCTCATGACTAAAAAAAAAGATAATTATCTAGTCAGCATCACAATACCATTTGTGGGAGTTTGCTGTGTGCAATGGAGCTTCCTTACTTCCCACAAGACAACACTAACTACCCTTTAAAAGTAATTGACTGTAAAACACTTTGAGATGCCTGGTTGTCATGAAAGGTGCTATATCAATGCAAGTCTTTCTTTTAAAGAAGTGAAATCTGCAATTAAAAGAAAAAGAAAATGCTGGAAATGTTTAGCGGGTCAGATAGCATCTGTGGAGAGAGAATAACGAGTTATCGAGTGGGATTTTACAGCCTCGCTCGTCCCGAAACTGTAAAATCCTGCCCGAGGTCAATGGACCTTTCCATGTTCCACCCCTTGCCCGGTCTGATTCCTGTGGTGGGCGGGATGGTAAAATTCCAGCCATGATTTTCAATCGAATATGAGTGGAATATGACAGCTTCAGAAGTGAAGGAGACATGTGATGTATTTGATGCTGTTGAAAGGCAAGGTCCGGGATACGGTAGAGAGTGGGAGGGATTCAAGTAACAGAGATGTAATGGAACAAAAGGCAAAAGATGTGGCAATGATCACAGTCAAGAGATAAAGCATTTGTCAGGAGTGGGTGTGAATGGCAGAATAAGAACAGCTCTGTCCAAAAGCAAAACATGAAAAACAAGATTCAAACTGGCAGGTATCTTTTTAAAAAAAAACCACAACTCCCAACTCTCACCCCAACCATCCCTTCAACCCTTCCCTAATTCCCCCCCTCAATGTCTCCCCTCACCAACCCCAACCTCTTTTTTTCTCCCCAACCTCTTTCTTCCCCCCCCGCCCCTGCCCCCCACCTCTCTCCACCTCCTCCCTCCCTTCCCTCCCCCCACCTCCCCCACTTCTTATTCCAGCCTCTCCTTCAAAAGAGAGTAGTGGGGCTGGGTCATGGAATGCCATTAAGACCAAGCAAAACATTTTTGATCTAAAAGAGAGTCAAGGGTGCCACACTATAGGAAGGATGTGAATGCATTGCAAAAAAAATGCAGAAATGGTTTCTAGGGATGAGAAACTTCAGCTATAAAGATAGATTGGAGTGGTTGGTACTGTTCTCCTCAGAGAAGAAGGCTAAGAGGAGATTTAATAGAGATGTTCAAAATCATGAGGGTCTGGAGAAAGTAGGTAGGGAGAAACTGTTCCCACTCACAAAAGGATTAAGAACAAAAGGGCACAGATTTTAAGTGACCTGCAAAAGAAGTAAATGTGATGTGAAAAAAAATCACACAAATGGTTCAGATCTGGAATGCACTGCCTGGAAGTGTGGTGGAGGCAGGTTGCATCGAGGTAAGAGATTATTAGATGATATGCAGGAGTATGGGGAAAAGGCAGGAGTCATGATGCTCATTTGGAGAGTCGGTACATACATAATGGGCAGAATGGCCTCCTTCTGCACCGTAACAACTCTGTGATTCTGTAATGGGGAACAGGAGTACAGGCCACAATCAAATCCTTTCTTTCACTCAATCTTATTTCATGGTGGGGCAGACTCTATGAGCTCAATGGCCAACTCCTGGTTCTATTTCTTATGGTCCTGTATTACGATAATTCTCTTATTCTTTGATTATTCTAAAAGGGAGAATTGCCTTGTGATAATGGTGTGCCTGTACGCTGATCATTCAGTGGAATGATACTGGAATATTTGTTGTCTGTGTTTAATTGGGAATGTACAATAACAGTTCTACTTTTCAACATTTTGTGTTTTTAAAAAAAAACCCTAAATCTCCCGATAACCTAAATTTATAAATGATTTTGTTGAAATAAATCAGAACCATCACCAGTCTGATTTTAAGATTTCAGCAATTTTAAGCAAGACCTCTGAAAATGACAAGCTAGCATTACTGATTTTGTTTCAAATTCTCTCTCAAATATGATTTTTTGAACAAGGCCTTGTCTTTAACGATCTTTGTTGTTTGGACTTCGTTCAATCTCTCATACATGCAGAAAGACATTTTATAATGCAGCAAAAAGAAATTTGTATTCTGCTGTAGCCATACCAGAGACTGACATAGTCTATGATGGTTTTATGTTTCAGTGCATTACTTCTATTCTAATGCTTCTCTCTTTGATGGCTAGACTGTTTAAAGAGTTGGGTTTCATTACTGCCTCTGCAGGAGGAGACTTGCTGAGCCTGTGACGGGTTTTATTGCAGTTTTGGTACTGAGTGTCTGCTGTTGTGACCATGGCAACAGGTGATTAACTTGCTCTCTAAATTCCTCCATTTTCCATCCATTCAAATTACCATTCTAAATGCATTGAGATAACAGTGATTAATTCTTTGTTTTTTTTTATGTGGAGCGTCTTGAGCTGACCTGAAGCAGGCAGCCTGCTCACTTAAAGAAGGAACTTTGAGATGTAATCAGATACTATGATTTTACCTCCTTTCATAAGATGTTTAGCATGGAAGTTATGAAAAGTAAAATGTGATGACGTCTTGCTATTTTTTTGTGAGGTGACCAACTGGTAAAGTGATGAGTTAATAATGCAATGAGTTCATATCTTGTTGGTAGGGCAGTGTTGACATTGTGCACTGTGGCAGAGCACCAGGAGCATAAAATTAAAATTCACAAGTTTCAAGAATGATATTTTGGTAAATCCATTGATACCAATATTATTTTTCTTCAATCTGTGGCACTATTGGGCTGAGTTTTCCCATTAGCACCAGGAACCCAACTGTGGGACCATTTATTTATCCTAGGCTAGTTTGTTTTGGTAATATGGCCATTTCCTTAATTTTAGGGAGGCAGCAGATCATTACGGATGGTAGGTATGGTATCAAGGGCTATAATGGATACGCTGATCTATGAGGCACATGATGATGTAGCGCCAACGTCAGGCAGTCATCTGCTGGCTACTGTAGAGAGGAGATGGCCAGCCCTGAGGGGCGATATGCCTTCCTGATAACTCGTTAAGTATATACTGTCAATAGTGTAAATAATCTAGTTTTCAGATAGATACCATGATTATGTCTTGATTTGATTCATTATTGTCACATGTATTAGTATATAGTGAGAAGTATTGTTTATTGCCTGCTATACAGACAAAGCATACCATTCGTAGAAGGAAAGGAGAGACTGCAGAAGTAGTGTTAAAGGGTGTAGAGAGAGATCTGTGCCTCCCCCTTGCTGTGATAAAGGCCTTGCACCTTCTACAATAGCAAGTGGCACACAGAAATGCAAGAGGCCTAAAGGAGGGGCTGAAGGGAAGGCTGGCTGGCTAAGAAAGGTGAGTGCCCCTCAGGTAGATGGAGAGTGAGAGGACACTTCCAAGATAAAGGCGCTCACCTTCCAAAGAATCAGGACTGTTATCAGGGCATCAGTTTGCACTGGAAACACCTTCAGTTAATTGCATTTGATCTAAGATGTTGTTCGTACAACATTTCTGTTCCTTTATACATGAATGTACAGAATCATTTGATGGTGCTTATATGATGTGGGGCAGGGGGGTGGGGTGGTGGTGCATGCAATGTTGACAAACTTACCTTTCTATCAGAAAGTCGCCAGCAGTTCCCACTGCTGATGGGTAAGTTTCCATTATCCACTGCAGCCTGTCCTTGGGAAACATAGCTGGAGGCAGGAATCTGTCAGAGAGCCAGTCTGTTACAATTTTACAAAATGTTCCCAGTACCTCCCTCCCACCCCCCACCCTCACTCCAAAGGGCTAGGAAAATGCCCCTCAATGATCTCTTTATTGGGAGATATTGTCACGCAAAAGAGCCAGTTTTATTCTCAGTAATTCATGGCTCCAGTGCTGTTAATTACATGTGATGAGATGCGTTGATATTTTTTCCCTTGGCTAGCTAATGTTCTGTTACAGTCCCCTGCTGCTTTGTATCACAGTAATTATTCAAAGACCTTTGGAAGATGTTCAATTTTACTTTTTGGAACATCAAAAAAATGTTGCAATAATATTCAAAATTCCAATTGTTTTCCATGTTTTACGTTTGTTGGAATGCGTGGGCAATAAAGCCACAACATAGCATTTTTTCATATATTAGGAATTTAATAAGCCATTCAGAATTTTAATTCAGAAATGCACGAACTTTTCATGAAAAGCTGGAAAATTTGAGCTTAATTTCTATCTAGCCACAGTTAACATTTTGATGCAGTGCAAACAAAATGGTCGACTTCTATTCCTGTTCGTAACTGTTTCACAATTGTATACCACTCTATCCATTAATATGCCTCAACTAACAGCAATGTAATCATTTTTTAAATTCCAAATAATCGTGGTCATTGAAGAAATACTAGCAATTTTAGTGTGTGTGTGTGTGTGTGGGGTGCGGGGGTGCGGGAAGAAACTTGCATTGGTGCAGCATCTTTCATGTCCTCAGGAAATTTCAACCTAATTCACAATCCATGGAGCTCTTGTGAAATCCAGCCACTGTTTTATGTAGGTGACTATGTAAAGCAAGATCCCACTAACAATACATGAGATGAAAACCAAACTGGGGATTTTTTTTACAGTGTTGGTTAAGGAAAGGTGACTGATCTGGAGAAGTACAAGTTCATATTCAAAAGCGGCATTGGGATTTTCTACATCTAAGTGAAGAGGCAGATGAGGCTTGATTGTAATTCTTAAGTCTGTGCCAGACATTATTTTGGGCACTGTGGTGTACATCCCACCAAAAGAAAAGCAAAGAACAGAAAAAGGCTGCTGACATTTCAAATGCTGTTTCATAACAGATGTCATGGTTACTGTACCAATAAGAAAAAAACTTTAATTGCAACCTTTTGAGTTTTTGATTGAATTGCTGCTTGCCGCATTTCCTTTTCTTCAGAGGTACAACGCTCATTATATCTTCAACAATCTGTTACTGTAAGGTGAAAAGTCTGGTAATACATTTATTGAACTTTCTGTAGACTCCTCCATGAGTCAGTTTGTAGATTTGATTCTTTGGGACTGAGTGGTTATAGGAAAGGAAACTCTCAGTTTTGATGTCGAGTTGTGCTGAGTTAGCCAGTCTCAGTCTGAACCATCCCTCACATCCCCAAGAGTCCATCATTTCTACAAACTTTATCACTTATTCTCCCTACCATTGCCATCCAATTACCTTCCTTAAGTTCAGCCCTTATAGGTCTATCCCTATCCAGAATATTTTATCCAACAACTCCGCTCTGTTTGTATCAGAGGACCAGATTGTGACCCAGATTGTTGGTGGGTCGGTTGACCACTCAATTGATTAAGCCCTTGTTGTGTCTACCAGCAACTGTATTCTATCTGAAATCCACTGATATAGTTAACACTGACTTTGGTCACGTTAGTCCTGATAGTATTGCTTTCCTTTTCAACTGACCCATCAACAATCTGGGTCACAATCTGGTCCTCTGATACAAACACTCAGCTTTCTAGCATGCCTGAGCTATTCACGCCACATTTAGGATTCAGTTTTTTGTATCTGGTTCATGCATTCCTTCCGCAAGAGCTTCTGAAATTCTATTCTTCTTCCTGCCAAACAGAAAACTGAACTTTTTGTGTACAAACTCGGCTTGCTTCTAAACACACCAACAGTTTGATAATTGTGTCCTGCTATAGCACTTCTTTGTGTCTGCAGCTCACCCTTGTGTCTACCAGCCACACAGCTACTGATCTTTTCCTTTCTGTTGGTACTGCTTCCAGGGGAAAGGTCACCAGGTCATACGAACCAGTATTTCTTTTCATCCAAGAAAATTGCAGTTGATCCCATTACAATTGTCATAGACTCTTAAAAGTCCTTTCTCAAACATTCTTAAGAATAATCACCAATTCCACAGACCTTTTTGAAGGAACTTCAAATTTTCCTTACAGCACTGCTTATGGGTCACAGCCAGATGGCAAGAACATGGGGTCAGTGGAAGATTTTCAGATGGTCTCAACGTGGATAATTTTTCAGGGATCTTTTCTAAATTTCCATTTATATCAACACTTGGATATAGGTAGAAGAAAAATGATCTGGGTATTTGTTGTTATGAAATTGATGACATGGTGTACTGAGCAATATTGTAGGAGGATATAGGCTGATGAATGCTGTGATGAATAGAGCTTAATACCTTGAGGAAAGCAAACAGTGAAAGGGAGTATTGAACAATAAATTTTACACTAGATGAATGAATATCTAGTGGGTGTGGGTAAATATAAACTAGAGGTCAGTTAGAAAATTCCATTTAAGGTTTACAAATAGGGGCATTGAAAGTAAATGCGAGGAAATTAATTTTAAATTATAAAAAAGAGTATAGTTGGACCCCACAGGAATGTTGTTGGCAATGCAAATACAACAATGCCTATTCGGATGACAACACGGTATCATTTAGAGTCATAGAATCCCTACTTTCCATAAGGAGATCATTCAGCCCAGCAAGCCTGCTCCAACAATCCCACCCTATCCATAGAACACGTATTTACCCTGCTAATCCCCCTGACCATAAGGGACAATTATTTAGCATGCCAATAAACCTAACCTGCATATCTTTGGGCTGTGGGAGGAAACCTGAGCACCCGGAGGATACCAATGCAGACACAGGGAGAACGCGCAACCTCCACACACAGACAGTCACCCAAGGCCAGGATGGAACCCGGGCCCCTGACACTGTGAGGCAGCAGTGTTAACCACTGTGCTTTCATGCCGTCTATTTATGAAGAGAAGTGTGAAAAACTGGGGCTGAAAATTTCCCTTCCCGCGGGAATTGAAGCGGACAGAATAGAAAATGCTGCAGACAATTTAAATATCTGTTGACCTCGGGTGGGAATTTCTGGTCTTGGGTTGCATGAGCGCAGACAGGTAAAGGGGAGAGTTAAAAGCTATTTTCATGATAAAATAATTTGAAAAGATAAATAATGAAAAGTTGCATTCAACTGTTAGAAAATTGATAACTAAATTAAACAGATTGAGGATCGTCATTAGAAGAATGAAGATTAAAAGAAGATCTGAAGTTATGCAGCGCTTATGACCTCAGAGTGACTCAAAGCACTGTTCAGTCAATGAGATGCCTATCTAGTGTAATCACTTGTAAGAAAAGTAACAGACAATTTTTATGCAGCAAGGCCCCACGAACAACAATGTGATCATCATGGATAATCTGTCCTTTTTAATGATGTTGATTGAGAGAGAAATATTGACCCAGGTCACCATGGAGAATTCCCCAGAACTGGCCTGGGATCTTTTTATGCCTGTTTGAGAGGTCAGAGAGGACTTCAGTTTAACATCTAAGCTGAAAGATGGCCCATCTAACGGTGTACTCTTTTCATGTCGTACTGCAGTGTAAGCCTAGATTTTGTGTTCAAGTCTCTAGACTCTGGTTAGAGGAAGATTACTACCACCACGACCTCCAACAGCATTTTCCACCTGTAGTCATTGAGTCAAAGACTGTAACATGACTTGACAGTCAATTGGACAGATATTTGAAAAGTATGTTTTTTATGAATCATTTACAGGATGTCGGCATCGCTGGCTAAGCCAGCATTTATTGCCCATCCCTAGTTGCCCTTCAGAAAGTAGCAGTAAATTGTCTTCTATGTCAAAAGATACAGGAAGATTGAATCAGAATAAATTCAGTTTGAACCATATCACTTTTGAGTTTATTTGCTATTCTCTGAGTTTACCAATGCTGGTCACCCCTATAAGAATCTTAGACTTGCTTATCACAGAATAGAATCATAGAATCCCTACAGCGCAGAAAGAGGCCATTTGGCCCATCGAGCCTGCATTGACAACAATCCCACCCAGGTCTGATACCAGTAACCACATGTGTTTACCCTATTAATCTCCCTGACACTAAGGGCAATTTAGTACGGCCAATCAACCTAACCCGCACATTTTTGGAGTGTCTGAGGAAACCAGAACACCCAAAGGAAACCCATGCAGACACGGGAGAATGTGCAAACTCAAAACAGCCACCTGAAGCTAGAATTGAAATGGAGTCCCTGGCGATGTGAGGCAACAGTGCTAACCACTGTGCGCCCAAACTAGACTAATACCTGAAACGGGAGGGTTGTCTCATATACAGAAAGAGGTTGTCATGCCATTGTGATGTGCCAGTTCTCTGCAAGAACAACTCAGCAAATACCACTCCTCCATCCTTTCCCCATAGCTCTGAAAGATATTTTCTTCTGGAAAGCAATGTAAACCACATCACCCTTATCAATCCTCTTGTTACCTCCTCAAAATACTCAATCAAGTTAGTTAAACACAATTTGTCTTTGACAAATCCATGCTAACTTTCCTTAATTAATCTCTATTTATTCAACTGACAACTTTGTTCCAGATTATTGATTCTAAAAGATTTTCACTATTGAGGTTAAACTGACTTATCTGCTATTGCTGGGTCTATCCTTACAGTTTTTTTTTAAACCCAGGTATAACATCTGAAATTCTCGAATCATCTGGCCCAGCTCCAATGAGATTTAGAAGAATATGGCCAATATCTCTCAATCTTGTGTCCCTTAACATCCTCTGGTGCATTTCATCTGGTACTGGTGGTTTATCAACTTTAAGTACAGCCTCTTCAACTACCTGCTTTTCATCAATATTTAACTTATCCAGTGTCTCAACTATTTCCTCCTTCACCATGGCTTTTCTTTGGAAACACAAATGCAAAGTATTCATTTCGCCTTCCCATGTAGTTCCCCTTTATGGTCCCCAATCAGCCACACCGTTTCTCTTGCTACCATTTTTTTCTATTTATGTGCCTATTGAAGTCATATGGATTTTCTTTTATGTTAGCTATCATCCTCTTGCAATTTCTCTTTGCCTATATTGGGATTGTTGTCGGTGCAGGTTTGATGGGCCGACTGGCCTCCTATACTGTAGGGATTCCATGATTCTATATTATTTCCCTTTTTTCACCTCGCCCTGAACTTTCTGTATTCAGCCTGGTTCTCACTTGTATTATCAATCTGACATTTAGCCTGTGCAACCCTTTCCTGCTTCATCTTATCTCTGTCACTTTTTGTCATGAAGGGGAAAGGTAGGTTGCCCTACCTTTCTCCTTCATGAGAATGAACAGTGCCATCTCTCTTCTGTATCCCCCTGTGACCTACAAAACATTATTTACTTAATTAAAAGTTGTCATGACCTGGAAATACTACCATAGAACCTTGCTCTGTATACCAGCCACTCAAATATCATACAGAGGGTGAAATGAAAAGCACTTTAAATACCGATATGAGGATATACTCTAAAACAACATTCTTTAATTTGCATAGGATACATGGATTAGCAGAAAACAATTATCAGGCTGAAAGCAGTCACATTGCTTTGGCCCTTGGATTATGAAAACTAACAAAGGCAGAATTTTATTGACCCCCTAGCTTTAGGGTCTAGACCAAATTTTTTCAAGCTGAGCTATTTCAAAGTCTGCTCACCTTGAATCAGTTATTGATTGGGCAATTTTATCTGAGAAAACTTCTAGGGTGACTGCCGTAAGGCTCTGAAATCAGGAGTATTTCCCATTGAGCTGCAAAATACCAAGGGTACCAGATTGTTCTTTTTGAAGCAAACAGTACAGCTCTCATTGTGTTAATGAATTCAGAGAAACAACCTATCAATTCTGCATGAACGTGATCTTTGACAGCTTCAGATGCTTGGCGAGCTATTTCATCTAACTGAGGGTCTGGGGGCGAATCTTGCCATTGTTTCAAAGCTACAGTAATTAAATCAATTAATGTCAATGCCAGCATGTCTCTGCTGGAATTCTGCCTCTGAAAAGTTAATTATCAACTCCAAATCATCATGCTGACCATTTTGATGTTCATCGTGTTGCCTTCATGTTGAGATGAGTGCTTGCATTTACGTTACAGAAATATTTCATCCAAGGCAGAATTTTACAGCCTCTCCTGCTGGTGGATTTTCCGGCCCAGCAGAGTTCAATGGAATTTGAACAGCCCGCTGCATCTTCCAGCCCTACCCCCACTGCAACGGGGCCATAAAATTCCACACTCAGTTCAGGAAATATAAGTAAAGCAGAACTCGTTGTCCTGTTACAGGAAAAAAAGATATTTGTATACAAATGCAGGTAGGTAAATCAGCCATGGTTAAAATGAAAAAAGGTGAGAGATGAGCAAAATGACAGCATTAATGTCTCATTGACAACCCAATGCTTGGCCATTAAAGGTTGGGTAAGTTAGGTTGGGTACCATTTTGGCTTCTAATATTACACTGGACCAGCAATTTTCAGTTAAAACCAAAATACTGTGGCGGATGCTGGAACCTGCTGAGATTTTCTAGCATTTTCTGTTTTTGTTGCAGTAATTTTCAGTGTAATCTTCATTGTGTATATGGCTCTTGTGGCTGAAGGAAGTGTGAAAGTCTCAGCTGGAGTTTTTAAAAATGTGTTTACGGGATGTGGGTTTCACTGGCTAGGTCAACGTTAATTGTCGATCCATAATTGCCCTTGAGAAGGTGGTGGTAATCTGTTTCTTGAACTGCTGCAGTCCCGATGTTATAGGCAGACCCATAGTGCTGATGGGGAGCGAGCTCCAGAATTTTGACCTCGTGATAGTGAAGGAATGGTGAAATAGTTCCAAGTCAGGAGTAGCTTGGAGAGGGACTTCAAGCTGGTGATGTTCGCATGTGCCTGCTGCCCTTCACTTTCTAGATGGTGGTGGTCATGGGTTTGGAATGTGTTGCCTAAGGAGCCTTGTTGTGGTTCTCCAGTGTATCATGTAGATGATACATGCTGATGCCACGGTTAGTCGGTGGTGGAGGGAGTGAATGTTTGTGGCTGGGGTGCCAATCAAGCAGTCTGCTTTGTCTTGGTTGGTATCGAGCATCTTGAGTGTTGTTGGAGCTGCACTCATCCAGGCAAATGGAGTGGATTTCATCACATTCCTGACTTCTGCCAGAGTAACAATGGCCAGGCTTTGGGGAGTCACGAGGTGAGTTACTTGCCGCAGGATTCCTAGCCTCTAATCTGCTTTTGCGTCCACAATGTTTATATGGCCAGTCGAGTTCAGTGTCTGGTCAATGGTAACCTCCAGGATGTTGATTGTGAAGGAATCAGTGATGGTAATGCCATTGAATATCAAGGGGCAATGGTTAGATTCTCTTTTTTGTTGGAGATGACCATTGCCTCGCATGAATTGTGTGGCGTGACTGTTACTTGCCACTTAACAGGTCCATGTCTTGCTACATTTGGACATGGACTGTTTCAGTATCTGAGGACTCACAAATGGAGCCGAATATCAGTGAAGGTAATTAATAAAGCAGCTGAAGATGCTTGGGCCTAGAACCTTGGGCTTCAGTGGTTATATTTCCTAATTAAATGAGTATAATATCAGAACAGCTTACTTATTCTCTTTTTTGTGGAATTGCCTTTTGTTGATATGGAATAGTATAAATTTAACAAAGAAATGTTAGGCAAAAATGACTGGTCTACAGGAATGCTCTGACTAAGGTCTGCAAACAGTAATATTTGTCAATTGAATTTTCAATCAATTATTTTATTTTATCTGACTTTAAACACTCTTTGCTGTATTATTTTTTGCCATGTAAATTATTTCTTACTTACAATAGACATTGGGAAATAGCACACACGTGCAAAAGCTGCACCAGAGAAATAATTTATTCATGAATAATAGGAAGGAGCAATTGGAAATTGGATGGTTTGTGACAAAGGCCAAACTTCAAGTTTTCTCAGTTGACTTATTTTTCTTTGAAAGCCAAATTTCAGATTATTAAGAAAACACCAAGTGCCTAAAAAGGATGAAGGCTTAAGCATTCATCTCAAAAACACAGCCTTAAATACATTTTGAAAACCGGACATAGTCCCAGACAATCTGGAATGTTATTTCTCTTAAAACAGAATTTCCAAAATAAATTTCAAATATTCTAATTGTGGCAATTTTACATCTGATTTGGGAACTGAGATAAAACTATGATTCAGTTCACAATCTGCCGTTATAAACAGAATTAAAAACAGAATATAATTGTACTGAGAGAACATTAGATGCTTAATTTAATGAGTTTCTGAGACAGTGAGTGGAATTCTCCATTTATGAGACTAAGTGTGATGGTGGGCAGTTTTGGCAGCGTCCACATTGCTGGCTGGAATGGCGGGAACTCGCACCAGACTCTGCGCTTGGAAGCTCATTAATTATGCACAGGAGAGTATTGGGCTGAATCACCTCATGGGTTGGGAGCTGATTCATTTGCCCGCCATCACCTGGTGGGGTCAAACGTCAGGCGCCTTATTTAAATCTCATTATCTTAAGCCCATCTTTCTTCAGGCACCCACCAAAGATGTTTGGCAACAAAAAGAACAAGGCTAGCATTCTCAAGAAGGAAGCAGTACCCTGCTTCACCCAACAGCCCTTAGAGGCCTTGATCAGTGGAATGCTGGTTCATAGACAGCCCCTGTATCCCAAGGATGGCTCCAAGGAGCACACAAACCTCACACCTCTGGCCTGGACGTTCATCACAGAGCATGACTGGCAACTGCATCCGAGATGATATCCAGTGCAGGAAGAGGATGAATGAATTCATTCCTTCCACCAGGGTAAGTCATCCTTCAACTCTCTCGATATCTAACTCTCATTATGGCATCATGTAATGAAAATGGCTGCTCCCTTCCGGGATCAGCATTAGCAGGAAGCACATATCAACACTCATTTTCTCATGAAGGCTTTCGCCTCACCAATATTCCTCTAATGATTGTGATGAACCATCGTTGGTTACCACTGTGGGGTTATTCCAATGTTACTGTTGGGTTAGGGTGTTGCCACTGTGGGGGTTGTTATAATGTTGTTGTTGGGTTAGGGTGTTTACACTGTGGGATTAATATACCTGTGGTGGATGCTGTTATGGCACATCCCGGTCGGGCCCCGCCTCCTGGGGAGAGGTATAAGACTCTCTGCTCAGGCGGGACCCCTCCAGTCTGGATTGGTGTACTCGTGTTAGATAGTTCCATTGTTTGTCAATAAAAGCCTTCAATCGCTGAAGCCTTGTACCTCGTGCTTGATTGTCGCGCATCAATTTTATTGACAAACACAAAACTCTCGACAGTAAAGAGAGTATGGAGCAAATGCTGAAACCAGAGCGTCTGACGCTGGACCCACATGCGGTCGGTGCCTCTAACACCTTCGACCACTGGCTGAAGTGTTTCGAGGACTACCTGGCGGCCTCTGCAGCAGTTACTACGGACGACGACAAACTCCAGGTCCTCCACGCGAGGGTAAGCGACACGGTCTATCTCGCGATTCGTGCGGCCATCACTTACCCGAGGGCCATCGAGCTCTTGAAGAAACGATACACGAGACCACCCAACGAGATTCACGCTCGTTACCTCCTCGCTACACGACGTCGGCAGTCGGGCGAAACCATGGAGGACTACGCCAATGAGCTCTTGCAGCTTGCCAGGGGCTGCGACTGCAAAGCTGTGTCGGCTGAGCAGTACATGTACGACCTCGCCCGAGATGCGTTTGTAGCAGGGGTAGGGTCCTCGTACATCCGGCTTAAGCTACTGGAGAAAGGGAACCTCAACCTGACCCAAGCGATGGAGATGGCTGAGATGCTGGAGGCAGCGTCGAAAAGCTTGGCTCTGTACCCCGAAGACCACGTGGAGACAACGTGGCAGGAGCAAGCACAAATCCCTCCTCGCCCCGCGGGTTCGCGCTCCCATATCGACCCGACGACGGCGGCAGCTCCAGGCGGCCAGCGGTGCTATTTTTGCGGGGGGGCCAAGCATCCACGGCAACAGTGTCCAGCTAAAACAGTGATCTGCAGTCAGTGCGGTAAAAAGGGGCACTACGCGAAAGTCTGCAGATCGAAGCCCAAGAACGGCAGTGCAGCCTGTGACCCTCCAGAGCGGAGACAATCTCCTTCGGCGTCGCAGTATCCACGAGGTCCGACCACGTGCGAATCCAGGACGACGCCATCGTGGCTGGCGGAGGAGGAAGATGACCACCAGGAGTCGCTACGCTTGGCGCCCTCACCCATGTGCGATTCATGGGGGCGGCCATCGTGGTCGACGACGACCAGGAGCGACCAGCAGGGGTCCTCAGTATCAACCTCGGCTGCCTGCAGTGACATCCAAGGGCCAACGGTGGCGTCGATCTCTCTGGACCAGACAAAGCATCACAGGCTTGACTGTTCGATGATGAACATCAAGGTAAATGGTCATACTGTGTATTGTCTGTTTGACAGTGGGAGCACCGAGAGTTTTATTCACCCTGACACTGCAAAGAGGTGTGGACTCCGGGTTCTACCTGCCAAACAGACAATTTCTATGGCATCACGGTCCCGGTCTGTACCGATCCAAGGACGTTGTATGGTAACCCTGGAGGTGCAGGGCACAATTTACGAGCGATACAGGCTCCTTGTGTTGCCGCACCTTTGCGCGCCAATTCTCCTCGGACTAAACTTTATGGTCCACATGAAGAGTGTGATCCTACAGTACGGTGGGCCACTCCCTTCGCTGGCAGTAGGGAATCAGCCGCAGCCTCCAAATTGTCCAAAGCGCCCCGCATGCAATCTTTCCACACTAAAGATCACCACACCCTCTTTATTTAAGAATCTGGTACCAGGCTGCAAGCCCATCGCTACTAAAAGTAGGCGTTACAGCGCTGAAGACCGGATCTTCATTAGATCTGAGGTTCAGCGGCTCCTCAAAGAAGGGATCATACAGCCCAGTGCTAGTCCGTGGAGAGCGCAGGTCGTGGTGGTCAAGAGCGGGAACAAACCCCGGGTGGTCATTGATTACAGTCAGACCATTAACCGATATACGCAGCTGGATGCGTATCCTCTCCCGCGCATATCTGATATGGTCAATCAGATTGCGCAGTACCGGGTGTTCTCCACCATAGACCTCAAGTCCGCCTACCACCAACTCCCCATCCGCCCAGAGGACCGACAATACACGGCTTTTGAGGCGGATGGTCGTCTGTATCAGTTTCTTAGGGTTCCATTTGGTGTCACCAATGGGGTCTCGGTCTTCCAGCGTGCTATGGACCGAATGGTGGACCAGAACGGGTTGCGGGCTACCTTCCCGTACCTGGATAATGTCACCATCTGCGGCCATGACCAGCAGGACCATGACACAAACCTCCAGAACTTTTTGCGCACTGCGTCTCGCCTGAATCTGACCTATAACAGGGAGAAGTGTGTATTCCATACGCGCAGGTTAGCTATCCTGGGATACGTGGTGGAAAACGGGGTCATCGGCCCTGATCCAGACCGTATGCGCCCCCTTACTGAACTTCCCTTGCCCGCTAGTGCAAAAGCACTGAGGAGATGCCTCGGCTTTTTTTCTTATTATGCGCAGTGGGTCCCCAACTACGCGGACAAAGCCCGTCCGCTCATCATGTCCACGAATTTCCCACTCACGCCGGAGGCCCAATTGGCCTTCAAGGCTTTGAAAAGTGACATTGCGAAAGCCACGATGCACGCGGTGGATGAATCCATCCCTTTTCAGGTGGAAAGTGATGCATCGGATTTCGCCCTGGCCGCCACACTGAACCAGGCAGGCAGGCCCGTCGCGTTTTTTTCCCGCACCCTTCAAGGTCCCGAAATTCGGCATTCAGCGGTGGAGAAGGAGGCTCAGGCTATTGTGGAGGCCATCAGACACTGGCGCCATTACCTGGCGGGGAAGCGGTTCACCCTGATCACGGATCAACGATCCGTGGCGTTTATGTTCAGTAATACGCAGAGGGGCAAGATCAAGAATGATAAGATCTTGCGGTGGAGAATTGAGCTCTCCACCTATAATTACGATATTATGTATCGTCCAGGGAAACTCAATGAGCCCTCGGATGCCCTCTCGCGCGGAACATGCGCTATCATGCAGGAGGACCGCTTGAACGCCCTCCATAATGACCTGTGCCATCCTGGGGTCACTCGGCTCTACCACTTCACAAAAGCCCGTAACCTGCCCTACTCGGTGGAGGATGTCAGGTCTGTAACGAGAAGCTGTCGGATTTGCGCGGAATGCAAACCGCACTTTTATCGACCTGACCGGGCACAATTGGTCAAGGCCACTCGCCCCTTCGAGAGGCTGAGTGTGGATTTTAAGGGCCCCCTTCCCTCAACGGACCGGAATATGTATTTTCTCAATATCATAGATGAATACTCCCGGTTCCCGTTTGTTGTCCCCTGTGCGGACACGTCGACTGCCACAGTGATTAAGGCATTCAGTGATCTTTTTACCCTGTTCGGGTACCCCTGCTACATACATAGCGACAGGGGCTCGTCGTTCATGAGTAACGACTTGAGGCAATTTCTGCTCTCATACGGGATTGCCTCTATTAGAACCACGAGCTACAACCCTAGGGGTAACGGACAGGTGGAGAGAGAGAATGCTACAGTCTGGAAGGCTGTCCTATTGGCGCTGAAGTCCAGGGGCCTTCCAGTCTCCCGTTGGCAGGAGGTCCTTCCAAATGCGCTTCATTCCATTCGCTCCCTCCTGTGTACGGCAACCAATGCTACTCCCCACGAGAGGATGTTCTCATTCCCTCGGAAGTCGTCCTCGGGGATCTCCTTACCAGCCTGGTTGACGTACCCAGGACCCGTCCTTCTGCGGCGACATGTAAGGGCCCGCAAGTCCGACCCCTTGGTCGAACCGGTCCAACTCCTCCACGCCAACCCTCAGTATGCCTATGTGGCATATCCTGACGGGCGAGAGGACACAGTCTCGATTCGAGACCTGACGCCCGCAGGGGACGTAGCAACTCCTGTCGCTCCTATACCCCCTGTCACGAACCCCCTTTCACTTCTTTCTTCCCCAGACGTGGTGCGGTCAGCACCGGGACCAGTGCATAACAGTTATACTCCCATGTACAGCTTAATAAGAACATAAGAACATAAGAAATAGGAGCAGGAGTAGGCCATCTAGCCCCTCGAGCCTGCCCCGCCATTCAATAAGATCATGGCTGATCTGACGTGGATCAGTACCACTTACCCGCCTGATCCCCATAACCCTTAATTCCCTTACCGATCAGGAATCCATCCATCCGCGCTTTAAACATATTCAGCGAGGTAGCCTCCACCACCTCAGTGGGCAGAGAATTCCAGAGATTCACCACCCTCTGGGAGAAGAAGTTCCTCCTCAACTCTGTCTTAAACCGACCCCCCTTTATTTTGAGGCTGTGTCCTCTAGTTTTAACTTCCTTACTAAGTGGAAAGAATCTCTCCGCCTCCACCCTATCCAGCCCCCGCATTATCTTATAAGTCTCCATAAGATCCCCCCTCATCCTTCTAAACTCCAACGAGTACAAACCCAATCTCCTCAGCCTCTCCTCATAATCCAAACCCCTCATCTCCGGTATCAACCTGGTGAACCTTCTCTGCACTCCCTCCAATGCCAATATATCCTTCCTCATATAAGGGGACCAATACTGCACACAGTATTCCAGCTGCGGCCTCACCAATGCCCTGTACAGGTGCATCAAGACATCCCTGCTTTTATATTCTATCCCCTTCGCAATATAGGCCAACATCCCATTTGCCTTCTTGATCACCTGTTGTACCTGCAGACTGGGCTTTTGCGTCTCATGCACAAGGACCCCCAGGTCCCTTTGCACGGTAGCATGTTTTAATTTGTTTCCATTGAGATAGTAATCCCATTTGTTATTATTTCCTCCAAAGTGTATAACCTCGCATTTATCAACGTTATACTCCATTTGCCATATCCTCGCCCACTCACTCAGCCTGTCCAAATCTCTCTGCAGATCTTCTCCGTCCTCCACACGATTCACTTTTCCACTTATCTTTGTGTCGTCTGCAAACTTCGTTACCCTACACTCCGTCCCCTCCTCCAGATCATCTATATAAATGGTAAATAGTTGCGGCCCGAGTACCAATCCCTGCGGCACGCCACTAGTTACCTTCCTCCAACCGGAAAAACACCCATTTATTCCGACTCTTTGCTTCCTGTCGGATAGCCAGTCCCCAATCCACTTTAACACACTACCCCCAACTCCGTGTGCCCTAATCTTATTCAGTAGCCTTTTATGGGGCACCTTATCAAACGCCTTTTGGAAATCCAAAAACACCGCATCCACCGGTTCTCCTCCATCAACCGCCCTCGTCACATCTTCATAAAAATCCAACATGTTCGTCAAGCACGACTTTCCCCTCATGAATCCATGCTGCGTCTGATTGATCGAACCATTTCTATCCAGATGCCCTGCTATCTCCTCTTTAATAATGGATTCCAGCATTTTCCCTACTACAGACGTTAAGCTGACCGGCCTATAGTTACCCGCCTTTTGTCTCCTTCCTTTTTTAAACAGCGGCGTAACATTAGCCGTTTTCCAATCAACCGGCACTACCCCAGAATGCAACGAGTTTTGATAAATAATCACTAACGCATCCACTATTACCTCTGACATTTCTTTCAATACCCTGGGATGCATTCCATCCGGACCCGGGGACTTATCCACCTTCAGTCCCATTAGTCTACCCAGCACTGCCTCTCTGGTAACATTAATTGTATTAAGTATTTCTCCTGCTGCCAACCCTCTATCGTTAATATTTGGCAAACTATTTGTGTCCTCCACCGTGAAGACCGACACAAAAAACTTATTTAAAGACTCAGCCATATCCTCATTTCCCACTATTAACTCCCCCCTCTCGTCCTCCAAGGGTCCAACATTCACTCTAGCCACTCTATTCCTTTTTATATATTTATAAAAACTTTTACTATCATTTTTTATATTAATTGCTAGCCTAGCTTCATAGTCTATCCTTCCTTTCTTTATCGCTTTCTTAGTCTCTCTTTGTTGTTTCTTAAATTTTTCCCAATCACTTGTTTCTCCACTATTTTTGGCCACTCTGTACGCAGCTGTTTTTATTTTAATACTCTCCTTTATTTCCTTCGTTATCCACGGCTGGTTCTCCCTTTTCTTACAATCCTTGTTTTTTGCTGGAATATATTTTTGCTGAGAACTGAAAAGGATCTCCTTAAAAATCCTCCACTGTTCCTCAGCTATCCTACCTGCCAGCCTGCTCTCCCAGTCTACCTTAGCCAATTCATCCCTCATCCTATCATATTGCCCTCTGTTCAAACAGAGGACACTGGTTTGGGACCAAACTTTCTCCTCTTCCATCTGAATCAGAAATTCGACCATATTGTGGTCACTAGACCCAAGAGGGTCCTTCACAATAAGATCCTTAATTCTACCTACCTCGTTACACAATACCAGATCCAAAATAGCTCGTTCCCTCGTCGGTTCCGTAACATGCTGTTCAAGGAAACTATCCCGACAGCATTCTAAGAACTCTTCCTCCATTCCACCCTTACCGACTTGAGTCTGCCAGTCAATGTGCATGTTGAAGTCCCCCATGATTATTGCCGTTCCGTTTTTACACGCATCCCTTATCTGCTTGTTTATAGCCCTCCCTACCTCAACATTATTATTTGGGGGCCTATATACCACACCTACTAGTGTCTTTCTCCCTCTACTCATCTCTACCCATAATGATTCCACGTTTTGTTCCTCAGAGCCTATGTCATCCCTCAGTACTACCCTGATATTATCTCTTATTAATAGCTTGCCTGAGACTCGGAGATCGGCGCCACCACAGAAGGTACCAGGATCCCCTGCACCACCGCTTCACCAGGGTCAACCGGCCCGTGAGTCCTCGAGGGGACAGCCGGACGCTGTTTTGGAGAGAACGCCACCGCAAGCACCTGCTCCGGTGTCGCAACCGGTGTTGAGGAGATCACAGCGACGGTGCGGTCCTCCAGACCGTCTGGACTTGTAAATTTTGTAATATATGTAATCTGTTTTCGCACCCCGCCGGCCTTTGTTTTCAAAGGAGGGGTGAATGTGGTGAACCATCGTTGGCTACCACTGTGGGGTTATTCCAATGTTACTGTTGGGTTAGGTTGTTGCCACTGTGGGGGTTGTTATAATGTTGTTGTTGGGTTAGGGTGTTTACACTGTGGGATTAATATACCTGTGGTGGATGTTGTTATGGCACATCCCGGTCGGGCCCCGCCTCCTGGGGAGAGGTATAAGACCCTCTGCTCAGGCGGGACCCCTCCAGTCTGGAATGGTGTACTCGTGTTAGATAGTTCCATTGTTTGTCAATAAAAGCCTTCAATCGCTGAAGCCTTGTACCTCGTGCTTGATTGTCGCGCATCAATGATAAAGGCAAATTACTGCAGATGCTGGAATCTAAAACAGGAACAAAATGCTGGAAAATCTCAAGGATCATCTGAATTGAAACATTGGCTGGAATTTTTCCAGCCCACCTGCCACGGGAATCAGAGTGGACGAGGGGCAGACCATGGAAAGGTCCGTTGACCTCGGGCAGGATTTTACGGTTTCAGCATGAGCGAGGCCATAAAATCCAGCTGTTGACTTTGTTCTCTTTCCACAGATGCTGTCAGACCTGCTGAGATGTTCAAGCATTTTTTGTTTTTGTGCCATTTATGATGTTGCTCACACTCGGTCTCTGGCTCATCTTGGGAGAATTAACCATAAACAGAATCTTACCCAACCTCTGCTCCATCCCTTCTCATCGCATGACTTTCTTTCGTCTTCATACAGTCTAAGTTGGTAAGTAACGAGCACAAAAGATTGCAGACTGGGAGAGGAATGGCTGAAATTATTGCCCTCACTGAGATAGAGGAGGCTGCAGCTGAGTTGGCTGGAATGGAGTCCTGTGGGGAAGTGGAAGTTGGCCTCTTCCAACAACCAGATTACAGCTCCATCATATCACTGACAATCACAATGAGTCACATACAGTCTTATGTAGTTCATGCTCATCAACTGAAACTGTTCTCTATTTTCTGGGCACCAGCAGATCGAGTCCCATAAGGAAGTCAAGTACCAGGCCATGTCTCAAAAGGGAGTTCTTGAAGAACTGTCTCACCCACATCCTTCACCAACATAGAGACGCACACCTCAGTGGGCACAGCTCCAGACTCGGCTCAGGCTCACTTTCTGGAGACTATCTCACAGGCAATCCATGCAGCAGTCAGAGGCAGGTACAGTCCAGGTCTGACACCCGGAGAGCTGCTGGAGACCAACCACCTGCTCAGTCCCAGACAGAGGACAAGCCTCTGAAAACAGCTGAGAACTCAATGCTGGAGATGCAGTGACAAGCGGCAGAACATCAGACAGAGATTCGACAGTCACTCAGCAGACTAGAACGACCAATGGAAGAATCCATCCACATTCTATCTGATGTCATGATTCCAATATGTGAGCACCTCAAAGTCATTATGGGAAGAATGGTGACCACTAGAGACATTGGCAAGGTCTGCTGGACCAGATTTGCGCTTGGCTCTGCAATCCATGGACACACATCCTGGTAGGCACCATCGAGATTTAGGTGACATGGAATGAGACACCTTGATCTCTCTCCAGGTGCGCTATCTCATGCAGGAGTAAGGGGACCCATTGGGAGGATACGCATCAGCTAGACGCCTCAGGAGCCTCCTCCCAAAGGTGTTCACCCACTCACAGTCCCCTCTATTGTGACTGCACCCATACTGGCTGCTAAGGCCACGAAGGGTGTTTCTTCCCCTGAGCTGAAAATCCTCATCCCAGCCTCAAACCACCGAGGATATCTGTCAAGGCCATCACAAACATAAGAACGTAGCAGTCAGCAGGCTGCCTCCAGCTCTGCTGCAAATGTTGGAGCTGCACCCAGGTGTATTGTTAGGGTTAGGAAAGTTAAGAAATTCTGATGTCACTTTTGGTTCATAGGTGTTCTATCACTAAAGAAATTGTACTTTTTTCAATGCATTTGACAGTTATGTGAATGTTTTGGTTAACTGAAGGTGTTGTGGTTTTTGTACATTGGGATCCTGAGTTTTAGCCATCCTCCCACTCAGTGATAGTGTCCAACTCTGAAAGTAACATTCATGTGATGTCAACCTGAGTTGAACTAGTCTCTGCACCCTTGTGAAATGTCGAGATAATTACTGCAGCACAGTGTTGTCCTTCTGGACAATGTCAGCAAAGAGCAGGAACACATCAACCCTACAGTCCTAGCAGTGTGGCGTTCATCAATGAGAGTAGTGCAGTGCTAAGTCAGGTAGGCTATGTATGTTGTACTCACCTCAAAATCACAAGTGAACTGAGGTCCGACTCTCACACCACAGTTTCAAATGGTTTTGAGGCTGAAGTAGTTTCCTGTTGGCATGACGAAAGGTTGGAAGACTTGAAGATTGAAAGAGATTCTGGCAAGCAGCTGTTTTAATTTGATTTGATTTGATGTATCAGTATACAGTGAAAAGTATTGTTTCTTGCACGCTATACAGACAAGGCATACCGTTCCTAGAGAAGGAAAGGAGAGAGTGCAGAATGTAGTGTTACAGTCATCTACAGCCAAGGTGTAGAGAGAGATCAATTTAATGTGAGGTAGGTCCATTCAAAAGTCTGATGGCAGCAGGGAGGAAGCTGTTCTTGCGTCGGTTGGTACTTGACCTCAGACTTCTGTATCTTTTTCCTGACCGAAGAAGGTGAAAGAGAGAATGTCTGGGGTGCGTGGAGTCCTTGATTATGCTGGCTGCATAATGTGCATTCCTGAGGTAATAGGCAGCAGGATAACAGACCTACGCCAATAGGGGCGGGACAGAAACATTCAGCTCAGCAATTCCAGTTTGCATGAACATTCAAAACTGCTTTCAGTCTGCTTAGCTGAGCAAAAATGTGTTTTGACCCAGACTGGTCATATAGTCCAATATATCAGGCTGACCCTCAGTGCATTACCAGTGTTTGCTCTATGCAGATTAATAGACGGCACTCAAAACTCCCTGGGTATGAGTTGAAAGCATGGAGTTGCAAGTATGTATTATTAGTTTTTAATTACAGTTAAGAAGAGAGTAAATAGTCAATTGAAGAGGCACATCCATCTTTAAAACTGGTTCACCACAACCAGAGTTGAAAACGATTTAACTTGGATTTACTTGTAGAATACTGAGCATAAAGGATCAGCCTTGGAACATCTTCCTCCTCCAATTTTTAATATTGCAACAAAATTAGAAAGCACTCCAAAGCAGTATGTGACTTCACTGGTTATATACTCTTTTTTTTCCAGGTAATACAATAATTTTCAGCTTTTGACTGTATTGACTCAGCTGTGAGAAAATGGATAGCGATCAGGAGTGGAGAATGCAGTGTGAGTTTTCTCCTTCCTACCCTTGGATTGCTGGGGCCAATGGCAGGAATCTGCTGCTGCCCTCCAACAGCTGAGCACATCAGAATGTTTCAGTTGTAAACCAAACATTGCACACCAGCCATCAGGAAAAGTCTTTTCTAAATCTTGCTTGAATTGCAACCTTGCAAACTTTGGAAGAATTATTTCAAATTAAATGGGGTGAAGGCAATGTGGTTCAGCTACTGAGCATTTCCAACTGAAAGTTACATCTAAATAGCATTCTCAACATGGTATATCCGCCGAAGCTGTATCACAGGAATGTATTCAAATAAAAATTGACACCAAGGTCCTTGGACAAGTGACTGTAGAGCTTGATTTTAAATAAATGTTAAAGGAGGAGCTAGAGAGAGTGAGAGAGAAAGTTAGAGCAGCAAAGAGTTCTAGGGGGGAATTCTAGAGCTCAGGACCCAGGCAGCTGAAGGCATGGTTTGGTTTCCAATGGTAGAGCAAAAAGCATCAAAGATGAGCAAAAAGCCAGAATGCACAGAGATCCTGGAAGTTAGAGAAATAAAGGGGAGGTCATGACTATGGGGGAATTTGAAAACAAGGATGAGAATTTTAAAATTGAGTCAGTGCTGGATCAGTAGTCAAACTCAGTCAACAGGCACAATGGGCCTATTTTACCAGCACGCAACCAGTGGAGCCTTTGAAAACTGGTCGGAAAAATAATAATTTGTGGGTACAGGGTGCAAAATTTTGGTGACAGGTGGCTTGTCTATTGAGTGATGTATAGCATTGTTTACTGGGTTATGAATGTTCAGCACAACCAATTCACATGTTTTTTTCATTCTTTACACAAGGTTGTCTCAATCCCATGTGCCTGCCTGTTCCTCCAACCCTTCAGGTGGACGTTTCTGGCCATTCACGCTGCAGGATCTTCCAGTCCTGCCTATGCCGCACCCGTGCCACATGTTTCACGGTGGTGAGGGATGCATTCAACGGGAAACCTGTTGACAACAATGGGACTAGAAGATCCCGCTGCCGGCCAATGGCGGGCTGCCTACCACTGTAGAGAAACATGCAGCGGGTTGTAAATCATATATTTTGTTTCCCTTTCCTTCAGCCATCTGTCTGGCCCAGGATTGGATTTTCGGGAGGCTGGAAGGTCTTAAGAAATGGCGGGGAGGACCTGATTTAGAGATTACCACCCCAGTTCCCGCTGGCTGAAATTTTTACCAGTGTGGGACAGGTACATGGAGCAAACTCGCATCTTAATAAACAGATGTCTGACCTTCTCTTTCTGTTAATACACAGATGGCCTCATTATGAACACTTGGCTGAGCTCCAAAACTCATCAAATGAATTAACTCATCAGGGGTGTGTTTTCACAAGCAGGTGGAAGTGGCGTGGCGTCTTTGCTTGGATTGACATCTTTTGTGAGTTACTTTTTCCTTGAACTCTTTCTTTTAATGTCTGTCTGTTTACTTGGACAAGGTTATGAGGTGTGAAGTGAAGAAAAGCCTCTGTCATTGAACTATAATGGCTTTGTTTAATTGGCATCTTTGCAGTGTTGTAAAAACAATAGTTTTTCAAAGTTGATTTCTGAATTTCTTTTTAGATGAAATACAAGAATTTCTATTGCTATCATGTGGTTTATTGGTTCTATAATCCATAGTTTGTGAATAGTTATGGAGGATGCAGAGGGCCATGGAAGGAACATGATGGTGGCATGGGTGGGTGTGGGTGTGAGAGGTGAGGGTTAGATGGCCGAACAGCCATCCAGGATGCAGTCCCAGAGACCTGAGGTGGGCCTTCAGCACTCTGGCTCAGCACTCTCCTGCTTCCAAATTTCCACCGAACTGCCTTTGGAGACGATGCACTTGACACCATCCTGTCCCCAACTCCCTTGAATGAAAATTTGGTGGATGGGGGCCCTTTAAAAGGAGGCAGGTTTACCAAGCCAGGAAATTTCTCCATCTGAGCTTCCTGTCTTGATTAGTCATAAATATTGAGGGGTTATTTTTAATCTTAGTGGAGGTCTAAAAGCAGCAGAGTTGGATTGGTTACTCCTTATACACACTGTCCAACAGTCCTTTCTATTAATGTCAATGGACCAAAAAATCAGAAAAATGCATCCCGGACAGTTGATCCAGGGCCACTAGTATTTCAAACACTGCCACAGTTGACTATTAGGCCCATGGTCACTGTAAAATCAGTGCTGGAACTTTGCATCTGTGGCAAACACAGGCACAAACGGTGACGTGGCGCAAAATCTCGGAAGCCAAAAATGAAAATCTTGTCAACGAGACCTCATGACATGATCGTCCCTGTCCTCTGCCAGTGATATAACATGGTTCATGCCCAGGATGGTCGCGAACCTCATTTAAATACATTACCATATCTTAAGCAGGCTTCCCTTCTCTATCTCACCTTGTCTTTGAATTTCTTCCCTTGTTGATGTGATGCCAAGACAATGTGGTTAACAACAGGTCTGCCCCTTGGCACTGTGCTGGGGTAATGTAGGGGCTGTGCTAAGGGGAGACTTCCTCTGGGGAGGTCCATAGAGTGGGGGGGGGGGGGTGGCGGGTGATTCCCTTTGTCTATTGGGGGGAGGAGGCAATTCCTCATTTCAGAGAGTGGGGGTTCCCTGTGTGGTGGGGGTGGGTGGGGTGGGGGGGGGTTGTTTTTATTTTTAGTGCTGGAGATCGGGACGCCCTTTAAAAAGGTGCCAACGAGGGACATGCCTCCAGAATTTTTTTATCAGTATTGGAAAGTATGGTGAGAAAAGCTGGCTGTGTGCTGCCCACTGCTTTGCTTGCCTGAACTAGCACTTCAGGAAAAAACCCAGAAAAGTTTGCTCCAGGCATTCTGTATTTTTTTTCTTGGCAGTAGAAACAATAAGGTTTTAACTCCTTCCACAGACACTTGTTGTGTTTTTAAATTTACAATCTGCTCATTAACAGGTTTTATTTAATAGCCAGAAAATAATTTATTGCAGCCACTGCTAGTAAACGCTGACTTTGTGAAATGAAAAAGGACTAGGTATTTCCCTAATTCCTAAGTATAGCACGGTTAGAACTGATGCCTCACAGTGCCAGGGACCCGGGTTCGATTTCCGGCTTGGGTCACTGTCTGTGTGGAGTATGCACGTTCTCCCAGTTTCTGCGTGGGTTTCCTCTGTGTGCTTTGGTTTCCTCCCACAGTCCAAAGATGTGCGGGTTAGGTGGATTGGACATGCTAAATTGCCCCTTAGTGTCAGGGGGACTAGCTAGGGTAAATGCATGGGGTTATAGGCATCGGGCCTGGGTGGGATTGTGGTCAGTGCAGACTCGATGGGCCGAATGGCCTCCTTCTGCATTAGGGATTCTATGATTAATCTCCAAACAGAACCTTTCTGATTCAGGATTTATTAATAAAATTTTACTCCAGGTTTATTCCTCAAGGCTTCACAGAACTTGAAAGTTTGAGAAACAGTCATTTCAATAAGTTTGTATGTTTCAATCTGCTTTTTGCAGAATTATGGATGACGTCAAACTAATAATTGGAAGTAGAACTGTGTCTCATGAAGCAATTCAACATTGACTGAACCAAGCCGATCTTTAGAAGTCTAACACATTTCATCATTTGTGACTGATACAAAATGCTTTTGAGTTGTTTTCCATTATTTGGATGATCAGTTTACTTATGACGTGCAATCAATAATTAGGAAATGAGAGTTCATGTTAAATCCTCAGGGATTTGATAGTGTTCCTTCTCAGTGCCTTCTGAAATATGGCTAAAGGAGATGGCGAGAAGTTGCAGGGTTTTGTTGTAGGAATGATGTATGTTGTCAGCAGGAGGAAGGTGACTAGGCTGTAGCTGAGCCTTTTTTAATTGAATTGGTTGATAGACATAAAGCTAAATCCTGTTCCATTTCTCCTGTGTACTTATGATGGAAGTGTATAATGAAAAGTACACCATAGAATTCCACCATGGCACATAACAGCAGCAACTAGTTGAACAGGAACAAAACAAGTTGTTGCCAAAGATTTTGAGTGCTATTTAAAGGTACATCATTGTTACTGTTCACTTGCTGCTGGAGGTTTGAAGAGGACTTTTGAGTAAGTAGGCTATCTGGGACAGATTGTCAAGAGTTCACCAACATTCTGTCAACAATTGTTCCAGAAATTGTCCAAGGAATAAAGAGATTGAAGTGCTGTGCTACTGGGAGCTGCATGGTTATGTTCACCTTACTGGGGGCTCTAGAGGAGGAATGGCAGGAGGATATGAGGCCAAACAGAACAGCACGCAAGAGTGCAAGGTTAGCCCCTTCACATAGATAAAGGATCTCTCTCCTCCTCTGAACTCCTCCATCAGGATGTCCAATGCCATGTCTGGGACTTTGTGTGCACCCTATCACTCAGTCTCTAAACTACCATGAAACCTCCTGCTGTGTATCAACCAGTTGGTATATGGAATCCACCTATACTGGTCCAGAAACATTGGGATTTTCTGAGGACCCGCTGGAGATGGGGAGGGGGGCTGCAACAGCCCAGCCAAATGTCCATTTCAGCAGGACCAGATAGCCCCAGCAGGGAGTGGGGTCATAAAATTCCACCCACTGTCAAATCAATGCCTGGACTTTAGGTGGCAGCTTTTTAGCATCTTCAGAAAAGATGGAATTATGAGAATCAGCAATTACAGCTCATATTGCAATCCAAAGCCAGACTTTCAAACAGGCTTGCCATGTTAGCATACCACATATTTAACATCTGTTTTCCCTCTTACCCCAAATGACCTCCGTAAACTGAGATGGTTATATTTCATGGAGTGGATGCTCAGCAAACGCTGGGGATGGTTCAGTGAATCGGTGATTTAGAGTTGGATACTGAAGGTGGATAAATGAAAAGATTGCTTGATATCATTCGGGATCAGGAAGGCAATGTTTACTGTCACCGAAGCAAAGTTGGAGAATAATCCATTATGTGGGCATAAGAGGGATGATTAAAGAGCTCGAAGACATTTTCTTGATCCAGGATGTCTTAAAGTGCTTCCTAATATGACCAGTTTCTTGTATTTCGAAGTGACTATTTACTGAATAGCACCAATTGTCCCCCGAGTCCTGTTGAAGACAAGTGTTAAATAAGGGAGAACCTGACAGGTTGAGTAGATACAGATTGAAAAAAAGAATGCTCTCTTATTCTGGAAAAGCTTTTTCCATTAATGGGTGCAACATATAAGGGTCATTTTGATTGTGAACATCTGACAATCCACATGCAGATAATATAGTTTAAGTAATAGAACATTTTAAATGTGTACAAACTTAAAAATAAGAGGATGAATTGGAGAAACTGGCCGGAAAATGATTGGCAAACTTATCCTGAGCTTATTGGATCTGCAACCTATGTCTGCTTATTTTGGTCAGGCCTGTTTCATCAGGTCGCTCTGTTTTTCTCTTCAAATTTTGATGAAAGATCCATAGAGAAAGATGAAGATTGGATTACCAGAAAACATGACTTACTGTTCAATATTGATTTACAATATGTACTAAATTATGTATCCCACATAAGATATGAACTCGAAAACAAGCTGAATCTATTCCTTACCACTCCTTCCAATTCATTACATGTTGTGAGATGAGTAAATGTTCACATTGAAAATCACAATTGAGTTGTGAATATCTTTCTCCTGTATTATGCTGCCTAAAATTCACAACTACATTCATGTCATCCGACACATAACTACTCAGACTGAATCCCTTTTTTTGTACTGTATATTTAAAGGATGGAGTTAATGCCTGCCATTTAGTTTTGGGCTTCTGGTGTTTTGAAACTGCAGCTGGGAGTTTTTGTCCTGCTGTGGGGGACCTACCTTGGGAAGGTGGTGGGACTTTTCATGGGACCAGATTGACCTCGCAGCACGTGGGGCTGACAATTCCTATCCTGTGTGTTGTCTGCCACATGCTTGTAATCCTTTCTTTCATGTGTGCTGTGTCTAAGGCAGATCCTTGAACACATTGTCTGCTGAGCTGTTTCTTGGCCGGTTTTGTCAGTGCTGGTTTGCCATTATGTTCCACTCTCAGGGCAGGATGAGAAGGCAGGTCTCAAGTCTACCTGAGCCTGAAAGGGAATCAAACCCATGCTGCTGTTATTATTTGAACTCCCACACCAAACTATCTTGTCAACGGAGCTAACCAGCTCCCATTGTTATCCTTTATATCTGTTGAATTCTTTGAGGTGAAATTATTTTGGTTACTGTGACCTCAGTCCTTTTTTCCATACATAAAAATTTATATTCAGACTGCTCTCAGTTATCTGTTACTTTAAAAATTACTTTGGGCAAAACTTCAGATGTGACTATCTGAATATGATTTAGTTTTCAGCGTTCTTGGCTGTACCTTTATAGGCTATTTTTTTCCAATTTCTGTCCTTTTGTGTTGCTGAGGGTTGATGGATAATCTAAGATTAAACCATTTCCTGCATTAAATAGTTCCCACTAAGAACATCTTACAGTCGGCACAATCTATTTACAATTGATGATTCAGAGCTATATCTGATTTTGGTTACTATTAATTGAGCAGTGCAAAGCTTTCACAGAGATAACTTTATTGCAGTTCAGAGAGCAAAAGCTATACTTATTAAAATTTTCCATCTCTGACTGTTATACATTTCCTGTCATTTAATGTAATAATTCAATGCAGTGATTTTTAAAAAGAAATCACCACAGTCAAGATTCTTAAAGTGCCTGTCACGAACATCACTACACAATGGAATTTAATTCCAATTGCCAGCATCAGTATATCTGAGCACTTATCAGGTGAGAAGATGATGATGAACAGGAGACCAGAAACAGCAGGATGATGTGTCGAAGATGAAGAAAGAGAGTGGTAACTTGGTGAGTGATTTTGAGACAAACAGTGTTCCAAACAGCAAGGGTGTAGTAACTGAAAGAACAGTTTCTAATATGTTATGAAATCCATTTATCTCTTGTCCCTATGGGTGAAATTAGCACTCTGTGGGAGTTCTAGCATTTAAAGTATAGGATGTTCCAATGCTTGTTGCATTAAATACTGCCCAGTAACAATGATGGGACCCTCTTGGAGTGTTGTATTAGGTCACCAGATCAGTTCATGGGTCAGTGAACAGCAGTTCAGAGTCAGCCAGTTTCTGGTTCTTAGTAGTTGTCACAGAAACAGGAATAGAACAAGGTCACAGTTAAGCTAACAAGCATGGAAGGGCTGTAGGGAGCAGTCTTTAAGCAAAGTGGGCTTGAGGGAAGCCCTGAAGATCTGAGAAGGCAACCAAAGTTTGGTGAATCCATGCTGCGGACACTGGAGAAAAGTTACCCCTTTGGAGCAGTGGTGTTCTGCTTGGCTCAGCCAAAGATCAGAAATCAATCTTGGAAGGTGCAGTTTACTTGAAGACCAGGGGAAAGGGATCTTGGAAGGCAAGATTGAGACTCTGCGAGGTGAGTCATTGTTGAAGTCACCTGAATGAGAGAATTCCAAGGCAAGATCTTCAAGTGTGGAGATTGGAAACCCTCATGAGAAAGGCAAAGTTTCAGTGAGGTTGGTTTGCTCACAATGTGACAAAAGTCTGGGTGGATTGTTGAGAAATCCATGGAGTCACATTTGGTCATGTTTGTCATCTATTATGTAGTGTGGTGTGTTCAACCACAGTTGGATTATAAACTCACATGTACCTCATACATAACCTGAATGTGTGAGAAAGATATTGCAAATTGTTTTCTCTTTCTGAGCTTGCACAGTAAAGTTTTTTTTTCAAAACCCATGGAATGTTGTGGCTTTGTTCACTTAATCATAGAATCCCTACAGTACAGAAAGAGGCCATTCGGCCCATCGAGTCTGCACCGACCACAATCCCACCCAGGCCCTACCCCCATATCCCTACATATTTACCCACTAATTCCTCTAACCCACGCATCTCTGGACACTAAGGGGCAATTTTGAGCATGGCCAATCAACCTAACCTGCACATCTTTGGACCGTGGGAGGAAACCGGAGCACCCGGAGGAAACCCACGCAGACACGAGGAAAATGTGCAAACTCCACACAGACAGTGACCCAAGCCGGGAATCGAACCCAGGTCCCTGGAGCTGTGAAGCAGCAGTGCTAACCACTGTGCTACCGTGCCACCCACTAAGTGTCTTGATTCTCAAACTTTATCTACTTAAAACATTATCGGTCCCGAACCAAATCCCCCCATCCCCACATTCCAGAGTCTGACCAAAGATGGAACAAATGGAACAGAAAAGGAGCAGCAATTCAGAGTCTGAGAAGCAGAAGGTGTGGCGATCGAAGATTGCTCAATCAAAGTCAAGAAAGAATGCTGAGCAGTTTGAACATGAGAGCAGTGCTGCTCTTGCAAGTAATTAGGCTTGGTAAGGATTGAGCTGATGAGTTAATGCAACTTGATTTAAAGTTCTAGATAATGGAACATCTGAAAATTGAGAATAGTTGAGGAGTATAAGCTGCTTCCTGGTCCAAATTATTCACCTGACCTTGCTGCTGTGTACTACTGCTGGGTGGATCACCATCTCTATTTTGAAGTATGGGTTGTGGTAGTACATTGTTGAGTTTTTTGTGCAATTTGCTGTTCTGTTTGATTTCATCCTCTGCTTCCTGAGGCTTGATTGGAGTTTTGGAGCTGAAATGATGAAAAAAGATTCAATGGTTAGCATCTATTGGCATTGATAAGTAGAGACAAGATGATTGGCTTCCGCAAGCAGCTGCAATTTGTCACGCATTATTTGGAAGGATAATCGATACGTGAGGAGGAAACAGAAAAAGACAGTTTACAACCTTGTATCACCTCCTCTAGCCTTAGCACAAGACTTTCCCCTTGTGTGCCCTAGCCCAATATGTCTGTCACCTACTGTTAATGTGGGGATAGCACATGAATGAAAGCATGGCCATTCCTTTACAGCTGCTTGCTCTCTGGTGTTGGCTGAGTGTTTGGCCTATGAGAAAGAAGAAAGTGTTAGAATATTGATATTTTGAGTATGTGGGTGCAAGTATACAATAATATTACTGGTGTTTGAAAGATGTCAGACATGTGAGGAGATGGAGCAACAAAGAGAGTAGCTGGTCCAGAGTGATACAGTCGGAGCAGAAGGAAGTGGAGTTACGTAGTGATTAGTGAAGAGTGTAACATAATTAAGGGATGAAGCTGAGTGTAGGGACAGCAACTACTTCAAGGGTCAGACAGATGAGTTAGGAGGCCATGTGGGGTCATTAAAACTTCTTTCAGTATTGCAGCCAAATTCCGGGGGCAATGTTGGCACCAGCAGCCTCTGCCACTTCGGCACACACATGGCTGGCAACGTGCCTGGACATCATCACAGCTGCTCCACCTGCTGAGCTTCTCTCTATCAATTTTCAGTGAAGTGACAAAAATCAGAAAATCTTGTAGTTTCTCCCCTGCCTGCCCATATCCTTAGATAGTTGCCCAGAACCAAAGTGAACCTCACTTTTAAAGATTGTAGCATATCTTTAAATTGCATTACAAGTGTGCAAAATAGGTCCACATTCCAAACAATCAGGTGAGCTTGCATTGAAGAGAGTCAGTGTTGCTGACTCATTCCAATTTACATGTTGCACAAATTTAAGTTCTTTGAGGCTACATGATCACGCACAAGCTCTGAGCACAAATTTCATTCTGCACACACAAATAGGTAGCCTTTTCATATTTCATATTCATATTTTCATATTCTACCTCTATAATTTGAACTTTGGTGTATAATAGAACTTAAATAATGTGGCACGTACTGTCATGATGGAGAAAATCCCTGAATTATGTATGGACATACTGAACTGTTAAACAGGACATTAAAAATTTTTAAAAAATAGACAACACAACAAAGATGGCTACGAATGGCTTAATTCTGATGGATGTTAGAAAGAGAGAGACGATGGAATCTCGCACCCATGGCGGAATTCTCCCCAAAAAATTCAAAGTGTCAAATTCGTGTGAAAACTGGAGTAAATCACACTGTTTTATTCAATGGGCATTCAGAGAGGAATCTCCCACACTTTGTGCATTGAGTGCACTAGTGCAAATCACATTGGAAACTATTGTCACTGAAGGCCGGCAGCATAGTGCTGAGCAGGCATGTGCTGATCTGTCAGCACCGAGATCGGCGCATGTGCAATGGCCCCTTTCTGCTGGCCTGCTGATTGCTGGCCAGCCCCGTGACTCCCACATCGCTGCCGCCCCCCGCCCCACCGCCCCGCCCCCCCCCATGCATGCCTGGGCCAGCCTTCACAACATCCCGCCCCCCCCCCCCCCCGACCCCCCACCACTGCAGTCCTAACTCTCCCCGCCCGGATCATGCCCCTCCATCCCTCTGCTTGATCCCAAAATGCAGAGTGGCATTGGGACCCCCCCACCCCACAAATCGCCCCTATTAGGTCTTGACCCCTTGGCACTGCCCCATGCCTAATGGGCAATGCCAAGGTTCCCCTTGGCATTGGCACTTTGCCCCTTAGGCAGTATGAGGGGGAACTTGGAGTGCAGGCTGGCACTGCCAGGGTACCAATACCCAGGGGACACCAGCCCCCTGCTGCCCAACCTCTGGGGGGCCCAGACACGATTGGATAAAGAAAGGAAGCCATTCCATTCCTCCTCACCTGAGTTAACAAATTTGGGGAGCCACACCTGGGGACCGGTTGTAACAATGCCCACACATTCCCAGGTGGCTGAATCAACGCAGGTTTACTTGCAGCTCCTGGACTTTTATAAATACAAATACCAGCAGTAAAGCTTCATACACTGTTTCTGCCAGCGAAAGATTTCTCCAGGTGATGATGTGACCAGGGACACACTCATGCTTGTGTGTGACCATCTTCTAGAAGAAAAGTTGTCTGAGCATAAATTTGGATGTGAAATATTTTTGATTTGCAAGTGAATTTCTGGCCTCTATTAACTCGAGTCACTTCAATGTGCGCTGCCTCAGGGTTGCCTCTAACTGTACTATATTATTATGCCATCTCCTGGGGAAATGATGGAAAGCAAAGAACCTGAAAAAAATATGAACAAAATAACTTAAAATGTGATTTTTTAAAAAAGGAAAGGACTCTGTGCTGATGTGGAAAAAATCGATAGTGGTGGGAAGCGTGGCTTAAGAACAGATGTTGCTTACCCAAATCAGTGAACCAGCAAACCATAAAGTAATTACAAAAAAAGCCGCAATTTGAGAACATAACTAGCCTTAGAAAATGTGAAGTGAAATAATGGTCACAGGGAGCTGGAAATGACATGAGTGGAGAGACTCAACATTTAGGTATACAATATTTCCCTATCTATAAAACTCTTGCAAAACAAAAGCTTAGTTTTACTAAGAAGGGACTGGAATATGTCTTGCTTCTTGTTCACAATATACAGGTTTAGTTTTAACTGTAATTTGTCTGTCTTCTATCATTTCTACCCAAAATAAAATACAAATGTTCGGTGGAAAGAAATATAATTGAGTTAAAATTAGAGTCAAGGTACTTGTAATCAAACTTAAATAGTACACGTAAAGACCAGGATTTTCTGGGCCTGTCAGCTTTTTCTCTTCAAGCTTGTATATGATTTGGATTTACAAAAAAATTAGTTATTTACAAACAGTACCTTTGCCTGAAATATAACCGAAAATGCTGGAAATACTCAGCAGGCCAGGTGGGATCTATGCCAAGAAAGAGATGTTTCAGGCAGGTAACATTTCATTAGAACAGTATTTTGCTTTTTGTATTCAGAACGTTGCCTATTTTGCTTGATCTATTTCTGTTTTGCAGTCCTTCTGCATTATTTTCACAGACGTTCCAACCCCATGTCACTCATGGCATACTTTGTTACTCTTTTTATGTTGTGAGGAAAATTATGAATATTATTAAGATGCTATTGCATTATTCAATAAAAAGTAGGGGAGTTACACCTGGTTTCCTGGCAAATATTTATGTCTGAAGCACAGATTATCTGGTCATTATTGGTCTGTGGTTTGGTTTCCACTTTAAATACTAATTGGATCTCTCTCTGGGTAACATATGCCCTGTTGTGGTTTTAGAAAGTTTCCCACAGCTTCTAAATGACTTGGACCTAACTCTGGTGTGCTTCTTCAACAGCTCCTTCATTTAGGCTAGAGTACATTCTTAGCTTCTAGGTAAGTACAGCTCTCTCCTGTACAGACAATTCCGTCTTCTCTTCTTCATCTCTTGCACATGACTGCTGATGCCATTGTTATAATCAGTTAGATCAGTTGACTGGATGGTTGTTTCATGATACAGGGCTATGCTAACAGCATGGGTTCAATTCCTGTACCGGCTGATGTTATTCATGAAGGCCCGCCTTCTCAACCTTGTCCCTTGCCTGAGGTGTGGTGATCCTCAAGTTAAATCTTCACCACCTATAGTCATCTGGGACTATGATGACTTTACTTTTATTTTATCATGATCCACATCACTATCCTTATTAGCATAACTAACCCATCATTCTACGGTTATCACATTGCTGGATGTGGAAGCTTGCTATGTACAATGTCATGTACCCTATATTGCAACAATGAATACTTTTCAGAAAGTGCTGAATTGTTCTTAATTGAGACGTCCTGAGGTTGTGAGAAGCCCAAATTAACCAAATACTTTTATTCCAAGATTAATTTGAAATTTGTTCCCCTTTTTGTCATGGTTGGTTATTTATTACAGATAAGATGAAGTGGTTTACAAATGGCCCTTCCTCATTAGAATGTATATTCATCTGCCTTCCAAAATATAGGTGAAGCACGTATATGAAACACAGGAGATAATGACAACCTAGCCTACTGGCAGGAAACGGGTTAAAAAGCAATTCAAAGTAGTGTTAGAGGGACAGTAAAATGGGCAACAAATTTGATGATGTTGGTTAAAATGAATCCTATAATTCCAATTCATACAAAGAACAAAGAAAATTGCAGCACAGGAACAGGCCCTTCGGCCCTCCAAGCCTGCACCGACCGTGCTGCCCGACTGAACTAAAACCCCGTACCCTTCTGGGTACAATATCCCTCTATTCCCATCCTATTCATGTATTTGTCAAGACGCCCCTTAAAACTCACTATTGTATCTGCTTCCACTACCATCCCCAGCAGCGAGTTCCAGGCACCCATCAACACTCTGTGTAAAAAGAAACTTGCCTTGTACATATCCTTTAAACCTTGCCCCTCGCACCTTAAACCTATGCCCCCTAGTAATTGACTCTTCTACCATGGGAAAAAGCTTCTGGCTATCCACTCTGTCCATGCCCCTCATAATCTTGTAGACTTCGATCAGGTCGCCCCTCAACCTCTGTTGTTCCAGTGAGAACAAACCAAGTTTCTCCAACCTCTCCTCATAGCTAATGCCCTCCATACCAAGCAACATCCTGGTAATTCTTTCTGAACCCTCTCCAAAGCCTCCACACCTTTCTGGTAGTGTGGCGACCAGGATTGAACACTATATTCCAAGTGCAGCCTAACTAAGGTTCTATAAAGCTACAACATGACTTGCCAATTTTTAAATTCAATGACCCAGCCAATGAAGGCAACCATGCTGTATGCCTTCTTGACTATCTTCTCCACCTGCGTTGCCACTTTCAGTGACCTGTGTACCTGTACACCCAGATCCCTCTGCCTTTCAATACCCTTAAGGGTTCTGCCATTTACTGTATATTTCCTATCTGTATTAAACCTTCTGTATTAAACATTACCTCACATTGTCCAAGTTAAACTCCATCTGCCATCTCTCCACCCAAGCCTCCACCGATCTATATCCTACTGTATCCTCTGATGGTCCTCATCGCTATCTGCAAATCCACGAACCTTTGTGTCATCCGCAAACTTACTAATCAAACCAGTGACGTTTTCCTCCAAATCATTTATATATATATATATATTACAAACAGCAAAGGTCCCAGCACTGATGCCTGAGGAATGCCACTTGTCACAGCTGTCCATTCAGAAATGCACCCTTCCACTGCTACCCTCTGTCTTCTTTGACCGAGCCAGTTTTGTATCCACCTTGCCAACTCACCTCTGATCCCATGCGACTTCACCTTCTGCACCAGTCTGCCATGAGGGACCTTGTCAAAGGCCTTACTGAAGTCCATGTCGACAACATCCACTGCCCTACCCTCATCAATCATCTTCGTCACATCCTCGAAAAACTCGATCAAGTTCGTGAGACACGACCTCCCCTTCACAAAACCATGTCGTCTCTCACTAATACGTCCACTTATTTCCAAGTGGGAGTAAATCCTGTCTTGAAGAATCCTCTCCAATAATTTCCCTACCACTGACGTAAGGCTCTTTGGCCTGTAATTACCTGGATTATTCTTGCTACCCTTCTTAAACAAAGGAACAACATTGGCTATTCTCCAATCCTCTGGGACCTCCCCTGTAGACGCCAATGCAGCCAACCATGCAGACACTACGACAACGGATGAATGAACACCGCTCGACAATCACCAGGCAAGACTGTTCTCTTCCTGTGGGGGAGCACTTCAGCGGTCACGGGCATTCGGCTTCTGATCTTCGGGTAAGCGTTCTCCAAGGCAGCCTTCACAACACACGACAGCGCAAAGTCGCTGAGCAGAAACTGATAGCCAAGTTCCGCACACATAAGGACGGCCTAAACCGAGATGTTGGCTTTATGTCACACTATCAGTGACCCCCACAGCTTGCCTCCTGTCCTGTCTGGAGACAATACACATCTCTTTAACCTGTGCTTAATGCTCCCTCCTCCACTCACATTGTCTGTATCTTTAAGAACTGGTTGGCTGTAGAGATTTGCATTCTAATCAGTATTCTGTAACTTGATTTTGTGTCTCTGTGCCCTGTTTGAGAGCAGGTTTCCACTCCATCTGACGAAGGAGCAGCGCTCCAAAAGCTAATGGTATTTGCTACCAAATAAACCTGTTGGACTTTAACCTGGTGTTGTTAAAACTGTTACTGTGTTTACCCCAGTCTAATGCCGGCATCTCCACTTCATGACCTCCCCTGTAGCCAGTGAGGATACAAAGATTTCTCTCAAGGCCCCAGCAATTTCCTCCCTTGCCTCTCTCACTATTCTGGGGTATATCCCATCAGGCCCTGGAGACTCGTCTATCTTAATGTTTCTCAAGAACCCCAATACCTCCTCCTTTTTGATCTCAACATGACTCAAACTATCTACACATCCTTTCCCAGACTCATCATCCACCAAGTCCTTCTCTTTGGTGAATACTGACGCAAAGTACTCATTTAATACCTCGTCCATTTCCTCTGGCTCCACACATAGATTCCCTCCCTTGTCCTTGAGCGGGCCAACCCTCTCTCTGGCTACCCTCTTGCTCTTTATATAAGTGTAAAAAGCTTTGGGATTTTCCTTAATCCTGCTGGCCAATGCTTTTTCATGACCCCTTTTAGCTCTTCTTACTCCTTGCTGAAGTTTCTTTCTATTTTCCTTGTATTCCACACTTGCTTTGTGTGTTCCCAGCCTCCTAGCTTTGACAAATGCTTCCTTTTTCTCTTTTGACCAGGCTCACAATATCTCTCATTATCCAAGGTTCCCAAAACTTGCCCTACTTATCCTTCATCCTTACAGGAATGTGCCAGTCCTGAATCCCTATCAACTTACATTTGAAAGCCTCGCACATGCCAGATGTTGATTTGCCCTCAAACATCTGCCCCCAATCTACATTCTTCAGTTCCTGCCTAATATTGTAATTAGCCTTCCCCCAATTTAGCACCTTAACTTGAGGACTACACTTATCTTTATCCATCAGTACCTTAAAGCTTACTGAATTGTAGTCACTGTTCCCGAACTGCTCCCCTACTGAAACGTCGACAACCTGGCCGGGCTCATTCCCCAACACCAGGTCCAGTATGGCCCCTTCCCTTGTTGGACTACCTACATATTGTTTCAAGAAGCCCTCCTGGATGCTCCTTATGAACGCTGTCCCATTCACACCCCTAGCACTAAGTGAGTCCCAGTCAATATAGGGGAAGTTAAAATCTCCCACGACCACAACCCTGTTACTTTTACATATTGCCAAAATCTGCCTACATATCTGTTCCTCTATCTCCCGCTGGCTGTTGGGCGGACTACAGTAAACATCCAACATTGTGACTACACCCTTCCTATTCCTGAGCTGTACCCATATTGCCTCGCTGTATGAGCCCTCCGAGGTGTCCTCCTGCTGTGCAGCTGTGATATTCTCCTTAACCAGTAGTGCAACTCCCCCACCCCTTTTACATTCCCCTCTATCCCGCCTGAAACATCTGTATCCTGGAATGTTAATATACCAACGCTGTCCTTCCCTTAACCAAGTCTCTGTAATAGCAACAACATCATAGTTCCAAGGACTAATCCGAGCTCTAAGTTCATCTGCCTTGCCTGTTACACTTCTCGCATTGAAACAAATACACTTCAGTCCACCAGACCCTCTTTGATTAGCAACCCCACCCTACCTGCTCTTTCTCTGAGTCTTACTGGCTCTATTCTCTGGTTCCCCTTCAGCTAATTACAATGATGGGTTTTGCTCTCTTGACCATTGAGTCATGTTGCATGACGAGATGTTGGACAGTACAGAGAGATAGGACTTGCTTACAGGAGAAACCAACCATGCAAATATCTGCTGCAGACTAGAGATTTGCAGCAGTCTGTACAATTGGACCACATATTGACATCCTGTTTGTACTCTTAATACAATATGGTCTTTTGGAGAGAAAAATCAATTAAAAAAAATGGAATTAATTTTCATTGCAGTCAATCAAAAGATTTCTGTTTTTGTGGTAAATATTTTGTTTTTACTCAAATGTTGGGTATTCTGCACTCTGAAAACAAAATGCTGTAGAGTTAACAATTTATAATAATATATAGGTGATATACTTTGGCCTTCTCAACATTCATGGATGAGTTTCATATCTTCTCAGACTGAAGCTTTTTTTCTGATTTGCTAGCATTCTGTAATCTGTTCTGGTATTGGAGATCATAATCACAAATGCCCCGTTGAGACATAATTATTTTAGCACACTTGATGATTGGAATCCTGAAAAAGTGACTGAAATCCTTTTATAATGATCACCTATGGGAATGGCTTCCACTTGCCTCTGTAAACAGCTGGTTTCTTAATTTAGATTTGGATAATTTTTCTAGTAATTTGTTTACATTCATCAGTGTGTGATATGAGAGTTTTGGGAAACCAATTCCTTCCATGCAGCTGACATAAACATTCTGAAGCTGAAGTGTTTCATAGATTTCATACTGCTCTCTCTGGAATTGTCCCTTATTGTACTCAAATGTCATATTCCTAATGCACTGGAGTGTAACTGCTGATTGTCTTTTATGTCAGGGACCTTCAGAGGTCCAGTGGAAGAAGGACCTACATTTACTTGGGTCTTACGAATGTTGAGAAAATATAGAGCTGGTATTCCTTCCCATGTTTGAAACAAGAGGTAAGTAAAATAAATGGTGGACACATTGAGCCATATCTTTGTGGGATGATTCAGGCCTGAATGGATATGAGTGGCTTGAAAAAATGGTAATGGTTGGTGCTTGAAAGATATTCGGACACTGCGTTCGTGAGAGATGGATCCTTTATTGCTTTCTTATCGATAAGGCAAGAAAAACTGGAAAATTCCTAAGGCCTCTTCAGTCTCCTCTGCTCAATTGTGTACAGTCAGCTTTTTTATAGGGCATTTCTTACAACTTCCAGTAAAGATAATTGTTTCTAGTCATACAGACTGGTAAATTATTTGCATATGATACAAAGAGGTAGGCCCAAAACAAAAGCTGTTTAACGTATCCAATCGGTAATGTCATAATCTTTAGTGGTAGATGGATGGAATGTCCGTTCAGACAAGGACATTCAACTGTGTCCTGTTGATAGACACAGTGAAACATCCCCCTATGTCTGTGGTGTCTATTTCATGTATATGCAGAGACAGCCAGTCTACAGAGAGGGTGCTGCTGCTGATGTGCTAATTTTCCTGCCCCCTAGCTCACCCCCTACTGAGCTCAGCCTCCTCTCCCACAACACTGTTGCTGGATGTCCTAGTTTTCCCAAAGGCTGGTAGGAGCTTTCAACCTTGCTTAGATCAATTAAATTTGTTAAGCGCCTGTTAAAAGTCTGATTCGGCCAACGTTTGGAATCTTCCCATGGGTGTCTGGCATTCAGCAACTGTCAGTCTCAGACTAGCAGCAAGCAAGTGAAGATCAGATTGGGATGTGTGATGGAGGTGAGAAAAGTTCAGAAAGGTAGATGTTCACGCTTTCTATTCTGATTCCCTCTTTGAAGATTAAGTAGCAGCTGCCAATCACATGTCGGGGGCGAATCAGCATTAAGAACTTTGCCAGTTCTTCACATCACATGGGCACTTGAGCAGTGGGCAAGACTGTTTGGACTCTACCTGACTACCAGGAATGTACAGACCAAAATAGCTGATGCACCCTCAGATATTGGTGATGGGAGGCAGCAGCCTGCACAGGGATGGGAGTGTGCCAGGTATAGGTACAGGTACCTACTCTTGCAACTCGGCCAACATTGTCTACCTGATACGCTGCAGGAAAGGATGTCCCGAGGTATGGTACATTGGGGAAACCATGCAGACGCTACGACAACGGATGAATGAACACCGCTCGACAATCACCAGGCAAGACTGTTCTCTTCCTGTGGGGGAGCACTTCAGGAGTCACGGGCATTCAGCCTTGGATCTTCAGGTAAGCGTTCTCCAAGGCGGCCTTCACGACACACGACAGCGCAGAGTCGCTGAGCAGAAATGATAGCCAAGTTCCGCACACATGAGGACGGCCTAAACCGGGATGTTGGATTTATGTCACACTATCAGTAACCCCCACAGCTTGCCTCCTGGGCTTGCAGAATCTCACTAGCTGTTCTGTCTGGAGACAATACACATCTCTTTAACCTGTGTTTAATGCTCCCTCCACCCACATTGTCTGTACCTTTAAGACCTGGCTGGCTTTAGGGATTCGCATTCTAATCAGTATTCTGTAACTTGATGTTGTGTCTCTGTGCACTGTTTGAGAGCACATTTCCACTCCATCTGACGAAGGAGCAGCGCTCCGAAAGCTTATGGTATTTGCTACCAAATAAACCTGTTGGACTTTAACCTGGTGTTGTGAGACTTCTTACTGTGTTCACCCCAGTCGAAAGCCGGCATCTCCACATGAGGTACAGGAGGCCAGAGGAGAGTGATGGGAGTGCGAATGAGAAGGGAGACATTATCCTGAGCATAGGCAGCACAGGCAGAGATTAAGCTACCAAGACATGACTAGGAAACAATGCCTAAAGAGACAGTAACTATTTAGGCAGATGGTTACAGATGCCTGTGCCCTCGTCAATGCAGATATTTTGTGGCATTTCCCCAGATGCTGCCTGGAGGAATATGGGATAAATGGAATCATAGAATCCTACAGTGCAGAAGGGGGCCACTCAGCCCATTGAGTCTGCACCATCCACAATCTCACCCAGGCCTCACCCCACAACCCCAAGCATTTACCCTGCTAATCTCCCTGACATTAAGGGGCAATTTAGCATTGCCAATCAACCTAACATGCACATCTTTGGACTGTGGGAGGAAACCAGAGCACCCAGAGGAAACCCACGCAGACACGGGGAGAACGTGCAGACCTTAAACAGACAGTGACCCTAAAGAAGGAAATTAGGAGAGCGAGAAGGGGTCATGAGAAGGCCTTGGCGGGTAAGATTAAGGAGAATCCCAAGGCTTTCTACAAATATGTCAAGAGTAAAAGGATGAGATGTGAAGGCATAGGACCCTTAAAAGGTGAAGGGGGAAAAGTTTGTGCGGAACCGTTAGAAATGGCGGAGCTGCTTAATGAATACTTTACCTCGGTATTCACGGTGGAAAGGGATCTGGGTGGTTGTACTGCTGGTTTGCGGTGGACAGAAAGGATCGAGCATGTGGACATAAAGAAAGAGGATGTGTTGGAACTATTGAATGGCATCAAGGTTGGTAAGTCGCCGGGACCGGATAGGATGTACCCCAGGTTACTGTGGGAGGCGAGGGAGGAGATTGCGGAGCCTTTGGCGATGATCTTTGCATCGTCGATGGAGACGGGAGAGGTTCCGGAGGATTGGAGGATTGCAGATGTGGTCCCTATATTCAAGAAAGGGAACAGGGACAGCCCGGGTAATTACCGACCGGTGAGTCTAACCTCAGTGGTTGGTAAGTTGATGGAGAGGATCCTGAGAGACAGGATTTATGATCATCTAGAGAAGTTTAGTATGATCAAAAGTAGTCAGCACGGCTTTGTCAAGGGCAGGTCGTGCCTTACGAGCCTGGTTGAGTTCTTTGAAAATGTGACCAAACACATTGACGAAGGAAGAGCGGTGGATGTGGTCTATATGGACTTCAGCAAGGCGTTCGAAAGGTCCCCCATGCAAGACTTCTTGAGAAAGTGAGAGGGCATGGGATCCAAGGGGCTGTTGCCTTGTGGATCCAGAACTGGCTTGCCTGCAGAAGGCAGAGAGTGGCTGTGGAGGGGTCTTTCTCTGCATGGAGGTCAGTGACCAGTGGAGTGCCCCAGGGATCTGTTCTGGGACCTTTGCTGTTTGTCATTTTCATAAATGACCTGGATGAGGAAGTGGAGGGATGGGTTGGTAAGTTTGCTGACGACACCAAGGTAGGTGGTGTTGTGGATAGTTTGGAGGGATGTCAGAAGTTGCAGTGAGACATAGATAGAATGCAAGACTGGGCGGAGAAGTGGCAGATGGACTTCAACCCGGATAAGTGTGTGGTGATCCATTTTGGCAGATCCAATGGGATGAAGCAGCAGTATAATATGAAGGGTACCATTCTTAGCAGTGTAGAGGATCAGAAGGACCTTGGGGTCCGGGTCCATAGGACTCTTAAATCGGCCTCGCAGGTGGAGGATGCGGTCAAGAAGGCGTACGGCGTACTGGCCTTCATTAATCGAGGGATTGAGTTTAGGAGTCGGGAGATAATGCTGCAGCTTTATAGGACCCTGGTTAGACCCCACTTGGAGTACTGCGCGCAGTTCTGGTCACCTCATTACAGGAAAGATGTTGAAGCCATTGAAAGGGTGCAGAGGAGATTTACAAGGATGTTGCCTGGATTGGGGGGCATGCCTTATGAGGATAGGTTGAGGGAGCTTGGTCTCTTCTCCCTGGAGAGACGAAGGATGAGAGGTGACCTGATAGAGGTTTACAAGATGTTGAGAGGTCTGGATAGGGTAGACTCTCAGAGGCTATTTCCAAGGGCTGAAATGGTTGCTACGAGAGGACACAGGTTTAAGGTGCTGGGGGGTAGGTACAGAGGAGATGTCAGGGGTAAGTTTTTCACTCAGAGGGTGGTGGGTGAGTGGAATCGGCTGACGTCGGTGGTGGTGGAGGCAAACTCGTTGGGGTCTTTTAAGAGACTTCTGGATGAGTACATGGGATTTAATGGGATTGAGGGCTATAGATAGGCCTAGAGGTGGGGATGTGATCGGCGCAACTTGTGGGCCGAAGGGCCTGTTTGTGCTGTGGCTTTCTATGTTCTATGTGACCCAAGGTGGGAATTGAACCTGGGTCCCTGGCATTGTGAGGCAGCAGTGCTAACCACTGTGCCAACATACCACCCAGTCCCAGGAATTCTACGCATGGGATGAGGAGCTGCCGGGCATGTTCTGAGAAATCGGGGATGATTGGTCATCTGTGGGCCTCACTTGATTTCACCACTCTGGTCCTCGGGCCTTGCTTGTCACTGGCACTCATCTTCCCACTGCTCCTCCAATCACAGGCTCACCTGAGATTAGGCAAAACTTTCAGCACTGGAAAGGAATGGAGTTTATTTAAATCACAGGAATATGCCACTAGGGATTTTGTGCACTGACCCTATGTTAAACAATCCATGCAATGCATGGATGACACATTGCATCAGCTGGGATTTAGAAACGTTATTGTTGTCAACTGATGTCTATAACTTCTAAATTTTGTTGTGATCATTAGAAATTAGAATTTTTCCTTACACACAAGATCTATGATAATTTTTTGATGTCAGTTGAATGCTTCTAAGTGCTTTGAAGATAACTAAATGATCACAGATTATGTGATTTGAGTTGTGTGTGATTTTATTTGATGACTAATGGTATCAGCTGATCACTATTTGCTTGCTGGTAATGTCAAATTATGGTTAAATAATCACTTCTGAGTGCAGGTGATGACAAATGAGTGCATACTATGCCTGTTACGTGCAAAATGATCAAACATTTCTGGTAGGACCAATCTATTCATGCAATGGTAATCTCTCATCTCCAGAATCATTCTAATATATATCTGCTGTACCCTCTCTAAAGCTTTCATAGTGTGTGCCCCAAATTAAAATCACTACTCTAGTTTGGCTTGAACTAATGTTTCATTTAGGTTTGTCAAACTTCCTGGCCTTGCCTGTAACGATGTTAATTCTACATTTATAGATTATGGTTGCTGGTAAGTCAAGAAATTTAACTCCGACTGGAAGTTAAAAAATTGAGATTAAAGTTATTTTCATTGGAGTCAATGATGTTCAAACTCATCTAAATCATCGATCTTAGAATCCCTGCAGTGCAGAGTAAAGTGTGAAGTTGTGACATTGCCTTGTATATGGGATGCTTTACAAATAAAAATACATGTTATTGTACTTGGTGCACAAAGTATCTTCTGCTTCGGATTCAGTCGTTTTATTTTGGAGTTTCTAATCTAAATGGATAGGCATTCTCATTGCTATTTCAAGCCTCATGGATATTGAAGAGCCAAGGACAGTCTTGCCTTCAACCTGGATTATTGTTCTAAATAAGAGCTGTTAAGGTCTACTATACAGTTTGACATAATTAGGACAAGAGCTATCCTGGGAACCATGAAAAACTAAAGGGTAGAGAATAAAAAAATCTGGTATATAAGAATTTGCCATTGATGTTCTGACTGCATTGCAGTCATTGATGGAAATTTGTTTTTGTACTCTGTCTTTATTCTGATCTGATCCTTCAAAAGAGATGTTGTACCAGCTAGGGAGGTGACCTGGCTCTTTGAATTAACAAACAAAAAGAGATTGCTCTGATCTTTTATCAACACCATCAAAAAGCTGTTGAGTTTCTCTGATATGTGAACATTAAGATCATTTGCCTAGTCAGCACTTGGGAGATACCTTCACAGAATTGCTTTTGCAACTACTTTGCTTCATGGTCAGGAATTCTAACAAGGGGTAGTTTCTTGAAGAAATTGACAAATAGAGATATTGTTCCCATCACATTCATCAGCAAATTTGGTTTAAAACTACATAACCCCCAAATTATTGTTGCTGACCAATATAACAAGTTAGTCCCAGCAACAATGACAACCTAAATCCATATCATGACTGAGGTTAAATTTACTGGATTGAATTATTCCCTCAATCTCTCTTATGCAGCAAAGAGTGGTTTCCTTTGATAATGTCATATACATATGGGAAATCTTTTAACTTGCCTGTGTATTATTTGATAATCTTAGTTGAATTGATTGAATGTATGACTCTTGAGCTGTATTAACCCATTATTTTTAAACTGTGTCCATCAAGTTGTTTCTTTTCTTTAATTGGCCATTTCAATGAAGGTTGAACTTTGTCTAAACATTTAAATCAGTACTGAATGGGTTAGAACTGCTATTAATTCTATCTGAACCTCAAATACAAATGGCATTAAATCGTCCAAGCAAAGGGATATGAATAATTAGTGTTATAGTTCAGGGCAGAAACTTCAAAGTTTTTATGGAGCCTGCCTGGATCATAAATTTTGCATCTTGAATTTGGCTAGGGGAGGGAGGATATGTTTCATTTCAGGTATGATTCAAATGATCCACTAAGGAGCTTTTATCAAACAAAGTTTAATTAAGAAAATAGTTAACATGTATAGAAAGAAAATTAGCAATAACTTTTATCAATTACAAACAAAAACAAAACAACCACGATAATGTAAAACCCTTAACAAATATATCTAAGATGTTCCAACCAAACCAAAACCTTCCATAGACAAAACCCTTTAAACAAATTTAACACAGCAAAGTCTAATGCTTATCTTTGGTTGCAGAATTGAAAACTCTAAGTCTTGTAAGTTCTTGTAGTTCTCTTGACGCACCGAGAACCACAGGTAGACTCTGGTCAAGCCACCAGCAGTGTGTGTGTGCGTATGCGCGCGTGCATGTGTGTGTATAGGCTGCTGGAGTTGAGATGGTGCTCGTGCAGATAGGTACCTTCTGTTCAGTCCATAGCACCAACTTCATTGATCAACATTGCAGCATGCCACCCAGGAAGTGCAGCCATGTTTCACACTGCAGTTGCTGTTCTTCATACTGGCTGTGCTGGTCTTTTGCTGTATGATAACTCCTGACTTCCTCACAACAGATGACACATCTGCCTACCACCTTTTTGAGCCGGACCCTGAAGACATTTTATTCTTGGGTCGGGTAAGTGTGTCAGGCCTTCCAGAAATGGTTGGTGGCACTTTGGCATGGCCCTTCAATACACCATGATCTCTATCACCATATTTTTCCACTCCATAAGTAAGAGATAGATGACTTGGGCCAGATGTTCATGATGGAGGTGGGAATTACACAATGTCCTGTTCCAGTGTCTGTCTCAAAACTTCCAGGAGATGGAATTTTCAAGGGGTCCAGGCCTTGAGTGACCTGGGGACAGGCCTGCAAGCTTCAATGGCTGGCTTGAGATAGAAATTGAGGTGTGGGTTGATGTATGAATTTTGTTTTGGCAACTTTCAAGGAGCATTCTGTATGCAGAATTCAACAGTTTGAGAGTAGTTTGCAAATCTGGTGCAGAGTGGACAATAACACTGCAGTCATCCACAAACTGTAGACCATGTATGTCTATGGTGATCAATTTACTTTTGGCACAGAGGTGACTGGGGTTAAAGAGCTTTCCATCTAGACCATATTTAATACTCACAGCACAGGCCAGTTGATCTGTGACGAGGTGACTAGTCACCACCAGGTAGATTGTAAATAGTTTGGAGGCGGTCACACAGCCTTGCTTTACCCCAGTCCAGACTTTGGAATTTGTCCATTTCAGATTTCCCACTGGAGGCATTTACAGTCATCAACATGAAGCAGTTGCAGGATCATAATGAAGTTTCTTGGACATCTAAATATTTGGAGCACAATCCACAGGACCTCTTTATTTACTGAATCAAATGCTTTGGTCAGGTCAATGAATTCAATGAAGAGTTCCTGGTGTGTTCTTGACATTTTTGTTGAATGTGTCTGGCATCAAAGACCAGGTTAGGCCCATGTAAACAAATAGACTCCAGAACTGTCATTTCAACCAATGCCTGGACTGAATACATAAACACTAACTCCTGCATTCTCAAGATGGCTGGTCTGTGCATGTGCATTGGCCTGCATATGCACCCAGCCTGCAAGTAAATTTCTATGCATTCATGAATAATTCCAAAGCTCCAGGGTTGTTTGTATGAAACTTAATAATTAAGAGAGCAACTCTGAGTGCAATTAAACTCTTACATTGTTTTACAAAACATACTCAAAACATGTTCGACTTAGGTCAGGAAGGAAAAACAGACACTTAGGGCCCTATTTTACCATTTTGATTCTAAATGCTGGGCAGATTTGAAACTGGGAATATTTTAGATCCGACTTTTAGACCAGTTCTCAGGCGCCCCCATACGCATTCTGCCTGAAAAAGTATCAGCCATTCCGAATCATGCTGTGGATGGGGCTTAACGCACCAAAATCCTGCAGCTCTGATCGGTGCTTCCAACTGCGCATGCACTGAAAAAAGATAGAACGCGGTTCCCCAGCCACGTTGCTCCCGGGCCGTATAATACCTCCCCATAGACCCCACAGACATTGCCCCAACCCTACAACTTTACTTACCCCCTAATCCCTCCCCACCACCCCCCCCTCCACCACCCAAATTGAATACGGGTCCCCCTCGCACCCCCCCCCCCCCCCCCCCCACCAATCCCAGGCAGAGTGGCAGTGGAGCCCCCCTTCCCCCTCACTGATCTCAGGCAGAGTGGCAGCGGAGCCCCTCTTCGTCCTCACTGATCTCAGGCAGAGTGGCAGCAGACCCCCCCTTTCCCTCTCACTGATCCCAGGCAGAATGGCAGCAGACCCCCCTTCTACCTGCCCCCCACCCCTCCAATCTCAAGCAGAGAGCCATCGGACCCTCCACTGATCTCAAGCAGGGAGCTGTTGGATGCTTGGCACTTACCTCCTCACTAACTGGAGCACCCGGATCGGACTTTTGTAGAGCATGTCTGTTTCGCACCGAATCTGGATGGGCAGGCGCGATGGTAAAGGGGGAAGTGCCAGTAAGGTTGGAGTAAGTCAACTTAAATGCATGCGAATGCATTTAAATGGCCATCGTGCCCATTTTGGGCGTGGTCCAGATTGCAGCCATTCTCGGGTTTTGGTAAAGGGGGAACTGGCGTGGAGGTGGGCGCGGATCACGCTATTCGCCTCACGCCTGACTTTACCAAGTTTTCGCGCCCAAAAATGGGTGCAACTTGATGGTAAAATCAGGCCCTTAATTTCTTCCACAACACAAAGGATGTTAGAAAATGCCTGGGCCTTCCCAAGAGCTTAGAATACTTTAAAATATATAATTATTCAGAAAAGGTTCTTCAGGCTATTGCTATTCTATTCCCTGTTCACATAAGTAAGTGGGATATAACATCAAGATAATGTACAGTGAAATCCTATCAGATGCAAAAGATTACACACAAGTTATTAAGAAATGAATTTCCTGATGACAAGGTCTGATCTGTAAGAATTCAAAATTATTACTTCCAGCAATGAGCTGAGGCAGTTCCAGGAATGATTATTGTGGGTTTGATTATTTATTAACTGTGTTTATTTTCATCCTCATGACTTTCCCATAATATATTACAGGCCAAGAGTGCATGTTTTATTCTCTCCATTTCCTCACTGCACATTTTAAAGATCTGCATGTAAATGAATGTTTGCAAGGTGCACATCTAACATCCTTTCTGCAAGCAGTTCAGTATTAACACACAAACATGGGGTGGAGGTCGGGGGGGGGGGGGGGGGGGGGAGAATTCTCCAATCTCGTATACCCACGAAATTTGACACTCAGCCAAAACTCCATTCACTGGAATGGGACCAGAGAATCCCAGCCGCATGCGGGGTTGGAGAATCCTGGCCCAAATCAACATCACATCTGAGATTAAAGCAAATTACTGCAGATACTGGAATCTGAAACAAAAACAGAAAATGTTTCAAAATCTCAGAGCTCTGACAGAGTCATCTAGACTTGAAATGTTGGCTCTATTCTCTCTCCATAGATGCTGTCAGACCTGCTGAGATTTTCCAGCGTTTTCGGTTTTTCTTCGACATCACATCTGTCATCTTACAATAACTTTTAAAAGGATGTTTTAAAATTCATAGGATAGTTCGCAAAATAAAAGAGCAGCAATGAGTGATTAACAGAAGAACCACACTCCTAACACTACTCATACCTTACAAACCATACATTGCACCTCCAGTTTGAAGGTTGATACTCACACCACAGAGTTGGTGCACATGTTGATCTTAAAGAAATCCAACTAATGGAATAATTGAAGTGCTGCCGTCTTATCCTTTACTGGTTATGCAGTTATCCTCCCCCTCTCCTTTTAACTATTGGAACCCAAAATGTTACAGCGACTTTCCTGCAGTCTCTGGAGATGACATGGCATTTGGAGTTATTTTGTCCCATTCCAATTTCAATCATCTGTAGAATCAGCAAATGTGACAATTCCAACTAATGTTCAAATCTAGATTGCAAAAACAATAATCAAAGGGAATCAAAGGTTATGGGGATAAGGTGGGAAAACAGAGATGAAGATTATCATATCAGGTCAGTCATGATCTCATTGAATGGTGGAGCAGACTCAGTGGGCCGAATTTCCCACTTCTGCTCTTATGTCTTATAGTCTAATATTTCGCTGGAAGGTTTGAACGGAATCTTTAGAGAAACACGAGATAGTTTTCCATAAATTACAAACATTTTAATAAACAATATTTTAATATGCCACAGAATACAAGTTTATACAGCAATTATCTGGACTCTCTGCCCATTTGTTAAAGTATTTTCTCTCACTTTTAAACTGATTACAAGACAGACTGACAGAAATGAGTCCCAAACTGTCGTAAACTATCATAGACTTATTTGTATTGCATTTTTAAGAAGATGTTGATCAGTAACACTTAACGTTTTGGATCATTCCTATTTTGCAAAGTTTGCTGTCTAAGAAGCAGAAAAAGACAGGACATGGCTTAAATTTTCAAACTTAATGTAAAAAGTTGATCAAATATGTTCAACTAATACTTACTATTAATTTGTAAATGCTAAAACCAACGCGTATTAGTAAAACTTGCAAATTGCTGAAATATTCCTGTTTACATAGATGACTGTAACAAATTAAAAAGAATGATGAATAAGAAATACTGTCAGAAGAAAATACAGTCATGATTGTTTGAGTAGCACCATTTTTGGTCCTGGCCATTGCCAACTCTGTCGCTATCTATGATGTAAGGGGGCCACAGAATTGATAGTGCATGCCCGGCATTGGCTGTGACATTGGCAGCAAATGCAGCCATACATAAAAGCAATGGGAGAAATATTAAATATTTACATATTATTTTCAATAATCTACAATGTACTCTACTTTTTTTATCCATTAGATAAACTTTTCTTAACTCTGAAAACTTTCCCATTTTCAATGCTGATATTAAACATTATTTAATAGGTAGTTACATCTCTCAATTGTAGCATCCTCATGACTTATCTTAATGAGAACAGTTAGAACTCATGTTATAGCAAAGGAAGCAAAACCAGTTTACTGCCCTTTTAAAGTCTTCTTATGCCATTTCAGGTTTCACACCTCCATGCAATTGGTGTAAGACCTGACAGCTACTAAATTCTGACCACCTCCATGAAAATTTTTAAAATAATTTAGTGGCGACAGGCTTTCAATAGCCCACAATGCTGTTGGTTGTCTCCTTAATAATGGGTGGGCTCATTCGCCCACTCCCCCATCCTCATGAAAATGGCCCAGGGCAGAAACAGAGGAAGGACCTCTGGCTGTGCCACTCAGTGGCCATTTTTTCTGGTCCCACCTCCATTTGATCCCAATTAAGACCATGAAATCAGATTCCTTGCGTACATTAGTGACATTGAGCAGCTATAATGCATTTCTGGGATGTGCAAATTCCCCCAGTAGCAGCTGATTGAGCAAAGCAGTACAGATGCAATCAATGTTATGGAAAATGCTGAAGGGGACCACAGACATGGCAGGGAGCTAACCACTTAGTGAAGTCAGCCAAATACTTCCATGAGTAACCAGAGGTCAATGTTTTGAATTAAATGGTAGAATTCAATCTGAAGCTGAACTAAAATCAACATTATCAGACAAGTCAATTAAAGACCTTTTTATTCTTTACATATTTTAAATGCAATATATACTTTAAGTTAATATACAGCTAATCAATACTTTTTGATTTTTATGATAATGGTACATTATTGGTTCTCATTAATCATTGTTGTTGCTCTTGCCAAGATGATCTTCATCCATTAATCACTTATTTCACTAGAAAAGTCTTGTATCTGTCCAATCTGAAAATATTCAAAGTGACCGTCCATTCTACTTTCAGTTCTACATCACAAACACTGCAAGCATCATGCCTGGTGAAGTCAGCATTCTCAGGTGCCTTGGAAGCCAAAACCAGAAGTTCTGAAAAGTACTTAGTATATTATTAATTACTTTAGTGAAGATCCAGAGTGGTGCTCCTGACTCCACATTACAATTAAAGACTTCTGTTAGACTCCCACTTATTGACTCCATCCCACTCCCAGACACCCAGGCTGGAAAGTTCCTGCTGCATAGTGCCACTAGTTTGACACTACAGGAGCTGGGAACTCTCAAAATTCCAACTGGAGTGCTTCCTGCACAGTGTACCATCATTGGAAAAGCACTGTGCAGGGATGCGGAAGCATATCAAGTGGTACAACTGTGACAGAAATCAGCGCTTAATGCCAATTCGGTGCACAAACTTGACTTGGGACCTCAGATCCTGCCAGCACCCTTCTTTAATGTATGGTTGGAAAGAGCTGGTTCAATTCTAAAAGGGACTGCTAGAGAATTGCACCCAGTTCTGGTCACTACACTTCAGCAAAAAATGTGCGAGGCCTCAGAGACTGCAGAGAAGATTTACCAGATTGGTTCCAGGGATAATAGATTATAGCTGCACTGTTAGATTGGAGAAGCTAGGAGAACCCTTAAAGAAAGGATATTGAGGGGAGATTTGATGAGGCTATACAAGATCAAATTTGGATCAATTTAACAAATTAGGCAAAGAAAAGCTGTTGCCATTGGTTGATGGCGCTGAGTATTTGCCATACAATCTGGTCCTATCAAACCCTGATGAGGCTTTGCTTCCCTCAGGCAAATTTGTGTGACCAGCTGATGTTACTACTGGATAGCCAGATCCCAGAATGGATAGCTCAGTAGACCTTATCTCAGTGGACCATAACTTTTATTGTTCGTTTAGAGACGTGGATGAACAGTCACAGGACTGCCAATTAACTTTTAACAAAATACCAAAATATTCATTAAGCATGAGAAGTTTTACTAATAATACAATACTCCTTCATTCCACTTATATCTCCACAGACATATACAGATTTTTAAGCAAAACACAAATTACAAAATATATCTTCTATTATAATGTAATCCTTGGGATTATTTCGAATGTCTGGCTTCTCACTAGCCGACTTTACCAGGTCTGCAGCTTTCAGCTCTATCTTTAACAGGGAGCCTATCACTGCCCCCCCCTTTTTAACTTCAGTCAACATACTGTTACAGAGTGTTCTTATAAACCTTTTCTCTCTTCTGAGCATGTGCAGACTTTAAACAGGACTTCCTCCTGCAAGTCCAGATCTATTCTAGTGTTCCCGTTTTCTTTTGTTTACTACTGTTTTGTTAAACTTTGTTATTTATTTATATGAAGAAGATCCTTCTCTTCACTACGCATTCTTCTACCGCGTTTGTAGACTCTAGTTGCCACATTTTTGGTGACGAGGACGCAAAAGAAAAAATGAAGTTTTGCTTTGTTCAGCACAGCAACACAGGGGTTGCATATGTTGAGTAGTTGTGAATTTATTGGATGGAATTTCAAGTTAGCAGCACCATGGCTATGTTTGGGATGATCAGAGAATTTAATGAATTTAATGAATCAAAAGAGGACTGGGTAGAGTATTTGGAGAGGTTGCAGCACTTGGCAAATGGAATATAGGTTGCGGCAAAGCAGTACTCGATTCTCCTGAGTGTGTGGGGCATGGACTTGTAAGTTGATGAGGAATCTGGCCACACCACAAAAGCCAAGGGATATTTCATTTGAATACATAGTCACTCTAGTCTAAAATGACCATAATCCAAAGGCCTCGGTGACTATTCGACAATTCAAATTTTGTAGCCATTTTTGAAAAGCAGGTCAATCCGCAGCTAACGTTGTGGCAGAATTATGCCAGCTTTCTGAAAACTGTAATTTTGGAACAGTTTTAGAAGATATGCTCAGAGACAGGCTGGTCTGCAGCATTAACGTGGGCAGCATTCAGCGTTGGTCGTTGGAGCAAGTCACATTTACTTTTAAGAAGGCTCTAGAATTCTCTCTGGGCATGGAAATGACTGCTAGCCATGCCAGAACTATTCAGCAGGCTGATGGTAGTGCGGGACCACTGCACCAAATACAGAAAGGAGCTTCCAGAAAACAAGTTAAAGCAGTGCAATGTATTAGGTGTAGGGGGCCACACTATGCCAATTATTGCAAGCTTATGGATGCTGTTGTCACCAATGCATTAAGAAAGGCCATTTAGAATGAATAAGAACATTTAAATTTAAAGAAACTTCAATCAGCTATGCTGCATGGAAAGCTCCGAGCCAACAGAAGAGCAAACTTCCAATATGTTTAATGTTAACGAGGTGCAGTAGAGCCTGTTTTTATTAGTGTTTGTTGATGGTTAGCAGATCAAGATGGAGGTGCACACAGGAGACTCTGCATCAGTAATTAGTGAGGAAACATACAATTTGAGTTTGGATTCTAAGCGAGCACCTGCCCTTACTCCAGCAGAGATTAGTCTTTGGGTGTACACCGGAGAGTCCATACCTTTTGCTCAGGTCGTTGAAAGTCCACATAGTGTATAACAAGCAAGAAGCCAGAGCATGCTTCCTTTTGGTCAGAAGAGGCTGAGTTTGCTAGGGTGTTACTTGCTCAGCAAAATTCCATTGAAATGGGGCGAGATCAAGCACACAAGAGTGATGAAGGATGTTTTGCAAAGTTTATGGACACCTCCCAATGCGTGGCACTATTGTGAAGTTGTACCTAGATCCTTAAACTCGTCCTTGCTTTTTCAAGCCCAGAACAGTGACTCATGTCATGAGATGGAAAGTGGAAGAGGAGTTGGAATGGCTACAAAGGCTTGGATCATTGAGCCTATTTAGTTCTCTCATTAGGCAGCTCCAATCGTTCCTGTCTTTAAAAATTATGGTACGGTGCAGATGCGTGGTGGCAACAAACTCATCATTAACTAGGCCAGGTTTCCAAATTAGATACTTATCCACGACCTCAGGTCATATTTCAGTTTGATAAACTATTGTGAAAATTTTTTGTCAGACCTGTCTACAGTGTTGGCTCCACTGCACCTACTTTTGCACAAAAAAAAACAAATGGAAGTGGGAGTATGCAGAGAAGAAAGGTTTCAAAGATGTGAAAGTGTTGCTGCAATCAGCTAGTCCATCTTGATCCAGACAGGAAACTTATTCTATCATGTGATGCCTCACTCTATGGTGTAGGTGCGATACTTTCTCAGGTAATGGAGGATGGGTCCGAAAAACCCATTGGTTTTGTATCTAGGATGCTGACAGAGTCTGAAAAGGGATAATCACAGTTGGAGAAAGAAGGTTTAGCTATTGTTTCTGCAGTGAAAAGATTCCATGTGTACCTGTTATGGTCATTCGTTCACCATATGTACCGACTACAGGTCATAATGAGCCTTCTCAGTGAGTCAAAATGTGTTCTTCCCATGGCTGCAGCAAGAATATAGTGCTGGGCGCTTACATCAGCGTATCAGTACAGCATCGTGTACAGCGTGGAGAAGGACAATGCTAATGCAGACGTGTTGAGTCATCTTTCTTTACCAGATTTTCCAACCCAAGTATTATGTCCTCCTGAGGCGATTTTCTTACTGGAGAGACTTGTCCAATCTCCAGTGAGTGCTAAGCAAACTTAAGCAGTGGATGGACAGAGCTCCTGTTCTGTTGCAAGTTAAAGGATTTCTGATGCAAGGATGGCCAACTATCATGGAAGATGGTGGGTTGAAACCTTATGAGGCACGCAAAGACAAGTTAGGTCTGCAGGATGGTTGCATACTGTGGGGGGTCGAGAGTGATCGTTCTGTCCCCTGGTTGCTTGTGAGTCATGGATGAAATTCATGAGGCTTATCCAGGTGCATCTTGAATGAAGAGTCAAGGGAGGTTGAATATTTGGTGGTCTAATATGGATCTGCTTTTGGAAAACAGAGTGAAGTTCGCTCGTCAGATCAATCAGAAGATGGTGCCACCAGCGCCACTTCACTCTTGGGAGTGACCTGGTCGGCCGTGGTCCAGATTGCATGCGGACTTTGTGGAACCTTTCATGTATCACATGATTTTGGTCATTGTAGATGCACATTCAAATCAGGTGGAAGCACATATCATGAGTAATATCACAGCTCCTATGACAATAGAGGAGCTACATCAAATTTTTGCAGGTTACCAGATTCATCTGTTTCAGCTAACAGCACTATGTTTATAAATTAGATGTTTCAGAATTCATGCAAAAGAATGTTGTACACTATGTGTGTACTGCGCCATTTCATCTAACTTCAAATGGTTTGGCAGAGAGAGCTGTTCAAACTTTGAAGGAGCGATTGAAGAGAATGGCAGGTGATACTTTAAGAACAAAAGCTCTCAAGAATTTTATTTCACTATCATATTATGCCACAATCTACTACCAGGCTCTTCCCTGTGGAATTGTTGCTCGGTAGAATGCCAAAGTCTCACCTGGATGTGCTTTGACCAGATCCTGGCAAAAGTGACCAGGAGGCAAGAGAAGCTAAAGGAGAGACATGACTTCCATTCCAAAGAGAGGCAGTTCAAATCGTATGATCAGGTTTACACCAGGAACTTTGGGGGAATAATTTTAAACCAAAGTGGTCCAGTATCTTGGGTCGTGAGACAGCAAAATGGAAAAGTTGTTTGCAACCTCAGTGTTCTTGAAAGAATTTTGTATAGCTAAGACATTACTTTATTTCTATTTCTAACCCGATAGGGGTTTGAAATTTAAGTGGGGGGAGAAGTGTTACGGAGTGTTTTTATAAACCCTTCTCCCTTCTGACCATGTGCGGGCTTTGGGCTTCAGTCTGCAAGAGAGTCCTGCAAGTCCAGACCTGTTCTAGTGCTCTTGTTTTCTTTTGTTTATGGCTGTTTTGTTAAATGTTGTGATTTATTTATATAAAGAAGATCCTTTTCACAAACCATTCAGCTACTTTATTTGTGGACTCAAGTTATCACAAGTATCTTGTTCAAGTTTCAGTTCTTTTCTCTTTGACTTCAATCTTCCTGGAACTTCTCTTTTTATTCACTGATTTCTAGAACTCTGTTCTGTAGCTTCTGGGACTTGCTTTCTGCCTTTTACTCCACTGTGCTGCCTCTCTGCTGGCAGTTTGTAAGAGAGCTGCTTTCTTCTCAGGTACCTGGTTCCAACTGAACCACAAGTGTTTATGCTTTTCTGTGTGGGCCCTTGGTTGCTAAGCAACAGCTTAGTTTATTGCATCTCTAATTATTTTACATTGTAAACCTTTAGACACAGTGCAAGCACAGTTTAAAGTTTATTTATTAGCGTCACAAGTAGGCTTACATTAACAGTGCAATGAAGTTACTGTGAAAACCTCCTAGTCACCACACTCTGTTCAGGTACACTGAGGGAGAATTTAGCATGGCCAATGCACCTAACCAGCATGTCATTCGGACTGTGTGAGGAAACCGGAGCACCCAGAGGAAACCCATGCAGACATGGGGAGAACACGCAAACTCCGCACAGACAGTGACCCAAGCCGGGAATCTAACTTGGGAATGTGAGGCAGCAGTGCTAACCACTGTGCCGCCCCCCAGTTTTTTTTGATAAAACCAAAACCCATGGACATTCAGGCACATTTGTTTTACATGAAGCTAACTAAAGTTTTAATCCCTTCTTTACAGAAACAAATTTAAAGCTATACATTGTTTCTAATACCCACAAATACAAATATAGATTACTTAAAACCACCTCTTTCCTGACACTTGAGATTATTGGCATAGCTTAAAAGGATTTATTAAGAATTAACAAAGTCCTCAGGGTATTCAGGACACAAATATTCTGCATCTTGCTGCTGGTCAACTGACTACCATTCTCGCTGGCCAGAATGTGACTTTGGATCTTCTCCACCCCTTGGTGGCATCCTGATCTCAATGCAGCCGGGTTTGGTGACGTGTTGAGGACCTGCCCTCTGACGATGTGAATCATGCCCCCTTGATTTTTTTTTTGGCAGAGTGTTGTAAAATTGGGAGTGAAAACCAACTGTTTTCTCTGGAGAGAAACAGACTGGTTTTCTCACCGGGAACAACACTGTTATTTTGTTAAGGTTTAGCTCTAACAGTTTATCCACTGTTGGCACATAAACTACAGCCATTTTCTTCAAACTACTTTGCACCACCCTCTTCCCAGTGAAACATACTGGGCCCTCTTTAATCAGTAACAGTCAAATCACCCGGGCTGGCTGTTGGGCAGATTTTAGAACAGTTCACATGACCACATGATCAAAGACACAGGCCGGAATTTTACCGCCACGTCCACCCAGATTCCGGGGTGGGCGAGGCTCACAGAATGGAATTCTCCATTGGACTTTGGCGGGATTTTACGAGGCTCGCCCGAGCGAAGTCATTAAAATTCTGCCCACAGTCCCAAAACCTAATCATATAAATCTCATAATTGTAACTGACTCATTAGATTTTGATACAGTGGAATCATCTGATCCAGGCACAAATCCTTTCTAGACCATAATGCTTAAAAATGTTACTGACAGATTCTTCTTAAGCATCCATTTGCCTCGAGACCCGGAAATCAAAATGGTTTGGGACCCATCAGAGTTTTAAAGTTCACAGCTAAAATGTTGCTATTTTATTTTCTTGTGCTGCTGCACCTTCTCAAATGCTTGACTATTGTTTTCAATGTAAACTATCACTTCAACCACTGCCATGTTTTCCTCCTAACAGAAGCCAGGTATCAAACTATCTGTTCCTTGCATCCTTGAATCAAAGGAAGTTTTCCCATCTATAACCACTAGTCCTGTCAATCAGTCTGACAAAAGATCTGTGGCGGCATTTTATTCTGCATCCTTTTATGAGCAGGTAGCTACAGAAGATTTGTGATATTGTTCACACTACCCAAAATCTAAAAAGAAATTTCAGTATGGTGATGATCCAACAAAGGCCAGGATTTTCTGCATCATGTTCCTCCCCAACCAACCCCTCCGCTGCGGTGATTTCTCATGGTGGAGCTGACTCCCCATTGTCTGCTGGCGGGATCTTCTGGTCCCACCTGCATGGCTCGTCCAGGAAGCTGTTGGGTCATCCTTGATGGAACCAGAAAACCCCACCCAAAATGTTTTTGTAGTAGTGGAGTAAATATTATCCATTGGATATAATGCGTTAATAAAACAAAAAACTGCTTTAAATCAGCAGTAAAATCCAACCAATTATTTGTAATCATCAGTTGCAGCTTTGCTATAATAGTTTTGTCCATTTATACTGTTTTGATATATCTGTCTAATTTTGTTGGCTTTCTTCCCTTGTGCCATCTTTCTGCAGGCAATTTGATCAGCATCCACTCTAATCACTCTTAGTCCTTGCAGTCTTGGGAGCCCATTGATGTCATATTCTTTCCCATTCCATATACAGCCATTGACTTATTGATTAAAGAAGATGGAGTGGTCATTTAAAAATTCCAATGCTAATGGGAGATAGACAAAATAAATGATTTAGCTTATAAAGGCTGAAAATGGTGATGAACACTAAGGTAAATTGAAACATCAGTGAATAGTTCCCTGGCAGATGCTAATGGACCTTTTCTTTATGCTTGTTTGTGAGATGTGGGCAACACATTTATTGCCCATTCCTCATTGCTGTGGAAAGGTGAGGTGGGCTGGTTCCCTGCCATGTTGGGTCAATATTCAGGAATTCTTTACCTAATAACAATAAAGGAATGATGATATTTCTCCAAGTCAGGTTAATGTGTGACTTGGAAAAGAACTTGGAGATGTTGGTATTCCCATTGCCTTGCTGCTTTCATTCTTTTTGGTGCTTGACTGTGGGGTTGGGTGGTGCTTTGAAATGATCTTGGTGAGTAGCTGCAGTGCCATAGTGCAGTGATGAATGAGGGGATGAATATCTAGTCCAGTGAAAGATCTGGCCAACTGCAGTTTCTCGGCTGCTGCTGTAGCTGTACAGATCCAGGCAAGTGATGAGAAATCCATTGCATTCTTGACTTCACATTTACACATAATTGAGAAGCTTTGAGTGGTCAGAAGGTAAATGACTCTTCAGAGGATATATAGCTTTTGCCCTGCTTTTGACACCACAATGCTGTTGTGGTTGATCCAGTTCAGCTTCTGGCCAATGATGTTGTTGATGGAGCAGCAATTGATGATGCTATTGACGCTCATGGACACATGGCTGTGTTTTATCTTGTTGCTCTTTAGACCTGCTGGTTAGGTGCATTGGCCATGCCAAGTTCTCCCTCAGTGTACCCAAACAGGTGCCGGAGTGTGGCGACTAGAGATTTTCACAGTAACTTCATTGCAGTGTTACTGTAAGCCTACGTGTGACACTAATAAAGAAACTTTAAACCTGTGTAGAATGAATATTGCCAGGCACTTGCCGGTCTGTTTTGTGCATTTTCATTCATTGGTTTTTTTTCAAACTTTAGAATGGTACCTAGTCCCGAACTGTGGACCTCTTTGAGATTGTTAACATTTCCCTGTGATTTGCTGCAGCAAGTCTGTTGATGATTCCTCCGCCCAATGGACTTGAATAACCCTCTCGTATGCAGATGCAGAGGCATACAACTGGAGTGCTCAAATCAATAATCCAGCTGGCTGGGAGATGCACATTCAATTGCCTGCACTAAAGGACTGTCTCCACAAACTCTGCTATTACTTATGAGTGATTACACACCCAACACCGTCTTGGCAACCATCACAAGGATAACATCCATTTTCAGAAGAGAAAGCAACGAAATCACATTGACATTAAACATTTCAACTAGGAAAAATTACTGTTATTATGATAAACAGCTCTTATTCACAATTATGTGAAATTTTTCAACCTTGTCAGTTGGCCTTTGATATAAATAATTCAAGGGAAGTGGAGTGTTTCCTATGAATATTAGTCATATACTTCTTTAAAATTAGTTTTATCTAATTTCTGTACTTGTATTGACGGGAGGGAACTCTTTACTGATTTGCCACCCACATACTTCTGCATTGTTGCAGTATTCTTTTTATAGTCTGCAAGCATTAAATCAGTAGTTTTAACACTCACAAGAAAATGGAGTCTGCAAGATTAATCAATTTATAAATATGCTTTCACAGTGAATTAGCTGTTAATACAAGGACGGGCAAAAATTGCCCAATAATGCTTTCTAAAGTAGATCAATGGACAGAAATCTTCAGATTCATCTTGTTACTTAGTTACAGGGCAGCACGGTAGCACAGTGGTTAGCACTGCTGCCTCACAGCTCCAGGGACCTGGGTTCGATTCCCGACTTGGGTGACTGTCTGTGTGGAGTTTGCTTGTTCTCCCCGTGTTTGCGTGGGTTTGATTTTGATTTGATTTATTATTGTCACATGTATTAACATACAATGAAAAGTATTGTTTTTTGCATGCTGTACAGCCAAAACATACCGTTCATAGAGAAGGAGATGAGAGAGTGCAGAATGTAGTGTTACGGTCATAGCTAGAGTGTAGAGGAAGAACAACTTAATGCAAAGTGAGTCCATTCAAAAGTCTGACAGCAGCAGGGAAGAAGTTTTTCTTGAGTTGGTTGGTTCGTGACCTCAGACTTTGGTATCTTTTTCCCGAAGGAAGAAGGTGGAAGAGAGAATGTCTGGGGTGCGTAGAGTCCTTAATTATGCTGGCTGCTTTGCCAAGGCAGCGGGAAGTGTAGACAGAGTCAATGGATGGGAGGCTGGTTTGTGTGATGGATTGAACTACATTCACGACCTTTTGTAGTTTCTCCGGGTGCTCTGGTTTCCTCCCACAGTCCAAAGATGTGTGGGTTAGGTTGATTGGACGTGCTAAATTAACCCTTAGTATCCTGGGATGTGATAGGTTAAAGGGATTAGCAGGGTAACTAAGCGGGGAGAGGGCCTGGGTGGGATTGGTGTCAGTGCAGACTCGATGGGCTGAATGGCCTCCTTCTGCACTGTAGGGACTCTATGATAGTTCGGTTGAACTGTTAGACATTCCAGGGGGTGAATGGTTTGTCTTACAGGAGGGGACAGGGTAAGACAGAAAGTTGGGGACTTTTTTTATGTCCAAGTTATATACGGGTGATTGTGGCCTGTGGACCCTTGGTTTTGATTTTATTTGGTATGAGCATGATTTTTGGAGTTAACTGCCCAATGTAAATGTCATGTACCCACATTTTGTACAAATTTTGTAATTTTTAAAAATGAAAACATCTCTCCAATTCGAAAGCTGGATGTTTGACTTAAAATACTAAATACCTCTTCATAGGTACCCAATGGGAATCGAAGTACATGCTAATAGATAGTTAACTTTGTATTGGCATCCTCAGGTAAGAAAATAGTTATCCGCATTGTACAGAAGCCAAGACACTGATTATATTTAAGAAGGAAATAGATTTCTAGACACTAAAGATGTCAAGGGGTATGGGGAAAGCATGCGAGTATGGCATTGAGATAGAGGATCAACCATTATTATATTGACTGGTGGAGCAGGCTCAGAGGGCTGAATTATCTACTCCTGTTCCTATTTTCTATGTAATAGGTTTGGCTCCCATTTTTAGCCCATAAAACCCAGCGTTATGTTGTCACAACCATTGCTGAATCCACAAGTAAGCTGCCGAATGATTCTAACATGAAGTCGTAGGTGAGTCAAACTTTCTACAGCTTAACATTGACGTGACCCATGTTGACCTGTTTATTCCACAAGAAGACTTCTAACTTGGGTGCCAATTCCACCTCCCTTTCTGAACTATCAAATGAGGCTCAAATGCAGCAATGCACATTGGTATCTTGTTCATTGTGAGCTGTGGTTAAACTCCACATTTGGCTTACCACAAAAAGTATATCTTTCCATTTTTAATACCCATCTCAGTTAATACCTCACTCCTACAACCATTGAAAACCTAATCCATACTTGCTGTATCCTCGAGTTTTGATTTTTGCAAGGCTTTCCTTGAGGGGCTCCAGCACCTGACTCTACACATCCTTCAATCAAAGCAGAATTTAGAGCGTATCGCAATAATCCCCCAACCTCCATTGGCATCTTTTCTGTTGGCATGCTCGTTTGGAGATTCTTGCCCAATTTACAAATCTCCCAAGGCTTTGCTCAACACCACTTCTGCTTTCCCCCGCCCTCTCCAGTTCTTGTGACTCTGGTCTAATGTGACTGTCTCTTTTCCACTCTGGCTAATCTTTGGTGCCGGTTAGCCAACCATTTTTTTAAAATAAAAATAATATTTTAACTGAGCAGGTATTGCCTGGGTTTTCAGGAATCATGCAATCTCAAGATGTCAAATACTTCAATTCAGAGGGAAGGAGATTCCAAGTTCTCTTTCATTGAAATCCTGTGCATGTGCAACAGTTGATTTATAGCACAACATTGCTACACGATTGTCGTGTTGAACTACTGTGTATTATTTCCTAACACCCCTCCCTTCTATTACTGTCCAGCCTCCCTCTGTTACCCTGGATCCAATCATTGTCCATGTGGATATTCCTTTTCTCCCCTGAAGCCTTTAAAGTTGATGTACCCATCCTCTTTGCTGACCTTGTTAAGGCCACATGCACAGTTACCTTTTGGAGAACACCCCTCCACTCCCTCTATTAGACCATCCAATACCCCCCTACTGACTGACAGAATCCAAATGCCTCCCCCGGAATGTTACTTTGCCTTCTGCCTCATAATACCATGACTCAAGTCCTCAGGACCAAATTCTTCAGGTAGCTGACCATGTCCTGCGCACAAAACTGTGCACGAATGCCACTACCCAGAGAACCCTTCCCCAGCCAAGAACAGGATCAAGTATTATGCGATGCAGAGCCCTGGAACATGGTCTTAGCCACAGGACAGCCTCTTCAATATGGCTTCAGCCTCAAGTCAGTCTCTTTTATATTTGGAGTGTCTTTCACTTCTGCAATCTGTTCCTTGGTCAACTTCTAGTCCTGCCTTTGATCTCATTCCTCTGCCTTCCCCTGTCCCCCACCCCAGTCATGCCTGGACCACTAATAATGCCAAGTTTGAAGGTATGGCAAAGACTAGATGATGTCAATTGACCGCAACAGGACATAGGCTAGCAGAATGCACAGGCAAGTGGCAGATGTAATTTAGTATAAAGATGTGCGAGGTGATGCATTTTGGCAGAAGGGATAAGGAGAAGCATTACATACATAACAGTACAGTTCTAAAGAATGCACAGGAATAGATGGACCTGGAGGTTCATATATAGATCTTTGAAGTAGGTGGAATGTTGCTTGCAAAACATATGGAATCTTGGGCTTCAGAATTAGGAGTACAAAAGCAGGGAAATAATTCTGAGCCTTTAGAAAGCTCTAGTTAGGCAAATACCTAAATATTACATCTAGTTCTGATCACCACAATTTAGGAAAGATGTGAAAGTTCTTTAGAGTAAAATGGAGATTTATCAGAATTTACCAGGTTCCAGGGATGAGGAGGTTTAGCTATAGGATTGTTCTCTTTGGAGCAAAGAGGATTAGGGGGAGGTTTGATAGAGGTTTGCAAGATAATGATAGGTTTAGATAAGGTAGACAACAAAAGGCCGCTCCCATTTGCTGTTGGTACCACAAGTGGAGGAAACAGATTGAAAGTTGTGGGCTAAGGTCAGAGACTGGGAATTTTGTGCTGAGTAACTTACCTCCTGATCACCAAAACCTGCCCACCATCTACTAGGCACAAGTCGGCAGTGTGATGAATATTTCCCACTTGCCTAAATGGCACAGTGGTTAGCCAGAGATCCGAGTTTGATTCCAGCCTTGGGTGACTGTCCATGTGGAGTTTGCATGTTCTCCCCGTGTCTGCGTGGGTTTCCCCCTGGTGCTCTGGTTCCCTCCAATTTCCAAAAATATGCAGGTTAGATGACTTGTCCATGATTATGGGTGGGGTAAGGGGGTTAGGGCTGGGAAGTGGGCCGAGGTAGTGTGTTTTTTTGAAGGGTCAGTGCAGACTCATTGGGCTGAATGGCCTCCTTCTGCATGGTCGGGAAAAAGCTCAACCCAACATAAAACAGCCCATTTAATCGATACACCTTGCACCACTTTAAACATTCATTCCTTTAACCAATGGAACACAGGGGCAGCAATGTGAACTATATGCAAGTTGCTCTGCAGCAACTTACCAAGCCTCCTTTGACAAACTCTTTCAAACCAACAAACTCTATCATCTAGAGGCACGACAGCAGCAGACATATGGGAACAACACCACCTGCAGTTTCCCCTCGTCACTCACCATTGTGACTTAAACTACATTGCTGTTCCTACATCACCAAAATTCTGGAAATCGCTCCCTAACAGCACTGTAGGTGTACCTACACCAGACTGAGGCCTTTCAAGCAGGCAGCTCACCATCACCACCTTAAGTGCATTTGGAATGGGCAACAAATGCTGGCCTTGCTAGCAACGCTCATCTCCATGAAAGAATCAGAAAAACAGAAAGGAATATTTGGTTATGAGAAAAGCAGCCAGCTCATTACTTTAGAGGAGATAATAGTGGTGTAAGAGGCAGTGTCACTGCGTGAGTAAGCCAGAAACCCAAGCTAATATTCTGGTTCAAATCCCACCATGGCAACTGATGGAACTTAAACTTAATTAATGAAATCTGGAATTGAAAAGTGGTCTAAGTCATGGTGACTATGAAACTGCCAATGATTGTTGTTTAAAATAAAAACATCCCATGTTCAAATAAAATTTGAGATCAGACTAAGAGGCAGAATAGGTCAGTGGGTATAGAGGTGATGGGTGAAGAAACAGATTCACGAGTTGCACAGCCCATTTGATCATCCTCTCCATTGATTTCAATAGTAATTTAATTCAGACAGGATTTATAACAAGCAGCTGATCCTATCAATTAACCCCCATCACTGGAAGTTGAAATCTACTGCTAATCTTTAGTCTTGATGTAATACAAACAGGAATAATAATACATGTACAGGATAGATTTAAACTATGGTGAGCCTTTACCTGAGAACAAGAATCAAGCAGAAATTGAGTGGCTGGAATTTGCTTTCATGTTGGTGACTGCATTTATGACTTTCCCAGTCAGTCCTGAGGAACAATTGCTCGTGGATGACAATGCAACCTGTTGAAGATCTCCCAGGAACCCTGAGGAGTAATTTCTTTCCCAATAACTCATCAAATCACAACACAGCCAAGCACCACTGACATTCCTGATCCTCAGCTATCATCTCAGCACAAACATAATGGGTTTAAGAATGATACAGTGGCACACTGGTAGAAAGAAACATTTGCTGCAAATATACACGTGTACCTTCTGAGGTGAAGTCTGTGTTGTCTTTTTGTGGCTGAGATACTTTTGGCAGCGGGATGAAATCAGAGGCTGAGTTCTTTCCATATCTCCTTGCTGATCTCCAGCCTCCTGGAAAAGCTGTTTCCTTTTCTGAAACATCATTGTTCCTCCATCATTTCCTCTTCCTCCTCATGTTCTGTCTCCCTTCCGGTTATTCATTTATTCATGAGTGTCAGAAGTAGGCTTACATTAAGACTGCAATAAAGTTACTGTGAAAATTCCCTAGCTGCCACACTCCAGCACCTGTTCGGGTCCACAGAGGGAGAATTTAGCTTGGCCAATGCACCTAACCAGCATGTCTTTCGGACTGTGAGACGAAACCAAACTCCCAGAGGAAACCCATGCAAACATGGGGAGAACGCGCAGACTCCGCACAGACAGTGACTCAAGCTGGGAATTGAACCCAGGTTTGTGGTGCTGTGAGGGAGCAGTGCTAACCACTGTGCCATCTTTGTGGGAATGCCCAGCACATAGGGCTCCAGAAAGGACTTCCCAGCCTGAAACTGCTGAAAGGTTGTGTGCAGGATCCTTTCTTATTAGCACAGCTGAGGAAACATTTTCTACTCCCTTCAGTCAAACATGATTCAGATATAGTTTGTGGCTATTCAAAGCTTGTAAACTCAAGCTCTTTGTTTGACATGTTAAGCAGGAAACTTAATCTTCTTCCCTACAGGCTTAAGTCAGCTGTAATTCAAGTGAAAAGTGCAGAATTTTTGTGACAGCAGCTTTTACTCTCAATATTCTGGCATTTGTCAACATGCATCACATCAGGAATTAAGGAGAACACTGTATAGTCCATCATTGCTCAGTGTAACTCTCCAGCTTCTGAGCCAGCAGGTTGTGGGTTCAAATCTCACTCCAGACACTTGAACACAATCTTGACTGGCACTTGAGTCCATGAGGGAGGGAATGCTGTAGTGTCAGAGGTGCAGTGTTTCAGATTAGACAATAAACAGAAGAATTTAGCTGGCGTGTCTTGGGCGAGATTTTAATCCCTGGGCCCCATCTGCCCTTCCAGGTGGACATAAAAGTTCTCATGGTGCTATCTTGAAGAAGAGTATGGAAATTCTCCCCATCTCCTGATCAATATTTATCATTCAATCAACACTTGAAAAGCAGATTGTCTGGTTATTTATTTAATACTGTTTCCAGGACTTTGATGTGTAACATTGACTGCCACACATGCTGTACAGCCCTTCAGAACACTTCATTAGCTGTACAGCCCTTTGGAAAATTCTGAGATTGTGAAATCATCATAGAAATCATAGAAACCCTACAGTGCAGAAGGAGGCCATTCGGCCCATCGAGTCTGCACCGACCACAATCCCACCCAAGCCCTACCCCCACATATTTACCCACTAATCCCTCTAACCTACGCATCTCAGGACTCTAAGGGGCAATTTTTAACCTGGCCAATCAACCTAACCCGCACATCTTTGGACTGTGGGAGGAAACCGGAGCACCCGGAGGAAACCCACGCAGACACGAGGAGAATGTGCAAACTCCACACAGACAGTGACCCGAGCCGGGAATCAAACCCGGGACCCTGGAGCTGTGAAGCAGCAGTGCTAACCACTGTGCTACCATGCTGCCCCTATGTGCTATCTAAATGCAATTTTGTCTGTCTGTTTTTACATACCTTTAGCTTTCCTCACAGATCTGAAATGTTAATCACCAAGAGAAGGACCATTTCTAAAACACAATTTAAGCACAACTCCATCACTCCCTTTTATAGGTTTAATAACTAATAGTTGAAATCAGCTGCTCCCAAGAATTTGCTAATGCAGCTGAATGTGCAGCCTTCATCAACACCAAACACTGAAATGAGCAATGGAAGTTCATTTGCATCATTTAGCTTTACAACTCTCACTACAGAGTTAATTGGATTGAAAATTTCTTTATAGAATTCTAATTAGAAGCTAGAAATAAAACATAGCAAAATGAAATTATCTTCAACCTATGTCTGAATACAGAGAAAATACAATTCATTAAGTGTCTGCTGCTTTTTAAAATTTATTGTGGCCCCAATGATTGATTGTGCTGCATTATGAGCAACCCACCATTCACAACTGAATAGAAAAGCCATGTGAGGGTCAGTTACCTCAGTCGGTCAGAGGGCTAGTGTGTAGGGCAACAGCGTGGTTTATTCTCTGTACGGGCAGTGGTAGTTCATAGAGGCCTGCCTCCTGACATTGTCCCACGGTGGAAAAGAGGCAGAACAGGAGGCTGAAGAGGAAATGAGAAGGGAATAATGATGTCCCTGAAGAGGCTGCTGAAGGAGCCAGACGATCAGCAAAGTGGCATAGAAATAACTGGTCAGGATTTTCTGGTCCCACCAGTGGCAGGCATCGTCATGGGCAGGGAGGGAAAGTTTTGGAGAGTGGCCAAAAGTCAGTTTTTCTGGCTTTTCTACAGATTTTCCTGACTCGCACATGACGATGTGTGCCACTGGCAGGGTTGGAAAATACCACCCTCTGTCTTCAGTGAAGTATACAAGATGACAAAAGGTATGGATAAAGTAGACATAGAGTGGATGCTTCCTCTTGTGGGGCATTCTAGGATGAGAGGTCATAGTCTTAGGATAAGGGGTAGCAAATTTAAAACAGAGTTGAGGAGAAACTACTTCTCCCAAAGGGTTGTGAATCTGTGGAATTTGCTGCTCCAAAGTGCAGTGGATGCTGGGACAGTGAGTAAATTTAAGAAGGAATTAGACAGATTTTTAACTGGCAATGGGTTGAAGGGTTATGGGGAGAAAACAGAAAAATGGTGATGAGGAGCATATCAGCCATGATCGAATGGCGGAGTGAACCCGATGGGGGGAATGGCCTAATTCTGTTCCAATATCTTATGAACTTATGAACAATGGTTAGCACTGCTGCCTCATGGCACCAGGGACCTGTGTTCAATTCCTGCCTTGGGTCACTGTTTGTGTGCACAGAGTTTGCACATTCCCCTCCGTGTCTGCATGGGTTTCCTCCGGGTGCTCCGGTTTTCTCCCACAGTCCAAAAGACGTGCCGGTTAGGTGCAACCTCTCTAACAGGTTAAAAACACTCAAGAGTGCAGCATAAGCCGATTAAACATTCATTTTTGAGCTTACTAATCAGGATTTTGCATCTAACCAGATCGGTCCAATTTCTGGTAGTGAGAAGTTCAGCATGTGCTGAACAATAATGTAGCCATGGCGTGTCAATTTGGTGATCTTCCAGAGAAATCCAAAAGCTTGTTTCTTCTGTACCAATGAATATACTAACAGCAGCCTGACAGGAGAAATACTAGAGCCTTTGGCACACCACCAGAAAGTAATGAGCTTGCATTCCAGAACTGTGCTTCATACAAACTTTATTTACTATCACTGTGCTAAGTCAACTGCTGCAGGGAGGAAGGGTTCATCCAGGGCATCACACACCTTGCCCAACTAGAATTACATAAACAGACTATATTAGCTAAAGGGGACTCCACACGAAGCCTGTTTTAACAAGAGGGTAAGACACAATGGAAAACAATTTGCAGGGGATAAGAATAAATTCAAGAATTATTAATTTTAAGGAATGTAATGATAATCTAAGACTTCAACTATAGAATTACATGAAAATAGGTATTTTCTAATCTGTCGACGTTCTTTTAAACTCTGGAACAAAACAATGGCCTGAGCATTAGCCATTGTTGTCAGCTATTAGGACACAATGTACCTCTTGTGATCTTCCTGTGGAGAGGAAGGGAGAGGACCTTGGGGCAGAATCCTCTCCTTTCAGACTTGCTCCGAGCATTGTTTGTTCACTAATTATCCAAAATATCAAGAGTCTTGATCTTATCTTTAGAACATTTCTGCCCTGTGAAGATGCTTCATCACCAGTCTTGGAATCTCAATATCTGAACACAAAGGATTGTTGCTGCAGATTCAAGGGTAACCATGGTAATTATGGAGTGAGTGATGAAATTGTTTTTCATAATCTGTATTCCTTGGAAGGAAGTGAAAGGAATCTGTATGAACAATACACCTGAAAAAACTAATGGAACTAAACAAACTAACTTTATATAGTTGGAGCATGTATGCTATTATCTCTAAAGGCAGTATGTTCCACAAGGTCTGGACCCACATAGTTCACAGCTAGTTTCATAGCGATTGCCTACATTACATCTAGACAATCTTCTCAAACAAATGGCTCTCCTTTCATTTGGAAGTAACTTCCTATTTTTTTTCTCTCGCCACATAATAAAGGGGAGTTACATAGCAATTACAATACAGAAAGAGGCCATTTGGTCCATCAGGGTCAATGTTAAGTAAAATAGGGGGTGGCACTGTCAAAGATTTCTGAGTAGGAGAATGGTGAAATAGTCCTGACACCCAATCTGAAGCTTATAACATTACAATTGTTAAGGGTCCAAGCCGTTGACTTATTCTGCTCAATGCATTGAAATTGTCAGTTAGATAAAGACTGGAACCTGTAACTTTGCCACAGAGTAACCACATTCTGTCTGTTCTGCCACATCCATCATACATTATCCGAATATGAAAACACCTTCAAACTGCTCACTGCTTAGCTGTTCAGTGCAATGTGAAGCACGAGACTGGAATGCAAAATGACAAATTAATTGCCCAGATAGAATGCTGATGACAAAACACAATTAAGGGTCTTGACCATTGCAAGAAGCTTAGTGAACTTATTAACTATGTATGCATACATTTCCTAACATTTTCCAGTTCTGACAAAAGATAATTGAACTGAAACATTGGGTAGAATTTTAGCAGTCTCTGTGAGGTGGGAATGGAGCAGGGAATAGGGTAGGTAAAATAGTGAGGAGCCACGTTGGGACAGCTCCCCAGTGCAGTTAGGTAGATTTTCCATGGGAAGGCTGCAAGGTGAATCGGCTACCTGCTCCAAGGAGGCAGGCATAATTAAAACCGCAATTAATGGCCATCTGATGAGGCGGCTGGTGGAGTAGATCCCTGCTGTGTGGGGAGGCTGCCAGCTTCATGGATGGAGCCTCACTGAGGGAGTCTGGGGCCATCAGTGTTGGAGAGTCCATGCTCCACAGACGAATCATGGTCTGGCAAGGCAACACCCATATCCCCCAATGATTCCCCCGAGGGGTTTGCCCTGCCATCAGTGGGGCCTTCCCCCTCCCTGGTCCATCCTGAATTTTAATTAGTACGAATTGCTACAAGAGGACTTGGTGTCACTGTGGTCTCCAGGCTGCCTCAGCAGCGTTCAGCTCTCCTGGTGGGAAGCTGCAGAGCTACCTACCCTCTGAGCCCGCCTGACATCCCTAATTGGGACAGCGGATCTACAGGTGGCCACTTAAGAAGTTGCATGTGGTAAAGTCGCTGAGCCAGTCTTGCTGCCAGCAAATGTCAGCTTTGCAGCTGCTTTTCCACTTAATGTCAGGCCCTGAAGCCCACAGTAATGTTCAATCCATTCAATATGTTTCTGTTTTCATAGATGTTAGCTGACCTGCTGAGAATTTTCAGCATTATCTGTTCTTGCTTCAGGTTTCGAGCATTCACAGTATTTTACTTCTATTTTTATATTTTGATAGTTAAGCTAAGACTACAGGAACTGGAAAGAAACTAACATCTTTGAGACAAAACAAATTGTTAATCGATCCCCAATGGTTCACTGTTACATGGAGGCTGTGCTGTTTCATAATGGCAGGAGAATTTTCCATGCCTAAGGAGCCTTGGTGAGTTCTGGCAGTGCATGGTTTGTACACACTGCTGGCACGCCATGTTGGTGGTGGAGGGAGTGAATGTGTGTGGTTAGGGTGCCCGTCAAGTGGGCTGCTTTGTACTGGATGGTGTCAAGTTTCTTGAGTGTTGTTGGAGCTGCACTCATCCAGGCAAGTAGAGAGTATTCCTTCACAGTCTTAATTTGTGCCTTGTCGATGGTGGACAGGCTTTGGGGATTCAGGAGTTGAGTTACTCATCACAAGATTCTTAGCCTTTGATCTACCTCTGTGGACACAATCGCTGAAATCGTGCTGCAGTTCATGCCGGCTGGTTCTTATGGTCCCACTGACAGTGCACCTCTGCTGTGGGTTTCCCTGTGGCAAGGGGTACATTTAATGGGAAACCCCATTTATAACAGTGGGACAATAAGATCCTATCAGCAACGAGCGATGCGCCGCCTCCTGCCACCACCAAACACACCGCCGAGAGGAAGAAAAACCCTGCCCAGTATTAATATGGCTAGCCCAGTTCAGCTTCTAGTCAATGGTGACCCCCAGAATGTTGATAATAGGGAATTCAGCAATAGTAATGGCATTGTATATCAAGGTGTAATGGTTAGATTCCTTCTTATTGGAGATGGTCATTGTCTGGTCCTTCTGTGTTGTGGATGTTACTTGCCAACTCCACCTGCTCTTGGTTTCTTGGCAGGGTTTTGATGAGATGAACATATAATCAGAACTGATGTATGCTGCAGTCAGCCAAATGTATCTAAAATTGCTAATGTGAATCTGCTGATCTTAGCAAAACGTGGGAGTACCTTACCACCGCAAGGTGACAACACAATACCACATTTGTGTGCAGGTGCTGAGACACTTAACCTTAAGCATATCTCACTCTGTAGTTGTGGTTATTGTGGGAAGAAGGGTCTTGTCCCAAAGTTGGTAGAAGCACTGTCAGTCCTATAGCCTTGATGCTCCATGACGTTCCTGATGTTACTTCCAAATGGTGATCTCTGGAGACCAAAACAGCCTTTAAGCAGTTATTTACACCATTGCATCTGACAATGTGAAGAGGAGCAATGGGATAGGACAGAGTATGTGATGAAGCAGAACAGTTCTCCTCATTAGCTCTGATGTGCATCCTTGAGGCTTTCATATTGTCCAATCATCTTTGGCTTTGCAAGGGACAGGGCTAGCCATGACGGTACAATGATTGTGTGTAAGAGGAGTGATGCGCTATCAATTAGGCAAAAGACTACTTGTGTGCCAAGACAACTGTAGGCTTTTATTCATTACAGAACCAGGAGCACATCCCAACGGATAACCGACCCGAACTGAACAAGGGGGAGGAAACAGCCACCTTTATACTAGGTGACAAGGGGAGGAGCCGGCAGGGGATGTGTCCAGGCATGACAAACACACAACGGTGGTCCAGGCAGGACAAAGGCACAACTGAAGTCCACCACAAGGAGACATCTCAATATCAAGCAGCAAAGTGTCTGGCCTTGTTATGCTCATGTGCCCCACCTCTATTGTAGCATTAGGATTAACACAACGCAGGAACCCTAACATGAACTGCTAGATGTCAGTGTCATTTCAGGAAGTGCACCACAACCAACTGAGTCATCTCGAGATGCAGTCACAGCAGCAGTATTTCATCAGCTGCCTTGTCCATTTTTACTTTCTGTTTCACCATTGATGTAACATATGCCTTGGTTCTGTTGGATCTCCTCGAGGAGCCTTTCCAGATTGAAAGCATGCAACTCCTCCATCTTGTCATTTGCCAAGTCAATCCCCCTTTGCAGCACCAGATTGTGTAGCATGCAGCAAGCCACAATAATGTGTGACACCCTCTGGGGTATACTGGAATACTCAGCCAGATCCGTTCAGGCATCAGAACCACATTTTCAGCATTCCTATGGTGTATTCAACCAATGTCCAAGTTGCAGCACGAGTCTCATTATACCTTCTCTCAGCAGGAGTCTAAAGCTGCCACATGGGCATCATTAGTTACATTCTTTGGGGTATCTGTTGAACAGAAGGAACCAACCATGCATCCTGTGTGAACCCTCGAAGATGTCAGAGACTTATGGACACTTCCTGAGTATCTGTTGCAAACCTGCATGATATGCTTGTTACAGTTACACACCAGCTGCACATTGAGTGAATTGTAACTTTTGTGATTGGCGTACTGGACTGCCTGTTGCCAGGGAGCTTTTATAGTCACACGAGTGCAGTCGATGGCACCTGTGCTCTTGTTTGACATAATTGTGTACCCTTGAAAAAATTGAGTCTGTGACCTCCTAGGTGCATTTGTGGGTGGACACTTGGGAGATCCTGAAGACATTCTTAGTGAAGCCCTGAAAGGAACCATTGCTGTAGAGGTTTAATGCGATTGTTATTTTTACAGCCACTGACAATGGATTCCCTCCATGTCCTCATTGTGCCAAATCCTGCAGAATGTGGCAAGTATGAGAAAGCAGATGCTCCTGCGAAACTGGTTCTTGGTCATCTGCAAATAACACATGAAACACATATACACCCAAAGCCTACTGAGGCACCTACAAATGATGGTTTTCTGAGGATCATCCTCTACATCAGAGAAGGATCTGCTGCCCTTTGGTCTTGAAATTTAGGCTGTTCCCTTTTATATGAGCCATGCACCTCCATCGCATTGTTCTCCTTCTCTCCACCTATAAACAATAATACAGGCAATGACAACACCAGACTCCATCTCCCTGATGGTCTCCTCACTGCAGTATCATTGTGAGAGATGCATGAGGCAGCATTTATTTAAAAGGCCCACTTTTGGTCAAGGAATAATCTGTGATTGTGTTATACATGTCTGAGAGTTCTGGCTCCTGAAATTATGCTCATTGCGGGATGCGCGTAAATGTTCACAACATCTCACATGACCAACTGCCAACATCTTGGGTCAGGCAATTGGATGTTCTTTTTGCAGTCCAAGTGTTGAGATTAGTACAGTCCAGACCATGAAGGTGAATGTTCAGTGTCTACATGAGATTAAGTCTCATTACCAAGGATGTCCTCAAGTTTGTCCAGTTACCCAATAGTTCTGTCGTTCCAGAATATTCATGTGAATTTGAAGGCTGCAAATGAGGGGTTAAAACTAGGGTAAAAATTATTTCCGCTTTGTGGGATTAGTGTTGCATGAATGAGCATAATTGCTTCAGTTTCCAGACTCCCTGTATGTCAACTGAATCGCTGCTAAGCTGTTTCATCTGTAGTTCTAACCTCATTTTGGAATCAACTTTCCAATTGGGTGGCCCTTTACGTGAAAGTAAGGTTTAGTTTTTTCTCACCTGAATTTTTGTAAAGATGGAGGAGGTCTCATTAAAATAGTGCCAGACTTGATTCCAGAAGCCCCACCCCTGAACCTGGGAGGTTTTAGCTGGGAGGGTGGGGTTGGAAAGTGGGGATTTTAATGGATCATGGAGGCAGCTGCACATGGAATAGTCCAAGTGCCTTCCAACAGATCCAATTTTCACACCTGAGATGTCCAAATCAAGACTTGTGGGCTTTAGATGTTTCAAAAGGATATCTAAAGATGCAAAAGTTCTTTGGAATGTAGGTATTCTTTTGGATAGGTCAAGGAACAACTTTGGGAAAGGTAAGGTACCCTTTGAGAGAGGTCAGGTGTTCCTTGGGATAGTTAAAAAGTTTATTTATTAGTCACAAGTAAGGCTTACATTAACACTGCCATGAATTTACTGTGAAATTCCCCTAGTCGCCACAGTCCAGTGCCTCTTCGGGTCAATGCACCTAACCAGTACGCCTTTCAGAATGTGGGAGGAAACCCAGACAGGCACGGGGAAAACGTGCAAACTCCACACAGACAGTGACCCAAGCTGGGAATCAAACCCTTGCACGGTTTAAAAAGTGCTTAAAAAGTAGATAAATTAATTTGAACAGTCTAAATGATTGGAACTATCAAAGCATTTAAATCTCTTCACCTTTAAGTTTAAAAAGATGATGTTTGCTATTTCACTCTTTGACATAGATCTGAGGGTTATCATTATAGGATTTGTGCTGCATTACTGATATCACAATGGGGTACCTGTCAGTTCACGGTTTGATTGAAAGTTGATTATAAAGTCTTTGATGTGAAGTTATGAATACAAATGCTTGTTTTAAAAAGGGACTAAACACTTGATGCAATCTCGGTTTTTATAAAAAAAATTATGGGGTTAAAATAATATAAATGCAGCGATTGTGGTTTTATGAATGTTTTGTTAAGAAAATAAAGCTTGAAATAAAGACCTAGAATTTTATTTATTTCATCTCCGTTTAGGTCTTGAAGTATGCTCATGGTGAATATTGGGTATTTTGGAATGGAGGATGCAAGAGCAAGGCATGGGTTGGTACTAAATTGGCACAGTGGCTTGGTGGATATTGGTGCTGGATAGAAGGGCATGCTTGGCGTTGGAACTAAAATGGGCCTTGGAGGATGGGTGGAAGGCATGAGTTGGCATGGATGAGGCATGGGGAATATCTTGGATGAGGACGAGAGGGCTGTTTTCTGGTTTTTTTTGTAGCAGTTGCAAGTAGTCCCAGAATACCAAGGTGGACTTTTATACAGCCCACCTCCACCCACTGTTTCCAGAGGTAGTGGGCGTGACTCCTGTCAGCAATTTAAATTCAAAGATTTTCTTCTGTCATGATTTTTTTGTCCCTGTAAACTTTTCTAAGTTAGCACCTGTGGAGATTGTAACATTTAGGGCACAAGGTGTTCCCATATTGTTATATTTGATCCTGACTAGTAACAGGTGGGACTCTGGGACCACCTTGGAGTGTTTTGATAGGCCACCAAAATAAGCTTGAGGATCAGTTAGTTTTTTAGTCAGAGAAAGAACCAGGAGTAGAAATTCCATGCAACTAAAGTGCTGCTATTAGCATTGAGGAAGTAGGTTGGTAAATTGCATGTAATGAAGGTTCAGGAAAAGTCCTGCAGAGTTGAAAACGCAGCAGAGGATTGGTTACCTCATGCTGCGGGCTACTGGCTCAAAAGTCACGCATAGGAGCAGTGGTCATTTGCTTAGCATGGCTAAAGAGCTGAAGATGTCCTTAAGTCGGCACTTCTGACTTGGGAATCCAGGGGAACATAGTCTCAGGAGATGATATTGAAACCATGGGAGGTTAAATGTTGTTGCGGCAATCCGAGTAATAGTGACTTTTGGAGAGACTTCCAAGGCTAGTTCCTTGAAAGAGAAGAGTGAAGACTTGTAATCCCTCATCAGGGAGATAGAACTTTAATGTAATTGTGTAATTCGCAGTGAATATTGCTGACTGAATGGGTTGCTAAGAAATCCCTGGAATCTGCCTTGGTCACATCTGCCATTTATTGTGCAATGTGGTGTGCTTGATCACAAGTTGCCTATTATTTAATGATTACCTCATATTAATTCTTATTATTAGTACATAAGATATAGTAAATTATTTTACTTTTCTAACTTTGTATCATAAAGTTCATTTTGTTTGTTGAAAAATTATGGAATCTTGTGGCTTTATTCTCTTAGCAATTATCTGGGATCTCAAACTTTGTCTATTTTAAACAAAAAGTAACTGGTCCCTATCTGGAGCATAACATAAATTTGGAGTTCTGGTTCAGGATCATAACTCTTGCAAATTTTATGTATTTTTACAAATTCAAAATTTATTAAACTTTAATTCCGGTTATCAGTACTGAGCTCAGTAGGGAAACTGAGATGGTGCCAAAGTTATTTCATGAAATATTTTGAGTGAATTGATTCACTCTTTCCTTGATGGATTTTTCAGGCAGCGCTTGCATGATTTGTTATGGTCCTACATTGTTAAAAGTTTATTATCCCAAGGTTTTCTACGTCCATTCAATTTGCATATTTCAGTGATGATTCCTCACTGCTTTATGAATACAAAAATTGAGACAAGCCATTTTAAATGATTTGTATACACACTTGTGATACCTGAAGTGTGACTCAGGAGAAATATGACACAGGAGATGCGATTGGAAAAGAAGTGCTATTTGCCAAAGTGTCTGCTGACAAAGTGGCTCTCCTGTCTGCAGAATCAGGTGTGATGTGATTAAGTGGCTTAATGAAAGTGGGAAGTCATGTGAACTTTTGCTTCTTCTTCAGTTCTCCGCCCAAAGACAGGTTTAACCCGCAGCACCACAAGCACAGAGACAGGTCTCAAATCCACCAGTCAGAACATGGGATCAAACCCCATGCTTTTGGCACCAATCTGATCCACATTGGTCACCCAACCAACTGAACTAACCGGTCTCACAAGAAGTCCAGCTCACTGCGGCAACATACACTTTTATATGCTTGATGTAGCTTGGAGCTATAGATAGCAATGGTAGAAACTCCAATTGAGCTTTTACTAGTCTTGGCTAAAAAGCAATTTTAACTTCACTTACATTTCCTTTGATAATACTTCATACTGCGCTGGAGTTTAAATAGCACATGTTCAATAATAAAAAGTTCACTGTGTAATTTGGTGCAAGACATATCAGTCCTGCTTACTTGTTCAATAAATTCCACCTTCAGTAATCTGCCATTGACAAATCTCTGCAAATTAGATGAATGCAATATAATTTACAAAATAATTGAATTCATGAAGCGTGTAATCCATGACGCTAATTAGTGTCATTTATGAATATTTGCACAAAATCAAATGACCCTATTAATTACAACAACAAGCAGCACAAATCTAACACTGGTATCTAAGGAAGGTGTTTCAAGACAATTTACTATTTTGTTTCCCTTTCATTTCTCAACTTTACATTGAAAAAAGAATCAAGTCCCATAGTCCCATTGTTATCAACTTATGAATATGTGCTTCCTGTCATGAATAACAGCTGCTTTGAGTTGCGAATAGCAACACAACCAAATGATAAGTCACATTGGTTCCTCAATACTTCATTACAAGATTATAGTTTAAATTCTTTCACTATGATTTATCCTTGTTTTTAATTCCAGACATCAGGGAATTAATTACCAGTGGTGGAACAAAAGGAGGAAATACAGTGGACCAGAGGTGCAAAAGTGGAAACTAGGATAAAGAATGGAGGAGCTTTGAAAGGTAAGATATTCCAAGAAATGGAGCAATTTATAAAAAGTATTTTGAAATCAATTCATTTGGAGAAGGCAATGGAGCTCAGTGATGACAGGAGTGAAAATGAGCAGGACTTGTTACATTTACATCCTATCCTGTATTGAGTTCTGGAATTGGAGGTTGTGTTGTATGAGGTTTAGAAGCTGCTGATGAGGGCATTAGACAAATTGTTTCTGAAGGTGATGAAAATGGATATTTTTTTTTGGCAACAATAGGAGTGAAGTAACCTGATGTCAAAGAGTTAGTTGGGTAGCACGGAAATAGTGGTGGGCTTGAGGGTGCTGTAGGTACCAGCTTCCACCGACAATATGCTTATGGACATGTCACCAAATACCGGCATGCAAAAATGGACCATGGAGAAAAAGTTTCCTTCACGCCAATGTGAATGGGCAATCTGGAGGGGCAGGGGAACCATCAGGCGTAAAGGCCTGATAACAATGTTTAAATCTATGCAAATTGGATTCTTTTTTCATCATTGGTGGAGGGGGTGGAGTGGGGTCAATTGATCGGGGAAATCCTGCCAGCATAAATCAGTTTTGGGACTCCTGCAGGATTTTCTGCCTCCTCCGCTGTTCTTGCATCCCGAGTACTGGAGCTGAAAATGCTTCCCAATGTCCATTCTGAAGTAATCACTAATTCTAATCTCAAATCTTGGATTGACTGCTATTTTACTATGGATATCACTGTGGGGGTAGTGTATTAAACGGTGCAGCCTCGTGCATTGTAATTGGGACCATCTACGTGGATCCCTGCAGGGCCAAATATGATTTCCTGCAATTGTACAACCGGCAAAATTTCTGAAGAAGGAGGCATTGCGATCTCCCCATCTTCAGCCATTGCTTCAGTGATCAAAAACCTTAAAGAAATAGCACATATGGTCATTCGTTTGATTTGATTTATTATTGTCACATGTATCAACATATAGTGAAAGTATTGTTTCTTGTACACTGTACAGACAAAGCATACCATTCATGGAGAAGGAAACGAGAGAGTGCAGAATGTAATGTTACAGTCATAGTTAGGGGGTAGAGAAAGATCAACTTAATGATCCATTCAAAAGTCTGACAGCAGCAGGGAAGAAGCTGTTCTTGAGTCGGTTGGTACGTGACCTCAGACTTTTGTACCTTTTTCCCGATGGAAGAAGGTGGAAGAGAAAATGTCAGGGGTGCGTAGGGTCCTTAATTATGCTGGCTGCTTTGCCGAGGCAGCGGGAAGTGTAGACAGAGTCATAGAAACAGGCCCTTCGGCCCAACTTGTCCATGCCGCCCTTTTTTTTTAAAAACCCCTAAGCTAATCCCAATTGCCTGCATTTGGCCCGTATCCCTCTATACCCATCATACCATGTAACTATCTAAGTGCTTTTTAAAAGACAAAATTGTACCCGCCTCTACTATTACCTCTGGCAGCTTGTTCTAATCACTCACCACCCTCTGTGTGAAAAGATTGCCCCTCTGGACACTTTTGTATCTCTCCCCTCTCACCTTAAACCTATGCCCTCTAGTTTTAGACTCCCCTACCTTTGGGAAAATATATTGATTATCTACCTTGTCTATGCCCCTCATTATTTTATAGATCTCTATAAGGTCACCCCTCAGCCTCCTACGCTCCAGAGAAAAAAGTCCCAGTCTATTTAGCCTCTCCTTATAACTCAATCCATCAAGTCCCGGAAGCATCCTAGTAAATCTTTTCTGCACTCTTTCTAGTTTAATAATATCCTTTCTATAATAGGGTGACCAGAATTGCACACAGTATTCCAAGTGTGGCCTTACCAATGTCTTGTACAACTTCAACAAGATGTCACAACTCCTGTATTCAATGTTCTGACCGATGAAACCAAGCATGCCGAATGCCTTCTTCACCACTCTGTCCACCTGTGGCTCCACTTTCAAGGAGCTATGAACATGTAGCCCTCGATCTCTTTGTTCTGTAACTCTCCCCAGTGCCCTGTGATTCTATGATTCTGTGATTTGGGTGGTGGCATTCCCAGGTATCTGCTGCAGTTGGCCTTCTAGATGGTAGAGTTTGCAGGTTTGGGAGATGGGTCAATGGAACTCTCTAATGTGAAGCCATCTCTAATGCAAGTAACCTAGATGCATTTAAAGGGAAAATAGATCAATAAATGATGGCGAAGTGAGCAAAGGTATATATTGATAAGGTGAAACAAAGTCCTGTGGGAGAAGGCTTGTGTGGAGTATAAACACCAGCATGGATCAGTGGGACTGAATGACCTGTTTCTGTGTCGTAGGCTCAATGTAATCACAATGAGTACAAAATAAATCAAACGAGGAAATACAACTGGCCAATTGTGACTTATCCTTTCAAAAAATCTATGGATCTTACAGATCTATAGATATGGGGAGAGGGCAAAAGGTTGGAGATGAGGCTGAGGTGAGATCGTATTGCATGGCGGAATAGGCTCAAGGGGCTGAACTGCCTACTCTTGCTCCTAGTTCTTATGTTTTCATATTCCATCTGTCAAATGTCCATGCAATAATTTAGAGGAACTTCCTTCACTATTTCTTGAAAGTCCATTCTGAATATTGTTTGCATGATATGAAGGAGAAATTCATCCTTTTATTCAACTCTCCCAGATTATTGTTAAGGATCGCCTGTGTGCCTTTCACAGGTTTCCTTCATGTTAATCTCCTTTTCCTCATTGAGGAATATTTCATTGCTACCTACATCTCTTGGCTTTCTTCAAGTGCACAGTGCAATGAATACCAGTCAAAGAAAGTGCAGCATTGATTATTAATGCACTCTTTACATCATATTGAATTTTCCACTGCACTTTACATGGGTGTGAGTTTTTCTGTGACCAAAGTTTTCTTTAGATTTGCACAGACCAGATAATGCAATACAGGTCTCCCTATCTCCTCCCAGACTCTCTATCCCTGACCCCTAGTCTCCCCATCCATGCACTTGGCCTCTCTATCTTTGTCCCTGGTCTCTCTATTCCTAAGCTTAGTCACTCTATTCCTGACCCTAGTCTCTCTATCTCTGCCTACTCTCTCTATATTTTTTATTCATTCATGGGATGTGTGCGTCGCTGGATGGGAGACTGGTTTGCGTGATGGATTGGGCTACATTCACGACCTTTTGTAGTTCCTTGCGGTCTTGGGCAGAGCAGGAGCCATACCAAGCTGTGATACAACCAGAAAGAATGCTTTCTACTGTGCATCTGTAAAAGTTGGTGAGAGTCGTAGCCGACATGCCAAATTTCCTTAGTCTTCTGGGAAAGTAGAGGCGTTGGTGGGCTTTATTAAATATATTGTGTCAGCATGGGGAGACAAGGACAGGTTGTTGGTAATCTGGACATCTTAAAAACTTGAAGCTCTCGACCTTTTCTACTTTGTTCTCATTGATGTAGACAGGGGCATGTCCTCCTTTACACTTCCTGAAGTCGATGACAATCTCCTTCGTTTTGTTGACATTGAGGGATTATTGTTGCCACACCAGTTCACCAGATTCTCTATCTGATTCCTGTACTCTGTCTCGTCATTGTTTGAGATCCGAACCACTACAGTGGTATCAGCAAACTTGAAAATTGAATTGGAGGGGAATTTGGCCACACAGTCATAGGTGTATAAGGAGTATAGTAGGGGGCTGAGAACACAGCCTTGTGGGGCACCGGTGTTGAGGATGATCGTGGAGGAGGTGTTGTTGCCTGTCCTTACTGATTGTGGTCTATGAGCTAGGAAGTTCAGGATCCAGTCACAGAAGGAGGAGCCAAGGCCCAGGCCACGGAATGTGGAGATGAGTTTCGTAGGAATAATAATGTTGAAGGTGAGCTGTAGTCAATAAATAGGAGTCTGACATAGGTGTCCTTGTCCGTGCTATTGCTCTAGGATTTCCACTGATCTCATACTGAAGTTCCAGCAAACGATTGGAACAATTGCATGAATGTTCAACCCATGGAGTTGTGTGTGTGTGATCTGGGTGATTTGGCTGCATGTATTTGAATCTGTCAGCACAATGCTGATCATCCGAGGTGTTTGGGGAGTAAAATGGAGATAGACTGAGATCAACTCATGATAAGTGAATAAACCAGGTATATATCATATTGTAGGTACAACCCCATAACTCTGAGTGCTGTCTTTGGCTAATAAAATCGAGTCAGCATGTTAACATTGCAACATCAAACAATCCATTTAGTTCAGCCTAAGCGCAGAGCATTGCTAAAATCATATTCAGTTCTTTGATCTCTGGTAATACATACCTCAATCACTTCTCTTACACATTGAATAATGTAGCATTGGAACAACAATATTCCCCCTGTCATTCCATTAGTTTTTCCACATTCTGCAGCCTTTAATCTACTCTGTCATCCACCTGAATAAATACAATTTTCTGTTGCAATTGTATTTACATACACTCTCATGTCAAAAATGTTAGTTCAAGTGTTTAGCCATCTAGTAGTTAAGTGAAGAATTTTGTATATTGAGAACTAGGCAGCACTTACTAGGTGCAACTTCAAGTATGTAGCCTACATCTTCTAATTCGCCATAATGGTGATAAAGGGAGACACAAAGGTCTAGTCATTGCCATTTTCACCACATTTGATAAACCTACATCTGAAACAATGAGCTTTAACCACATGATGTGTGGAACATCAAAATTAAAGTGTTGCACTGTTGGATTTGTCACTAAATGGGCATTGGCTGTGTTTGAAGCTTGTTCTTGGCAACTAGCACACATTTGGAAATTACGTCTGTGTTCTTTCCGGTAGTCTTTGCTTGGTAATGTGACACATCTTTTAAATAGTGGTGTATATGACATGCCTTGCATCTTAAAGTCCAAATTATGAACTGTTGGCTGGTGTCAGGATGGGCGATGTTAGACAGGACTGGCTGACCCAGTATATTTAGCAGAATGTCTACTTGTTTTGTGTGAGAAGAACTGAACCCCAACAGGGGGGAGTGTTCTGCTCCAGCTTAACACACCACACACCCACATTTTCTTAGTGTTAGCTGCCAAGGTTAAAACTTGCCAGTATGTTGAAAAGCTGTTTCTTATTTTTACTTTTCATAAGATCTTGGTAAGATTTTTCCTGACATACAAGGTATTGCAGCGTAACACTCATATATGCACAAGCTTTGCCTCCTGGCCTAGTCTGAGTCCATTCAGGGAGATGTTGAGCATTTTGTTCAAAGTGTTCTGAAGAAGTCATAGAAACATTAACTCTGTTTCTCTTTTCACAGATGCTGTCAGATCTGCTGAGTTTTCCAGCATTTTCTGATTTTATTGTGGAGCTTTTGGTATGATTTGGATAGAAACGGTTGAAAAATGACATGTTGATATTTGGCGTATGTTTCAATCTTTTGCAACAGTGGGTCATTCCTCTCCAGTTAGAATTCAAGACATTTTCTGGATGAAATCCAGGTTTTATACTGCAAGATAGATGTTATCTGTGTAAATGAAACACCCAGCAGCGGTGTTACATGGTACTTGTAGAAAGCTTGAAATGTGTCCATGTCAGTTTGAGGAACATTTGTTGTTTTGGGGACCTTCAGAAGCCTGCTTTTGTTTTTGGAGGAATTCATAACTGGCAACCTCTGAGCTGAGACTCCATAGCCACAATAATCCATTGTGGCAGAATCAATGACAAGTTGTATAGTAGGCCTGCATATGATAGATAATGATATACCTAGCAGTACCATCTAAGAATTCTGCATCTGTCTTTTCTGCTGAGTTTTGAAGCTATTTTCAATGAAAGGAATGAGTGACAGTGTTTGATAAAAGGTACAGGAGCTGGGTCTGAAATCTGCTTGATCGACCCTGTAGCTATCTTCCTGTTGTATACTGTAAACAGCCTGCCTTGCGGAAGGAATCCAAAGCAACAACCAGCAGGTCAAATCGTTCAAGGTGCTGGCTAGCATGGATCTCGTACAATAGTAATATCAGACGTGACATGATAAGTGAGGCAGGCTTCAGAGCAACAGGTGATGTTCCCCTACCCTTCAAAATCTCTCCAGCATTGGGGTTTGCCTTGTGTCATATTTGGTTCTGTTCTAGAATAATTGATAAGAGATGGCTTGCCACAATTCGTCAACAATTCCATTATCATTTCATCATCCTGACATGTAGATGGTGAACTAGGTGGACCACAGCATTTATCGTTGAGCTATGTTTCCAAGTCTTATGGAAGCATTTGGCCTGAATTCCCTGGTCTCCAAAGGTGACAAACCAAAACTGCATGGTATTCCCACAAATGCATGAATCAGCCTTGGTGTACAACCCCAACCCAGTGTCAGCAGCACAGTAGGCATTCTCCTCCTTAACTGCAAAACTACTCTGTTCATCAGACCATTTCGAATTGTTTAAAGTAGTTGGAGGGATTTTTTAAAAAATACATTGACTAAAAGCATATGGGAACTGCCAATATAGGAAGTCGAGCTGCTTGCAAGTTAATGGCATCCAATCAGCCCAGACTGAAAAGAATTGAAATATTGCTTCTTACTTTGGTTAAGAAAGGAATTTCACCAGAAGTCCCTCAGTTGGTTTTGTTTTTGCTTCTGAATAATTAATAACTTTATATGAAATGTGATATCAATGCTAGGTTTTGTGCATGTCTGGTTTGTGCCTGTTCTAATGCGTTGTTAAAACTGTACATAAACTGGACATTCAAATTGGAGATATGGAAATAAAAGCATAAAAATGACATACTGTTCAAAAACTCGTAATGCAAAATCCAATGCTGACGTTTTCGGCTTTCAACCACCAATTATGAAGCGAATGCAATGAAAGCCATTTACTTGAAATAGGTATTGCACAAAAAAAATGAATCAATTATCCCTATGAACTGAAAGGAATAACATTGCCGTTACAATGAAATTACTGTTGAGTTACGCTGAAAATATGTGTGTTAACCTACCATTATTCAGTCTGTGTGGAAGAGTGAAAAGCACTAAAGAAATCAATGGAAATTTATGCACTCAGATAAAAATGGCATTTATAACTATGTGCTGACTAAATATCTTGCAGTTCTTTACAGGGCGCGCCTTTCGTCTTTTGCAGTTCTACTTTGAAAGCTCTGGGGTCAGCTCTGTTCTTTTCCCGAAACATCATTGGCCTATAAATTTGTCCATATAATGCACAATTCTTGGGCGCTAAAGGGTCAACTAAGCCCCAATATTGTGGCTGGGAGTGCACTGTCCATTTATTGGGAAAAGAAAAATTATTGCATATTCTCGAGCCCGAAGCAAGCATGATGCCCTTTTCATATGCTCCCCTCCATGACCTCCACATATTGCTTTCCACCCACAATCTTGGTTTTCACTATCCCTTACCAACCCCCTCCCCACATTACCTAACATCCATTTTTCCCTCTCCAGTCCTTACCTATCTGAGACCCACAGCCACACTTCAAAAGGCCCAATCTCCATTGACTCTTTTCTGGCTGTCTGGTCATGCCACCCCAACTTAATGGAAATGAGGCCCTGTGCCCAGTGTTGGGGTTTTACCTCAATCTCTGCCCTATTGTTTGCTCCAATTGCTTTGATCAGTTCTTTGTTCTGAAGATCTTCAAATGTCACTGCATGAAGTTCCTCAAAAACACATTCATTTGACCTTCAAGAACATCAGGTCATTGTTAGTTTTTTACTTTTTAAAAGTCCTGAATGCCTGCTTTTTGTTCTTATTTGTTGGTTTATCTTTTCTTCCTTGGTCTGCATATAATTTCATGTATTAATCTCGCTGTAAAATGAAATCATCCATAGTGAAACGCATCATACATTTTGTTTTGACATGTGCGGACGGAATTTAATGCCCTGGCTTCCCTGAAGTGCATTAAATGGTGGGAGGAGCATTTAATTGACTGGGAAAGTACTGGTGGGGACCTTGCTGTCTTCTCACCTCTGCCAAACCACTGACACAGGGCCCCAGCATTGGGAAGGCAGTGGATGGGGATTGGAGGGGAGAAATGGGTGTGGGGTACCCCACTGAAAGCCAATTCCTATCCTTGCTGCCAACTCTCCTACTAACCTGCCCCCTCTATATAGATGAATAATCTACCCCTGACATGAAGAGCTGGCAGAAACCAGTGTAGAGCAGTTTACGGTCTTTATTCACAATACTAGATGCTTAACTTGCTTTCCTTTTGGTATTCAAAGCACATGTATTTCATCCATTTCTACCCCGAAGGGAATTGGCTGAATCAGTTACCTACAATGAAATGTGTGTCAAAGCAGCTTCTAAACCATAATTTAGCAGCCAATAGATCCTGAGGAACAACGGCTAACATTGCAGTAACCAAGTACAGATTTCGCATCTGGAGACTTGCAAGTTACATGTTGAGAATGTATTTATTTTGATGACACAATAAAGAAATAAACTATTGTGGTCACATAAAATAAACCACTTCAAGTTGAAGGATGAATGATCACTGTCTCTGAGATGACAGACTGGATTTTTGCAGAGTCCGGGAGATCCAGATTCGGAAAATGCTGCCATTTTCGGCATGTATGATTTTCACGGGTAGGTGAAAGGGGGCAGTGTGTGAGTGCACAGACGCCATTTATGAATTTTCTAAACTATGATTTCTTCAGAGTCATCATTTAGAAAATGACACTGAAGAAGAATTTGAAGTTTACAGATTGAACAATATTAAAATGAACAAGTCAGCCCCAACTGTAATTGTGTTAATGGTGAACGATCAGCCACTAAGAATGGAGATGGATACAGGAGTCTCTGCCACCACCACAGGAGTGCAGGTGTATCGATATTTGCAGGGTGGGTTCCAGCCCCGAGAATTGAAAAGCACAATGGCCAAGCTAGCCACGTAAACTGGAGAAGCCTTAAAGATACTCAGTACCACAGTAGCACCAGTCACCTATCATCGCGGTCAAGGGTCAAGTCTCATGGGCTGAAATTGGCTCCGGCAGATCCAATTAAATTGCTTAGAGATCTTCAGCATTCATGAAGGCAATTTTCATGAAGTATTATGGAAATACCAAGAAGTATTTCAGGACGAACTGGGAAAGATAGAGGGAGTAGTGGAATCCGGAAGCCTTTTTATCTCTGCCTTGTAAATAGTGATTTTCCAACAAATTAACCCCTGCCTTGATGGTCATCAGTTTCTCGCAGTTATTACACCAATGTTCCAGGATTATGGTTATATTTTACTTTTAGTTTAATGCTGCATGACTTTCTGTCACAGATTTATTGAATAACTGTCATATGTTTTAGAAATCAAATTAATTGGACGGAATTTTACTGGCACGCCGGCCTGAGGCTCGTAAGATCGCACCTGAGGCCAACAGAGAATGCTGTTCTGCGAGCCTCGCCCACCCGGATTTCGAGGCAGGTATACTGATAAAATCAGGGCCATTTTGTCTTATTTTAAAGCAAAAGTACGACTAAATGGTGTTTGTATACTTCATGGCAGTCTGAAGGCTAGAAAACTATAGGTGGTTCTAATTACCTACATTGGTTGTGGGGAGGGATTCGTTTTGAAAAAAAGCAGTGCAGGATTTATTCTTGGCACAGCTTGCTAAAAGGGATATCAGTGAAAAGAATGACCTTTCTTTAGAATGTAGTTGTGATTCTCAGTCGGTGGAACATCTGAAGCTTGTAAGAGAGCTTAAGTACCAAAGATCATAATGCCATTACTTTCAACCTTATTGCAGAAACAAGGGATAATGATATGCATATAGTGTAGATGGAGGAGAGTTTATCTGAAGTGCTGGAGAAGAAATAAAAGGATGCACTTGAAGTAATATAAATAGTACAGAGATACAGGAAGATGATGGCTTGGAAATTCATTTGATGCTGGTTTTGGATTCGGCATCACATGAAAACCACACAATGAGACTCCCAAGGATCAATGGAATTGATCCACAAGTCTCATCAAAAAACTCAAAAGCTGCCAGCACTGGTAGCAACTCCACAGGAACCTCTTCCAAATGAATATATCAATGTTACTTCACTTGTTCCACCTGCCCACAGGAAGGGATGTTTTTACAAAACTTTATGCTGGGGACACTTAAGAATTGTGGGTGAGTCAGGCCCCGAAGTTGTTTCTCTTGACCACAAATATTGAGAAAGGATCCTTTTAGCAGTCTCAAGCTCCATATTCACATGATTAAGGGGCCTTACACCTGTTCTAAGCTTCTGCACAGGTCATCCAGAAGATTAGTCCCATGAGTTTAGCAGGAGAACCAATGCCTTTCACAGATTAGGCACAGACCATCCCATTGCTAAAATATCTTTGCCTTGTACCCATTTTATGCCTGAGACAGTGTGGCACGGTGCCACAGTGGTTAGCACTGCTGCCTCACAGCGCCAGGGACCCGGGTTCAATTCCGGCCTCGGGTCACTGTCTGTGTGAGGTTTGCACATTCTCCCCGTGTCTGCATGGATTTCCTCCAAGTGCTCTGGTTTCCTCCCACAGTAAGAAGTCTCACAACACCAGGTTAAAGTCCAACAGGTTTATTTGGTAGCAAATGCCATAAGCTTTCGGAGCACTGCTCCTTCGTCAGATGGAGTGGAAATGTGCTCTCAAACAGTGCAAACAGACACAAAATCAAGTTGCAGAATACTGATTAGAACGCGAATCCTACAGCCAGCCAGGTCTTAAAGGTACAGACAATGTGGGTGGAGGGAACATTAAACACAGGTTAAAGAGATGTGTATTGTCTCCAGACAGAACAGCTAGTGAGATTCTGCAAGCCCAGGAGGCAAGCTGTGGGGGTTACTGATAATGTGACATAAATCTAACATCCCGGTTTAGGCCGTCCTCATGTGTGCGGAATTTGGCTATCAGTTTCTGCTCAGCGACTCTGCGCTGTCGTGTGTCGTGAAGGCCGCCTTGGAGAACGCTTACCTGAAGATCCAAGGCTGAATGCCCATGACTGCTGAAGTGTGCTCCCCCACAGGAAGAGAACAGTCTTGCCTGGTGATTGTCGAGCGGTGTTCATTCATCCGTTGTCGTAGCGTCTGCATGGTTTCCCCAATGTACCATGCCTCGGGACATCCTTTCCTGCAGCGTATCAGGTAGACAATGTTGGCCGAGTTGCAAGAGTAGGTACCTCCACATCATTCCTCCCACAGTCCAAAGATGTGTGGATTAGGTCGATTGGGGCCATGCTAAATTGACCCTAGTGTCAGGGGATTAGCAGGGTAAATATGTGGGGTTACAGGAATTAGGGCCTGGGTGGGATTGTGGTCGGTGCGGACTTGATGGGCCGAATAGCCTCCTTCTGCACTCTCGGGATTCTATGAAAGAGTCACAACACCAAGTAATTTTTACTTCACTATATATTTTTTGGACCTAGCTTTTTTTCAAGACTGGTTGGTGTCATAAGAAAAGCGTTTTAAACCCTAAGGAAGATTGGAAAAATAAACAAAATGAAATATGTTGGGCGGGATTCTCCGACTGTTCATGCCAATGGGATTCTCCCGTCCCGCTGCAGGGAACAGAGATTTGGCTGAGCACTAAATTCTCTAACCTTTCCTGGCAGCGGAGGCAGGGCGTGAGGATGGGCTGGAGAATTCTGGCCATTAAAATGACAACAGACACCAAGCAGAAAATGGGAAAGGGAATATGCCTTCATATGTGAATAGATCTTAAGAAAGATATTCCAAGATACTTTCTATCAGCCTCCCAAATAACAGCCTGTTTTTGACAGCTATCATACTTGGCACGTGTCTTGGTTTCCTCCAATGATTAAACCCTCATGACAGTAATCCAGATTTACAAAGGTGACCATATTTTGTTGGAAAAAACAATTGGGCTCTCTTAATTGTATATTAATTGTGCCTAATTGTATGCAGGTGGTGGGTATTAACAAAGTAATCACATGAGCTCCCTGCAGATAGTGACAGACTAAAACTGTGATTGCTAGGTTAGGAGGTAATGCCTATAACATACAACTCCGTAAATAGATTGTGGTGAACCATCGTTGGTTACCACTGGGGGTTGTTCTTATGTTACTGTTGGGTTAGGGTGTTGTCACTGTGGGGGGTTTATAATGTTGTTGGGTTAGGGTGTTTACCTGTTGTAAATGTTATTATGGCACATCCCGGTGGGGCCCCGCCTCCGGAGGAGAGGTATAAGACCCTCTGCTCCGGCACGACCCCTTCAGTCTGAACTGGTGTACTTGTGTTAGTTAGTTCCATTGTTTGCTAATAATAGCCTTCAATACTGAAGCCTTGTTCCACGTGCTTGATTGTCGCGCATCAATTTTATTATCAAACAGAAAACTCTCAGCAGTAAAAAGAGAGTATGGAACAGATCTTGAAACCAGATCGTCTGGCGTTGGACCCACGTGCGGTCTGTGCCGCTAACACCTTCGACCACTGGTGGAAGTGTTTCGAAGACTACCTGGCAGCCTCTGTAGCTATTACTACAGACAGCGACAAACTCCAAGTCCTCCACGCAAGGGTAAGCGACACGATTTATCTCGCGATTCGTGCGGCCACCACTTACCCGAGGGCCGTCGAGCTCTTGAAGAAACGATACACGAAACCACCCAACGAGATACACGCTCATTACCTCCTCGCTACACGACGTCGGCAGTCGGGCGAAACCATGGAGGACTACGCCAATGAGCTCCTGCAGCTTGCCAGGGGTTGCGATTGTAAAGACGTATCAGCCGAACAATACATGTACGACCTCGCCCGAGACGCGTTCGTAGCAGGGGTAGGGTCCTCGTACATCCGGCTTAAGTTACTGGAGAAAGGGATCCTCGACTTGACCCAAGCGATGGAGATGGCTGAGATGCTGGAAGCGGCGTCGAAAAGCTTGGCGCTGTACCCCGAGGACCACGTGGAGACAACGTGGCAAGAGCAAGCTCAAATCCCTCCTCGCCCCGCGGGCTCGCGCTCCCATATCGATCCGACGACGGCGGCAGCTCCAGGCGGCCAGCGATGCTATTTTTGCGGTGGGGCCAAGCATCCACGGCAACAGTGTCCGGCAAAAACGGCAATCTGCAGCCAGTGCGGTAAAAAAGGCCACTATGGTAAAGTTTGCAGGTCGAAGTCCAAAAACGGCAGTGCAGCTTGTAACCCTCCAGAGCGGAGACAATCTCCTTCGGCGTCGCAGTACCCACGAGGTCCGACCACGTGCGAATCCAGGACGGCGCCATCGTGGCTGACGGAGGAGGAGGAAGACCACCAGGAGTCGCTACGTTTGGCGCCCTCGCCCACGTGCGATTCATGGGGGCGGCCATCATGGTCCACGACGACTAGGAGCGACCAGCAGGGGTCCTCAGCATCAACATTGGCGGCATGCAGTGACGCCCAGGGGCCAACGGTGGCGTCGATCTCCCTAGACCAGACTAAGCACCACAGGCTTGAGAATTCAATGATGGATATCAAGGTAAATGGTCGGACTGTGAATTGTCTGTTTGACAGTGGGAGCACCGAGAGTTTCATACACCCTGACACTGCTAAAAGGTGTGGACTCCGGGTTCTACCTGCCAAGCAGACAATTTCCATGGCATCACGGTCCCGGTCTGTACCGATCCAAGGACGATGTATGGTAACTCTAGAGGTACAGGGCACAATTTACGAGCAATACAGGCTCCTTGTGTTACCTCACCTTTGCGCGCCAATTCTCCTCGGACTAAATTTTATGGTCCACATGAAGAGTGTGATCCTACAGTACGGTGGGCCACTCCCTTCACTGGCAGTAGGGAATCAGCCGCAGCCTCCAAATTGCCCAAAGCGCCCCGCAAGCAATCTTTCCACTCTGAAAATCACTACACCATCCTTATTTAAGAATCTGGTACCAGGCTGCAAGCCCATCGCTACTAAGAGTAGGCGTTACAGCGCTGAAGACCGGATCTTTATTAGATCTGAGGTTCAGCGGCTCCTCAAGGAAGGGATCATAAAGGCCAGTGCTAGTCCGTGGAGAGCGCAGGTCGTGGTAGTCAAAAGCGGGAACAAACCTCGGATGGTCATCGACTACAGTCAGACCATTAACCGTTATACGCAGCTGGATGCGTATCCTCTCCCGCGCATTTCTGATATGGTCAATCAGATTGCGCAGTACCGAGTGTTCTCTACCATAGACCTTAAGTCCGCCTGCCATCAACTCCCCATCCGCCCAGAGGACCGACAATATACGGCTTTTGAGGCGGATGGTCGTCTATACCATTTCCTCAGGGTTCCATTTGGTGTCACCAATGGGGTCTCGGTCTTCCAGCGTGCTATGGACCGAATGGTGGACCAGAACGGGTTGCGGGCTACCTTCCCGTACCTGGATAACGTCACCATCTGCGGCCATGACCAGCAGGACCATGACACGAATCTCCAACACTTTCTGCGCACTGCATCTCACCTGAATCTGACCTATAACAGGGAGAAGTGCGTATTCCGTACGCGCAGGTTAGCCATCCTTGGATACGTGGTGGAAAACGGGGTCATTGGCCCTGATCCAGACCGTATGCGCCCCCTTACTGAACTTCCCTTGCCCGCTAGCACGAAAGCACTGAGGAGATGCCTCGGGTTCTTTTCGTACTATGCGCAGTGGGTCCCCAACTACGCGGACAAAGCTCGTCCGCTCATCAAGTCCACGACCTTCCCACTCACGCCGGAGGCCCAATTGGCCTTCAAGGCTTTGAAAAGCGACATTTCGAAAGCCACGATGCACGCGGTGGATGAATCCATCCCTTTCCAGGTGGAGAGTGATGCATCTGATTTCGCCCTAGCCGCCACACTAAACCAGGCAGGCAGGCCCGTCGCGTTCTTTTCCCGCACCCTTCAAGGCCCCGAAATTCGGCACTCAGCGGTGGAGAAGGAGGCTCAGGCCATTGTGGAGGCAGTCAGACACTGGCGCCATTACCTGGCGGGGAAGCGGTTCACTCTGATCACGGATCAACGATCCGTGGCGTTTATGTTCAGCAACACGCAGAGGGGCAAGATCAAGAACGATAAGATCTTGCGGTGGAGAATTGAGCTCTCCACCTATAATTACGATATTATGTATCGTCCAGGGAAGCTCAATGAGCCCTCGGATGCCCTCTCGCGCGGAACATGCGCCATCATGCAGGAGGACCGCTTGAAGGCCCTCCACAATGACCTGTGTCATCCTGGAGTCACCCGACTCTACCACTTCGTCAAAGCCCGCAACCTGCCCTACTCGGTGGAGGATGTCAGGTCAGTGACAAGAAGCTGTCGGATTTGCGCAGAATGCAAACCGCACTTTTATCGACCAGACCGGGCACAATTGGTCAAGGCCACTCGCCCTTTCGAGAGGCTGAGTGTGGATTTTAAGGGCCCCCTTCCCTCAACGGACCGGAACGTCTATTTCCTCAACATAATAGATGAGTACTCCCGGTTCCCGTTTGTTGTCCCCTGTGCGGACACGTCGACTGCCACCGTCATTAAGGCATTCAGTGAACTTTTTACCCTGTTCGGGTACCCCTGCTACATTCATAGCGACAGGGGCTCGTCGTTCATGAGCAACGACTTGAGGCAATTCCTGCTCTCATTCGGGATTGCCTCTAATAGAACCACGAGCTACAACCCTAGGGGTAACGGACAGGTGGAAAGGGAGAATGCTACAGTCTGGAAGGCTGTCCTACTGGCACTGAAATCCAGGGGCCTTCCAGTCTCCCGTTGGCAGGAGGTCCTTCCAAATGCGCTTCATTCTATCCGCTCCCTCCTGTGTACGGCAACCAATGCTACTCCCCACGAGAGGATGTTCTCATTCCCTCGGAAGTCGTCCTCGGGGATCTCATTACCAGCCTGGTTGACGTACCCAGGACCCGTCCTTCTGCGGCGACATGTGAGGGCTCGCAGGTCCAACCCCTTGGTCGAACCGGTCCAACTCCTCCACGCCAACCCTCAGTATGCCTATGTGGCATATCCTGACGGGCGAGAGGACACTGTCTCCATTCGAGACCTGGCGCCCGCAGGGGACGTAGCAACTCCTGTCGCTCCCATACCCCCTGTCACGAATCCCCTACTACTTATTTCTTCCCCAGACGTGGCGCGGTCAGCACCGGGACCAGTGCATAACAGTTATACTCCCATGTACAGCTTGCCTGAGACTCGGAGATCGGCGCCACCACCGAAGGTTCCAGGATCCCCTGCACCATCGCCTCACCAGGGCCAACCGGCCCGGGAGTCCTTGAGGGGACAGCCGGATGCTGTTTTGGAGAGAACGCCACCGCAAGCACCTGCTCCGGTTTCGCAACCGGTGTTGAGGAGATCACAGCGACGGTGCGGTCCTCCAGACCGTCTGAACTTGTGAATTTTGTACATATGACCTGTTTTTTGCACCCCGCCGGCCTTTGTTTTTAAAGGAGGGGTGAATGTGGTGAACCATCGTTGGTTACTACTGGGGGTTGTTCTTATGTTACTGTTGGGTTAGGGTGTTGTCACTGTGGGGGTTGTATAATGTTGTTGGGTTAGGGTGTTTACCTGTTGTAAATGTTATTATGGCACATCCCGGTGGGGCCCCGCCTCCGGAGGAGAGGTATAAGACCCTCTGCTCCGGCAGGACCCCTTCAGTCTGAACTGGTGTACTCGTGTTAGTTAGTTCCATTGTTTGATAATAAAAGCCTTCAATACTGAAGCCTTGTTCCACGTGCTTGATTGTCGCGCATCAATGATATAAAAGTGTGTAAAATTAGCGCCATATCTATCCTTATGGAATTCTGGAGTAAAACATGGTAGCAGAGGAGATATTGCCTAAAAATAAAGGTTGGAAGCTCGAAAAAAAAGCTCATTTTGAAAGGCATTGTGAAAATGATTGAAACTAAATGTAAATTATCAGGTATGATTACCCTCTGATTTTCTTGGAATTTGAACCACATTTATTCGTGTCACAAGTAGGATTACACTAATACTGCAGCACCTGTTCAGGTACACTGAGGGAGAATTTAACATGGCCAATGCACTTAACCTGCAAATCTTTTGACGGTTGGAGGAAACCAGAGCACCCGGAGGGGAGACACGGGGGGGAACATGCAAACTTCACACAGACAGTGACCCAAGCCAGGAATCGAACCAGGTCCCTGGCATTGAGGCAGCAGTGCTAACCACTGTGCCACCCATATGAATAGTGAATGAGTGAAGTAGAGTTTGGACAGAAGTTGCCATTTGTATCAAACACGGAAACAAGACTTGACATTGTCACATTCTACAACAAGTAAAACCAGAAATAAAGTATCTTGTGAGCTGGATGGTAATGAAGGCTCAGATCTGCCATGAAGAGTTTTTGGATGAAATTTACAGAAAAAGAGCATAGTCAGACTTTGACAATTTTCATCAGAGGACGAAGCCATGGACTTTAACAGATGGTATAAAATATTGAAGAAATTCAATTTGGGGATCCCTGAATCAGTAATAGCATTTAAATTGCTAAATTACATTCAGACATTCATGGATAAGCTCTTGGTTTTAACTGTGTTTGATTCTCAACCAGACAATATTGGATCAGATGTCTGTTGCCTTGAAAGATTCCTGGGGAGAGACTCGCTTCCTTCAGGCTGTGCGGAAAAAATGGTGACATGAAGAATAGAGGACTCAATAATTGCTCGTTGATATCAATACAACAGAATTTTCTTCAGGCTATTTAGTGTATTCTAAAAGAGAGGCATAGGGAATTTGAAGGCCCTGGTAAGGAATTGGTAATGAGGGTAAGACGGTGTTTAGCAAAGTATTAAATTAATTAATCAATTATTACAAAATGTTGGATTCTCAACAGCAGATAGAAGTACTTAAGACACCTTGTACCTCAAATGCTCATGCATTTTGTGGTGAAGAAGCTGAGGAACAGAATACAGTAAATTTAGGGTTGGATAGTGACCATGACACACAGGACAGAGCTATCACATCCAAAGACCAATTACCCAAAGTGGCTATTCAGGTGACATATATTCCAGAGGGGTCTGGTAAATGGAGTAATGTAACAATAGTGGGAAAGTTTAACTGGCAAATTTAAATATTGGTTGAATATTGTTACGACGCGGATGTGATTTTCCCTCTGCTCAATTTTGGAACCACCCATTGGGATATACCTCACCTCGTAATCTTATACAAGTGTCTGTGAGGTAGTAGGAAATTACTGTTTTTGGTAAATTAAAGCAGGATCTGACACTCTCTATCATGAACAATTAACAGATCTTTATTGTTTTAAACTGGTGGCAAACTTATTAAAACAATTAACAAACTGAATAAAATCCCAATAGGATGCTGTTCAAATATTACAAGACTCATTCAGGAATAATGAAATAAATCATTACAGAATTCAGTCACTCTCAATATACAACCAGGCGTCTTTGGAAGTATGAACCTTCTCTGGTGATGCTCTCGTCTGGAACACTTTCTCAGTTGATATCTCTCTCTATTTAGATGGTGATTTTATGAAGACATACATGAAATTGCAGGGTTTACATGAGAGCCTCGCTTTCCCTCCTTCTGACACAAGAGATGGAAAGCATACTCTGTCCATTAACCTCCCCCGCCCCTTGTCCATGTTTATATGCTTGGAATTACCTCATAATATTCCTGTGATCTGAGTGGCTTGAGGCTGTCAACAACCTTCACATTTGAATTCCATTGGTTCTGTGTCTCTGCGTGCTTGCTTTAAATTCATTGGTACAATTCAAAAGCCTGTTTTGGTTAGGTTGGAACACTGACTACTAGGCTTTGATACAAATGTTGCAAAAACCTGCTTCTGCAGCCTGCACTCTGCAATTTTAAATTGAGACATTCGCGATTATGAAGAGGTGTGGCCAAATGGCCAATGGCCTGAGCAACTAGGCCTGACACAGAATTGGACAATCTAAATTAAACAGCATTCAACAGTCTCCGCAGCCAGGCCTGATGGAATTCAGACTGGTCAAGTTTAAACACAGGCACAGGTCAGAGGTGAGCAAGAGCAAGCCTGGACTTACCCGGGTGGCTGGAACCAGAGGTGCTCAGCCCTGACCAAATAAGGATAGTATTTGTGTATTCCCCAGTTTTGGCCAGACTCTCTGACACCTCGGATTCCCGCTATTACTTTATATGGAAAGGGGCTACATACAGCCTGTGCACCTGAGGCTGGACGCCTAGGGGGCCTTGGCATCTGCCATGTATGGAATCAACAATCTCACTGGATGCTGCAATCTCTGCTCAGTAACCTCGTTGTCTGTAAGCCAGAGAATGTTTCACAAGGACGCGAACAGGGGGATAAGAAGAGATACCTGGAGGCCACCCTCAGTGAAGTCTCGGTGTTGGCAGCAGAGGCACAATGATGAACCAGTGAGGAAGCAGCAAAGATTCGAGACCAACCTACACCACGTGAAAGACCCTGAGTTTGGAACTCAGCAACAGCCCAAGACCAAGATTTGTGCCTGGTGGAGAGAGCCTGGCCAGTTCAATCTCACAGAGAGTATCTAGGTCTCAGATAAATTAAGACAGAGTTGTTTATTTGAGTTAAGAGTGTTGTACGAAGTTTGGTTCCAAAAATATTTCAATAAAGGCAAATTTTATTTAAGTATAATCACAAATCGACTTTTGTCTTTTGTTTATCTCCTGAGTAAGAGCATCTGGGAAACGAGTTTTAGTGCAAACTGGTCAAAGTGTCTAATTTCCAGACAACAGGGGCCTGACAGAGGAAATACTAAGATGTTGTGGCACCTGGCTGGGGAATCTAGAACAAGTGGGCACACTTTCAGGAAAAGGGGCAGACCATTTAGGTCTGAGATCAGGTGAAATTACTTCACTCAAAGGGTTGTGAATCTTTGGAATTCTCTATTCCAGAAGTTTGCGAATGCTCCATCAGTGAATACATTTAGGATGGCAACAGACAGATTTTTGGTGTCTTGGGGAATTGAGAGATAAGCGAATTGAATGGAGTTAATCAATAGATCATATGTAAAAGGACAGTGATTTTGCATTATAGACCTTGCAGTGACAAGAAAGAAAATTTGGAAACCATCCTGTTGTAACACATCTGAAATTTATGTACAAGCAAAATATATGGACCTATTTTCTCAGTTTCATTAACAATGCCCATTACTTTATGCCACTTCTGAACTCAAAACCCTAAACAGGAATGCTTCCTCCATCAATAAAACATATATTTTGATACACTATACAATCCACTTTCAAGTACATGTACAACATGTGTCTTTTGAACAATCTAAAATGTCTCATAATCTGTCGCTATGGAAGCTCCTTCTCATAAATGTAAACATGAAATACATAATAGTTAGCGGACTATCCTGAATCATACAAAATTAATAACCATATATTTAATCTTTCAAGTTGCGATCCGGGGGCAACAAGGAATTGACATGTTCAGTTGACAATGAGTGGAAATATTGGATTCTGAGCAGTACTTCCATTCATGAGACCCATTCAAGTGACATTATAAACTCCACAATCTCTAAGCGACAATTTTAAAGCACAACACTTTGGGGGGGCGATATTCCCAAAAGAATTCTAAGTGTCGAATTCGTGTGAAAACTGGAGCAACTCCCGCCGATTATTTTAAGCGGGATTTTCAGAATGAATCTCTCACACTCTGAGCACTGCAGAGTGCCCAAGCATGAATCACACTAAAAATCTGTGGGCAGGGCCTATTCCTGCTGGAGAGGTGGCAGCATAGCACTGAGCGGGTCACTGCGCATGCGCAGATCTGTCAGCGCTGAGATCGGCGCATGCACAGGGGGCCCACACTGCTGGTCTCCTTATCACTGGCCAGCCCCATGACCCCACAGTGCTGCCCCTCCGACCTCCCCCCCCCCGGTTCACTAGCCTCCCAGATCTCTGTGGACAAGCCCCGATGTCTCTCCCGACATCCCCCCCCTACCCATTTGCATTCCTGATGCCCCCCCCCCCACCTCTCGGCAGTCCCAATGCTCCACCCAGAGGTCCCGACACCCCTGGCAACCAGGCTTCCAGTTGCCCCCCCCCCCCCTCCCTCTGCCACCAATCCCTGTGCAGAGTGGCAGGGCGACCTCCCCATCCCCACCAATCTGCCCCCAATAGGTCTCACCCCCACTGGCCTTGCTCCTTGGCACTGCCCGGTGCCCGTTGGGTAGTGCTAAGCTGTCCCTTGGGCATTGCCAGTTTTCCCTTGGGCAGTGCCAGGGGGCCAGGCTGGCACTGCTTAGCAGGCACCCCTCCTTTACCCCCGACATCCTGGGGGGGTCTCAATGGCCTCTGTTCCCTCCAGTGAGGTTGGCTGCCTGTTCCCCGTTAGTGGGGAGCAGGAGGAAATCCCGGTGGAGTGAACCACTCCTGGCGGGGCGGGGGGATGTGGTGCGATGCAGTGTGGGGGGGTGGGGGTGGGGGGGTGGGGGGGGGGGGGAGCTCGAAATCCCGGGCCTGCTAATGACATTCAAATTCAAATTTCAATATTTAAACCAGCTCCACGCTGACTTCCAGCGTAGAGCTGATGGCTCCACATGGAGGCCAGCCCAGGCGCCCAGTGGGAAGCCCGCTAAATGACCTCCACTGATGTTTCCCAGCCCATTGTGGAGCCAGCTGTGAGAATCGCCCCCATGGTAACTGGATAATTGAAATGCAGCAATACATGAATAAATATTTCCCTTCACAACATTAAGTTCGATTGAAAACACATCCTTGTTAAGCAACATAACTATGCTCATCGATTTCATGTTTGGAGATACCAATCTGTTAAATAGGAAGTAGATTCTAATACATAGATATATTTTTTAAATGTGCTGTGTTATCAGTGAAACTACAGTTTCTCTCAAAAAAAAGAATCCCCTTGTGTGTTAACTTTGAAAAACAAAATCTTAATTGCAGGTATTCCTAAATATTATGGTTGCATTCAGCAGTAACACTCTTACCTGTGAGTCAGAGGGTTGTGGGTCCGAGCCTCACTCCAGGATTTCAGCACACAATCTATGTTGAAACATTGGAGACGTATTAACATGGAAAGCTGTGCTGTTCAATGAGATGCAAAAACAATATCAGTTTGGTGGATGTAAACAATCCCAAGGTGCACAATAGATTTTTCTCCCGGCATCCTGGCCAATATTCATCTTTCAACCACTAGTATCGGAACAAATTCACTGGCCATTCATGATACTGTCATTTGCTGTGCCTACTAAACAATAATGATAAATTATAAAAGTTATTCCCAGGCAGCAAACTGCCTTTGAGCACAAGAAAAGCATTGAAAAGGCAGAAAAAGCTCTTCCTCTCCTTTAACATCATTTTTTTCAAAGACTTGCATCTAAAAATTTGATTCTAAAAGCAGAGATTTGCCAGTTTCCCCTTGAGCGGTACCAGGGGGCCAGATATTTCTCAATGCTCTGCAAAGAGCATGTTCTATCCAATGCAGGGCTTGCAACACGTTAATACCTGCAGCAGGAAAATGGGTATGGGGCACTGTTTTGCTGATTGAAAGAGCCAAACTTTCAGCATAAAATATCTACCCCTCTCCTCTTTCACTAATGGGGAAAAAACTACCTCCAAATAGTCCCACTGGTTATGAATTATTTGTAGTTTTAATATGCCACCCTGGATCTTTCATGCCTTATGGAGAGTAGGTTAATTGATATTAGCTATAGGAGAGAAATGACTCAAATTAAAATCCTGTACCTGATCATCTATTCCACAATCAAATACTGTCAAAATTCATTGCATGCCACTGGTTACAGTACTATGTAGAATCCACTTGGCCCAATAGGGCTGTGCTGGTTTTTACACTCCACTATTTCATCTGCCCTACCCCATTAGTCTCTTTATTTCTCTGTTCCTTCATCTCTTGCAAATGCCTCCCATAGCGTGCATCAATACTATCATTTCAACCACCATGTGGCAGCGAGATCCATATTCTCGGTGTAACAAATGCTTCATAAATTCATAATGTGGTCTGTTCATGTCTATCTTATTCTAATGCCTCTTGGTTCTGATTCATGCAAAAGGGGAAACAATCTTTTCTACTGATCGATCATAATTGAGGAAATATTTTCATCAGGTCTTCTGTTCCAGATTAAAGAATCTCAACCCTGGTAAATCTTTTTTCTGATAATGTCATCTTAAACTCTGACAATGCCCTTTCCTGCACTTTTCTCAAGCACTACATTTTGTGGAAGAATGATCAGAATGGCAGTTAGCAATTGTAGTCTAAGCAGGTGATGCGCGTCAATTGAACACGAGGCACGAAGCTTCGGTAACAGAAGGCTTTTATTGTCTAACAATGGAACTTAATAGAATGTTAACACACTATCCCAGACTGACGAGGTCCCGCCCGAGCAGGGGGTCTTATACCTCTCCCAGGAGGCGGAGCCCGACTGGGATGTGCCAAAACAGTAACAACCACAGGTGTATCAAACCCACCCTAGCCCAACAACAACATTAGAACAATCCCACAGTGGGAACACCCTAGCCCAACAACAACATTAGAACAATCCCACAGTGGGAACCAACGATGGTTCACCACATTCACCCCTCCTTTGAGGACAAAGGCCGGCGGGGTACGAAAACAGACTAAAATGTCAACAGATTATAAGTTCAGACGGTCTGGAGGACCGCACCGTCATTGTGACCTCCTCAATACCGGCGGTGACACCGGAGTAGGTGCTTGCAGTGGCGTTCTCCCCAAAACAGCGTCCAGCTGTTCTCCCACGGACTCACAGGCCGGTTGACCCTGAGGAAGCGGTAGTGCAGGGGATCCCGGTACATTCTGCGATGGTGCCGATCTCCGGGGCTCAGGCAAGCTGTGCATTGGAGTAAAACTGTTAAGCACTGGTCCTGGTGCTGTCCGCGCCACGTCCGGGGGAGAAATAAGGGATAAGGGATTCGTCACTGGGGGTATGGGAGTGACAGGAGTTGCTACGTCCCCTGCGGGCGCCAGGTCTCGGATCGAGACTGTGTCCTCTCGCCCGTCAGGATATGCCACATAGGCATACTGAGGGTTGGCGTGGAGGAGGTTGACCTGTTCGACCAAGGGGTCGGACTTGCGGGCCCTTACATGTCGCCGCAGAAGGACGGGTCCTGGGTACGTCAACCAGGCTGGTAAAGATATCCCCGAGGACGACTTCCGAGGGAATGAGAACATCCTCTCGTGGGGAGTAGCATTGGTTGCCGTACACAGGAGGGAGCGAATGGAGTGAAGCGCATTAGGGAGGACCTCCTGCCAATGGGAGACTGGAAGGCCTTTGGACTTCAGCGCCAATAGGACAGCCTTCCAGACTGTAGCATTCTCTCTTTCCACCTGTCCATTACCCCTAGGGTTGTAACTCGTGGTCCTACTAGAGGCAATCCCGTATGAGAGCAGGAATTGCCTCAAGTCATTACTCATGAACGACGAGCCCCTGTCGCTATGGATATAGCTGGGGTACCCGAACAGGGTAAAAAGATCACGGAATGCCTTGATCACCGTGGCAGTCGACGTGTCCGCGCAGGGGACAACAAACGGGAACCGGGAGTACTCATTTATTATGTTCAGAAAGTACACGTTCCGATCTGTTGAGGGAAGGGGGCCCTTAAAATCCACACTCAGCCTCTCGAAGGGGCGAGTGGCCTTGACCAAATGTGCCCAGTCAGGTCGGTAAAAGTGCGGTTTGCATTCCGCGCAAATCCGACAGCTCCTTGTCACCGACCTGACGTCCTCCACCGAGTAAGGCAGGTTGCGGGCTTTGACAAAGTGGTAGAGCCGAGTGACCCCAGGATGGTACAGGTCATTATGGAGGGCGTTCAAGCGATCCTCCTGCATAGTAGCGCATGTTCCGCGCGAGAGGGCATCCGAGGGCTCATTGAGTTTCCCTGGACGATACATGATATCGTAGTTATAGGTGGAGAGTTCAATTCTCCACCGCAAGATCTTATCATTCTTGATCTTGCCTCTCTGCGAGTTGTTGAACATGAACGCCACGGACCGCTGGTCCGTGATCAGGGTGAACCGCTTCCCCGCCAGGTAATGGCGCCAGTGTCTGACGGCCTCCACAATGGCCTGGGCCTCCTTTTCCACCGCTGAATGCCGAATTTCGGGGCCTTGGAGGGTGCGGGAAAAAAACGCGACGGGCCTGCCCGCCTGGTTTAGTGTGGCGGCCAGGGCGAAATCAGATGCATCGCTTTCCACCTGAAACGGGATGGATTCGTCTACCACGTGCATCGTGACTTTCGCGATGTCGTGTTTCAATTCCTTCAATTCCTCGCATGGAGGACCCGGAGTCTGTCATCATCTGTGGTGACCGCTGCGGAGGCTGCCAGGTAGTCTTCAAAACACTTCAGCCAGTGGTCGAAGGTGTTAGAAGCGCCCACCGCACGTGGATCTAGCGTCAGACGTTCTGGCTTTAGGATTTGCTCCATACTCTCCTTTCTTTTTCCCTTCCGTCGAGAGCTTAATGTTAGACAATAAAATTGATGCGCGTCAATTGAACACGAGGCACGAAGCTTCGGTAACAGAAGGCTTTTATTGTCTAACAATGGAACTTAATAGAACGTTAACACACTATCCCAGACTGACGAGCTCCCGCCCGAGCAGGGGGTCTTATACCTCTCCCAGGAGGCGGAGCCCGACTGGGATGTGCCAGAACAGTAACAACCACAGGTGTATCAAACCCACCCTAGCCCAACAACAACATTAGAACAATCCCACAGTGGGAACACCCTAGCCCAACAACAACATTCGAACAATCCCACAATGGGAACCAACGATGGTTCACCACAGCAGGGCTCTATATAAAGTAAATATTCCTCTCCTGTTTTTGTATTTTATACCTCTAGAAATGAACTCCGGTACTTCGTTTAACGTAGAAAAATATCCCAAGGCACTTCAGAGAAATGTCGCTTACTCTCTTTGAAACCAAAGGTGCTATTTTTAAGGTGACCAATTGAATGGTGAAATATAACAATATTCAACATTTCTTCCTCAATTGTTAGGATTTAGGAAAAAATTCTTTACCTTCAAACATTATTAACAACTTTCTAATCAGAAAGGGGACAGGAAGAACAATGCTGCCATTAATCCATCTGTTATAATTACCATTTCTAACTTGTTATATTTTTCAAGGCATAATTACAATGATACTCAAATAAAATTCCTGTGTAAAATGTTCCCTTTTTGCCCATTTTTGAGCACTAAACCTGGTGATAAAAGCACACCAATAAAGAACAAAGAAAATTACAGCACAGGAACAGGGCCTTCGGCCCTCCAAGCCTGCACCGACCATGCTGCCCGACTGAACTAAAACCCCCTACCCTTCCGGGGACCATATCCCTCTATTCCCATCCTATTCATGTAATTGTCAAGACACGCCTTAAAAGTCACTACCGTATCCGATTCCACTACCTCCCCCAGCAACGAGTTCCAGGCACCCACTACTCTCTCTGTGTAAAACATCTGCCTCGTACATCTCCTTTAAACCTTGCCCCTTGCACCTTAAACCTATGCCCCCTAGTAATTGATTCTTCCACCCTGGGAAAAAGCTTCTGACTATCCACTCTGTCCATGCCTCTCATAATCTTGTAGACTTCTATCAGGTCTCCCCTCAACCTCCATCGCTCCAGTGAGAACAAACCAAGTTTCTCCAACCTCTCCTTATAGCTAATGCCCTCCATACCAAGCAACATCCTGGTAAATCTCTTCTGTACCCTCTCCAAAGCCTCCACATCCTTCTGGTAGTGTGGCGACCAGAATTGAACACTATATTCCAAGTGCGGCCTAACTAAGGTTCTATAAAGCTGCAACATGACTTGCCAATTTTTAAACTCAATACCCCGGCCGATGAAGGCAAGCATGTCGTATGCCTTCTTGACTACCTTCTCCACCTGCATTGCCACTTTCAGTGACCTGTGTACCTGTATGCCCAGATCCCTTTGCCTATCAATACTCTTAAGGTTTCTGCCATTTACTGCATATTTCCTATCTATATTCCAAAATGCATTATCTCACAGTCATCCAGATTAAACTCCATCTGCCATCTCTCCGCCCAAGTCTCCAACTGATCTATATCCTGCTGTATCCTCTGATGGTCCTCATCGCTATCCACCAATCCACCAACCTTTGTGTCAATCCAGTTACATTTTCCTCCAAATCATTTATATATATTACAAACAGCAAAGATCTCAGCACTGATCCCTGAGGAATGCCACTTGTCACAGTCCTCTATTCAGAAATGCACGCTTCCACTGCTACCCTCTGTCTTTGACCGAGCCAGTTTTGTGTCCACCTTGCCAGCTCACCTCTGATCCCATGCGACTTCACCTTCTGCACCAGTCTGCCATGAGGGACCTTGTCAAAGGCCTGACTGAAGTCCATGTAGACAACATCCACTGCCCTACCCTCATCAATCATCTTCGTCACTTCCTCAAAAAACTCGATCAACTTCGTGAGACACGACCTCCCCTTCACAAAACCATGTTGCCTCTCACTAATACATTCACTTATTTCCAAGTGGGAATAAATCCTGTCTCGGAGAATCCTCTCCAATAATTTCCCTACCACTGATGTCAGGCTCAATGTTGTAAGGTTGTTTGTTCAGTGTCTCACTCAGAGGTCTGGAGGCTTATGTGATTGAACATATTGCGAACACACAACTATATACAGATCTCCACAGTATAACTCCATCTAGGTGCTATCTTCATGCTGGCTTCTGCTGGACTACTACTGTACCCAGTCCTTGTGAGTCTCTACATCAGTTTCCCCAGTTCCACGTTAACTCATACTAACCCGAACATCCTTATACAGACAGGATCTCACACCTTCTGTGCAAACAATTTTGTAACAAGTATATTTTGTTTTCTTTGATCTTTGGACTCAAAAATCAGAGACACTATCAAATAGTCTAAAGTTACAAACTGGAAACCTTGGCTGGAACTTTCCGGCTGCTCCCGCCGGTGGGATCTTCCGGTCCTGCTAATGGTGCACCCCCGCAGTGGGTTTCCCAGCAGTGAGGGCTACATAAAATGGGGAAGCCTATTGACAGCGGCGGGATCAGAAGATCCCACCACTGGTCAATGGCTGGCCACCTCTGGCACTACAAAACATGTGGTGGGAGGTGGAGAAACTCCCGCCCTTCAATTCTGGTGTAAGAACTCTGGACAAACTAACTTTACTTTTCAGGGGCTGACTGTTCCTTCAGTTGAAGAGCTTTCTTGCAACCCACGGTCTGTTCAGGATGCATCATTGCAGTGTGGTGTAGATATATTAAAGGAGATCGATATTCTTCTGAAGCTAGTAGCAGTGAAGTGGAAAAATGAATGAAATGTAAGGTGAGCACTTGAAAGAAGGAATTTAACTAAAAGATGTAAGGCATTCATTGTAGGCATTTGGGAAAAGGGTGTGGGAGTGGGACGAACCTGTTTGCTCTTTGAAAGAACTGTTGCAAACTTGATGGGCCAAATAACTTCCTTTGTGCTGTACTTTTCTGTGATTCCAATAACGCAGCAGGTATTTGCAGTAGCTTTTCAAAAGTGTATCACTTTTATATCTGAGATAATGTTAAATAACAATGTAAAATAGAAACAGAAAATGCTGGAAATACGCAGCAGGTCTGGCGGCATCTGAGAAAGAGAGTTAATGCTTCATGTCAAGACCTTTCATCAGAACTCAATAACAATCTGTTTGCTTCAAGCATGTGCCAAAATTCAGAATATTAAACAGCATAGTTCATACATTTTTAGATTTGATTCCTCCACAGTGCAGCATTTGACAATGTTGGTCGCCAATGTTGCAATTTGCCATTTTCCAAAAAGGAGTAATTTCCAGAATCTTATCGAGTTTAACAGATTAATGCCTGTGTAAAATTCCCACAGAAAAAAATGGGGGTAGCAGCAATAAATTGTGATTGCCCAGTAAGGACATTAATTTATGTCACACTGCAAATATGTTTTATAACCCTTGACACCATAACAAGACAGATAAACAAACAACAGGAATCTTTTACTGTGGTGTAATTTTCGTGCTTTGATTCTTACTGAAATTATTCAGCTCACATTGTGTAGTGTGCGATTCAGTAAATTAAAATCTGATACGTGTAAAGATTGCTTATGTGCATCTGAGCACCATGTTGTAACCAATAATTGAAAGGTGAATGAAGACATAACTGAATGAAGACTTAATTGAGTTTTGGAGTGATAAATTATTTTAAAGGTAATATTCATATTTTTGTGTGTCAGCACTATGCCAATATGAAATTTCTACCATGCTCTTGAGTTGATAACTCACCAATTGATTCCTCCAAGGACAGCTTAGATGTACACAATCTTTCAATGACATGTGGCTGACTGATATGAAGGAGTAGAACCACAACTTTTTGTTTTTCACCTTTTATTTTCTAAGTCAGATTAGTTTCCTTTTACTCTGGTATGTGTAGCCATTGAATTGATTTGACTCATTGAATCCTACAGTGCAGAAGGAGGCCATTTGGCCCATTGAGTCTGCACCGACACCAATCCCACCCAGGCACTATCCCCATAATCCCGTGCATTTAAGCTAGCGAGGCCCCCTGACACTAAGGGGCAATTTAGCATGGCCAATCTACCTAACCCGTACATCTTTGGACTGTGGGAGGAAACCTGCGAATCCAGAGGAAACCCACGCAGACACGGGGAGAACGTGCAAACTCCACACAGACAGTGACCAAAGCCGGGAATTGAACCCAAGTCCCTGGCGCTGTGAGGCAGCAGTGATAACCACTGTGACACCCTCAGGGTTTGATTATGTTGCACAGCTATGCTCTCATGAAATTTAGATGATTCTTAGTTACAGTACCAAAAGATTGGAATCTAATTCAGTATATACATTTTGGATGACCACATGTATTAGCTTGGTGTGCTGTAAATTGGGAAACTGTCTATGTCTGCATGTGAAAGGACTTGGGAGTTTAAGCGTGCATTCATGAAACTTAGGCCAGGAATGGGATAAACAAATTTAAGCCACCTAACCCTGGGCACTATCCAGTGATAACAATAATTATGTAGCACATTTAACATACTAAAAAACATCTCCAGTCATTTCACAGGAATGTCAACTGATTTAAATTGAACCCCAGAAGAGGAGGATCTTAAAGTAGGGCGAAAGAGGCAAAGCCATTTGGGAAAGCACTGGCGGGGAAGGAAGTTGGGAATGCAAGAGACCGGTTGGAAGAATGCAAAGTTCATGGTGGCTAAAGGACTTGGAGATGAAGGAGTGTATTCTCCCGTTCTGCTCGTCACAAGAATCGTAGTGGGCGAGGGGCGGACCATGGAAAGGTCTGTTGACCTCGGGCAGGTTTTTCTGCTTTTGGAGCGAGCGTGGCCGGAAAATCCTGCCCAATGTGTTTACAAAAATATGGAAGGGCGAGGCAATGGAGGGCTTTGCACAGAGGATGATCATTTCAACTTCAAATGCATCGGTGGGTTAGGAGCCAATATAGGCGAGTGAATAGAGGGATGATAGACAAAGAGAACTTGGTTCAAGTTCAGGTATGGGCAGTGGGACAACCAGGAAAGCATTGGAATAATTGAGTTTGGAGGTAACAAAATCATGGACCCCTAACTGGAAGTGAGCAACAATACAGAAGTGGTCATTATGGCCTGATGACAATTGTTGGGACCCAGGATCAATCGCACAGGATATGAAGGTTTGTGAGCGTGTGCAAATTCAAATTTGTTTTCCACAAAACAAAATTGGAGACCAAGCCCAAATCAATAACTGACCCATCAGTTAATACTCTAGGCAATAAGCTTCCAACCAGCAGTATAGGCCTCTCTGAGAAAGTGTCTTCCAGAAATTTATCATACTATACTGACAAAATATGAGTAAGAATAAGCATTTTTCTCTGGGTTATTGCATTTTTATGAATTTTTTACATTATAACTGTCAATTACATTGACATATTTCTTGTAACCAAAAGTCTAGATTATGTCTTAAACCAAATTAATTAAGATATTTGAATGAATTGTCTGGTCAGTGTATGATTGATGGCTTTGAGATTAAATGAATGAAATGCTTGGTTTTTTTCTATTCATTTGTTCTTCATTGGTACTTACCAATGAAATTGAATTCCTTTTAATTTTGTTCAGTCATTTGACTATTTATTTGCTAGCTTCACAGATAAAGCCCTCATTCTAGCCAGGCATTAATGCATATGGTAGCTGATGTGAGACATTTTTGAAGTATGATGCCCCCGAGGTCACGTCTTTGGTTACAAAGGGAGGAATTTTCTGCTCTTCCTGCCGCGCGTTTCATAGAGGCGGCCCACCATTGGCTGACGGTAGGATCTTCTGGACCCGTTGCTGTCAGTGGGATTTCCTGTTTTGTGCACCCCTCTGCCGCTGGGAAACCAGTGGTGTGGGTTCACTGTCGAGGGGACCAGAAAATCCAACTGGTGGGAACGGCCGGAGAATTCCAGCCAAGACTTTCACAAAAGGCAGATGTGACAGACGTTGTTGAACACAAAACTTTTAACTATATTAATTTTATTATTCCCAGTCTCGGTCATTTCTGACAAAGACAAAATATTGCAGATGATGGAAAGCTGAAATAAAACTGGTAGCATGGCCCCTTTAAGAGGGTGCTCCCTGAAGGCTACTTGATTGGATCAGACCCTATGGAGATCCAGCATGGGAAGTCAAGCCAATCAGAAGCAAGGGAGTGAATCGGGTTCTGGGATGGTACCTCACTTGGAGCCGGGCAGCAGAGTGTGCAGTCATCTCTTTAGTTTTGCCTGACCATTGCTTGTACATACATATTTTATATTGTTGGTAAGAAGCCCTTTTAACATGAAGTCACAACTAGTCATCCTCAAGTTATTACACTGGTGACAAGAAAATGTTTTTCAATGGTCTCCAGGAATTCGTAGTGTGCAGCGAGAGAGGAAGGAGACAGAGCGTCAAAGCAACGAAGAAGGAATGTACAAAAAACACAAAATGCCTTTGATTGGAAGACTTGAGTCATCTGATCCAGAGGTGGAAAACCCATGGCAGTACATTGAAAGATTGTGTTATTCTTTGTAGCAAATGAGACAACAACAGAAGGAAAATGGAAGGTGATTCTCCTCACCGTCTGTGGTCCTTACAACCTAGAAATTTAATTGAGACATTGATAGGATGCAGAGTTGGGACGAAAAATGGCAGATGGAGTTTAACCCTGATAAGTGTGAGGTGATTCATTTTGGGAGGACACATTTAAATGTGGATTACAGGGTCAATGGTAGGGTTCTGAGGAATGTGGAGGAACAGAGAGATCTTGGGGTTCATATCCACAGATCTCTGAAGGTTGCCACTCAAGTGGATAGAGCTGTGAAGAAGGCCTATAGTGTGTTAGCGTTTATTAACAGGGGGTTGGAGTTTAAGAGCCATGGGGTTATGCTGCAACTGTACAGGAACTTGGTGAGACCACATTTGGAATATTGTGTGCAATTCTGGTCACCTCACTGTAAGAAGGACGTGGAAGCATTGGAAAGAGTGCAAAGGAGATTTACCTGGATGCTGCCTGGTTTGGAGGGTAGGGCTTATGAGGAAAGGTTGAGGGAGCTAGGGCTTTTCTCTTTGGAGCGGAGGAGGATAAGAGGCGACTTAATAGAAGTTTATAAGGTGATGAGGGGGATAGATAGAGTGGACGTTCAGAGCGTATTTCCTCAGGTGGATGTAGCTGTTACTAGGGGGCATAACTATAAGGTTCATGTTGGGAGATATAGGAGGGATGTATGAGGTCGGTTCTTTACTCAGAGTGGTTGGGGTGTGGAATGGACTGCCTGCTGTGATAGTGGAGTCGGACACTTTAGGAATTTTCAAGCGGTTATTGGATAGGCACATGGAGCACACCAGAATGATAGGGAGTGGGATAGCTTGATCTTGGTTTCGGATAAAGCTCAGCACAACATCAAGGGCCGAAGGGCCTGTACTGTGCTGTACTGTTCTATGTTCTATGTTCTAATATTACCAGATGCTTCAGACACGAAGGCCAGGATCTTACAAAAATTGGCAAAGTGTAGCGTCTGACTGAAAACCGACACGTTTCTCTCCAGAGAAACAGACAGGTTTGCTCACCAGATCTTATGGCACTATATCGAAAATAAAAACAAGGGGCATGGTTCATGCCATCATGTTGAGGGGCTGGGCCGAAAAACACCAGTAAAGCCCTTTTTAAAGGACAACCCGATCAGAGGGAACCCCCCCCCCCCCCCCCCCCAAAGAGAGCTGAATGTCAGTTCTGATCAGAGTGGTGGGGAAGAGGCAGTGAGAATGAATAATGCCAGCTCCAATTGGGGAGGGGTGGGTTGAATGGCTGCTCCGGTCAGGTGGGGAGTAAGTGTCGACTCCAATCGCGGGGGGATGGGGAGGTGAATGCTGGTTCCGATCAGGTGGTTGTTAATACCAGCTCCAGTCATGCTTGTGAGGGGGAGGAGTTGGGCGGGGGGAGGGGGTGAGCCCCTGAGTCCTCTATGGTGTTGTGGGGGAAGGTTCCTTTTGCTTTGATCAGGGTGCCTTCTAAGTTAAACATGACACCCTGATCCCAGTGCAGCTGGGTTTTGCTGGCATGTTGTGGCCCAGCCCCCTACACGATAGCGGGAAACACACCCAGCTGCTTCATTATGATAGTGTGTGGTAAGATCTGGAGAGAAAACCGGTGTACTTCTCTGGAGAAAAACATGCCACTTTTCTCGCCACAACCAACATTTTGCCTTTTTTTTGGTAAGATTTCACTGGTTGTTAACCTGACTGATGTGATGTCATGTCAGTGAGGTTTGAAAATATGATGAGGGAAGGTCTTTAATTATATTAAAATATTTGTCAATGCATGAAAATGAGGTTCTTGCCCTTTGTGGGTGTGAACCTTGCCCTGTCACTGGCGAGGGACGGGGAAAATCATGGAACCTGATCTCTCCAGAGAGAACTGCATTTCCAGATTCTCTCTGGATTTTCAAACCACATCACCATTCTGTCTGATGGCACCACAGGCTGAAAATCACCACTAAAATCTTTTGATAGTCAAATTGATCAAGAATCATTTTAATTAGCAACTCTCAATAACTATGCTAAGATATAAACTTTATTCTCTTCTTATTGGGAGCCAGTGGAGTCAGCCTCCTGTTTTGTGGCCAGATTGAGAGAGTTAGCAGAGCATTGCTAATTCGGTCCAGCCTTCGGAGAAATGTTAAGAGACAGTTTAGTCTGTGGCATAAACAGCCTCATCATATGGAAGAAGTTACTGGCTGAGACCAAAATTTCTTTAGAAAAAGCTGTGGAGTTGGCCCAGACGACTGAATGCGCTGAGCAGTGTGTAAGCGAATTACAAGACGAATTACAAACGAGATGAACCATTTGCGACAGGGAACAGGTGCTGCGAGGAACAGCCCGGGTGAGGGTGTAGCAATTTTTGAGAAGGGGAGTACAGCCCTGGGGGTGGGAGCTTGTTTCTGATGTAGGGGAGAGCACTCCAAGAAACTTGCCGGTGCAGGAATTATCTGTGCCTCTGATGCAATGGGAAAGCTCACTTATATGCGTGGTGTAAAGTGAGGTAGTCAACACAGAACGTGCAAAAAAATGAATGGTTAGTGCAACTCCGGATGAGAAGCCTGACAAGGGACCCAAGTCATATACCCTAAACCAGGTCCAGCTAAACAAGGTACCTCCGATAGCTATAGTCTTGATGGTAAATGGAAAATCCCTTAAAATGGAACACAGAAGCCCCGGCTAAAGTCAGAGGGGAGCAGGAATTTTGCTACCTGCAGAAAGGTTTTCAACCTTTGAGGTTGAGTAAGTCAGGGGCCATGGAATGGGATGCATCCTCAGCTGCTGAAGAATGGAGACAGAGGAAGCTCTGACCACAATCTTTCCATAGTTCTTGGTTATGAGAGTATTGTCAGAGGACCAGAGATTGCAAATGTCACACTTCTGCTGAGAACAAATAGCAATAATCTTGAACCTGATAACTGTAGGCCAATCATTTTAATATCAGTGGTGAGAAAACTACTAAAACCAATTGTCAAAAGACAAAATTAAAATGTCACTTGGTGAAGCAAGGGTTACTAAGCAACAACCAACATAGTAACAGAGAATATTGATGAAGGTAGTGTATTCAATGTTATATAACTGGACTTTCAAAAGCCATGATAAATTAACACCTGACAGACTTCAGAAATCCCTCTATGGCTTCTTCCTTCCCTATCTTTGTAATTTCCTCCGGCTCCATAGCCCTCCAGGATACGTGCCTTCCTCCAATTCTGGTATTTTGCAAATTCCCCTTTTTATTGCTGCACTATTGATGGCATTACCCGCGACTGTCCAGCCCCTAAACAATAGAATTTTGTCCCTGAACCTCTCTGTCTCAGTCTCCAACTTGTTCTTTAAAACCTACTGTAATCACTGGAAGTGACGCGATGTGGCTCCAACAACATAAAGGTTTATTAAACTAGGATAACTATTTGCACTGACAGAAACAATGCACAAGTCTGTTCTCTTCTCCTCCCTGGCTCCAACTGAACTCCTTCCAGTCACCAGGACATGCATCCATGCTCCCGATTGGCCTAGCTTCCTGTGCTTCCATTCCATAGTGTCCGGCCCAATCGCGTGGTCCACAAAGGATCACCCCTTCAATGGTTACCACACCGATGTTTTAAACCAAACTTCTCATCTGTACAAATACCCTTTGACGTAGCTTTGTCAACGTAAAAGTTTGTAAATCACCTTGGGATGTTTTACAACATTATAAAGGGTATATAAATTTAAGCTGTTGTTGTCATTGTTGGGTTGGCTGTGGAGCGTAAGAAGATATACTTACATGAATGACTGGCTGAGAGAAAGAGGACTCCTGACAGGAAGGCAAGTGAAGGGCTAGATTGTGATGTTCTCATATTTGAATAACTGTAAACACTTTTGGGGGTTAAAATTAAATTTCAGTGGGATGATCCACCACCACTACCTATTTTGTGCCTCTTCCAAAATTTAACTTCACCATTCCCTTGCTGTGTGCTTGACAAATAGCCTTTGGGCATTGTACCACTGACATTGTACTTTAACATGACTCAGCACTGTTCAGAGAAAGGGGTACAATAATTTGGAAAATAAATACGTAAAATTGTTCAGCAGGAAGTTAAATGATGTTGTGGTGTGAGATACATAAATAAATATATATACTTGTTCTGTGTTCTGACATGTTTAAATCAGAACACATTCAGAATATTTTCTGTAATTTAAAATTTCTAGCATCCGGTACTTAATATCCCTGACTTTTGCCAATGGAGCCTGCCAAGGACGAAACAGCTGGGCCGTGATTCTCCCATCCTTTTGCGCGAATTATTGTAGCACAGTGGGTCGGGAGATTCTCACGTAGGCTGATTCACTGGGGTTTGTGCAAGCGTTCGCTTGCATCTCCCAGCACTGGATTTCGGCAGGGAGGTGCAAAGACTACTTACATGTCCATTGTAATATAATTTAAATACAATTAGTGGGCCCAGGACTGAAGTCTCCAGGCCCACTACTGTCTCCTACCCACCAGAGTATCTCACTCCAGCGGGCATTTCAGTTGCTCCTCACTTTTGGGGAGCTAGTGGCCTAACCCCGCTGGAATGAAGGGGGCAATCGGGGCCCCCAGAGGGTTGGGTGGCCTGGCACTGCCCAAGGGGCAAAGTGCCAATGCCCAGGGGGCACCTTGGCACTGCCTATTGGGCATGAGGCAGTGCCAAAGGGTGGGGCATATGGAGGCAGGGCCTAGGGGACAATCAGTGGGGGTCCTACTGCTGCCACTCTGCATAGGGTTCAGTGGGGGAAACAGGGGGGCCAGCGATCAGAACAGGTGAGTTGGGGAGGCGGGGTCAGCCGGGGGTGCGGTCAGCCTGCAGGGAGGGCAGGGGGTTACTGTCAGGGGGGGGGGGGGGGGGGGAATTCAGTGGGGGGAGGGAGAGGTGTGCCTGAGAATGGTCCAGGTCTCAGCAGTCGGGCCGTTGGGGGGGGGCAAAGAGCTGACATTGTGGGTTTCGCGGGGCTGGCCAGCAATCGGGAGGCCGTCAGTGCGGGCCCACTGCACATGCGTCGATCTCGGCACTGACAGATTGGTACATGCGCAGTAGCCCGCTCAGCACACTGATTTCAGCCTCTCCAGCGGGAATAGGCCCCATCTTTTGAAATTTAATGATATTCACGCTGTTGACCTCTTCTGCAGTGTACAGAGTGTGAGAGATTCTTCTCTGAACTCCCACTGAAAAAACCAGAACGAATTACTCCAGTTTTCACGCGAACTCAACACATAACCTTTTGGGAGGATTCCACCCCTGGGTCTAGAAATGCTCTTTAATTGTACATTCTGCGCGAACCCAATATTAACAAACTTCCCCAAAGAGTAATCTGGCTTTGCCGAATGGCTGGCAGCTGGAAGATACAGACAGAGAGCGATGACTATTATTCGAGTGGCCTCTGCCATAACCTTTGTCCCTGTGCAAGTGCCTGGAGCAGGTTGAAGTTCAAATAAGCTTTGATTTTGGCAGGTACTTGCAAAACTCTGTTTAGCTGTCTCAGGAATACCCCGTCCATATAAAAGCAGCTAACCTAGCAGCAATAAATAGTGGGCAGGAGGTGGATGAGGGAAAATGTCTGCGTAAGAAGGGCACATGACAGCACGAGAAAAGCAACTTCCTACCCTAAGCAACTGTGTTCCAACTTGTATAATCGCACTGAACTTAACCCCCAATGGTATACTGTAGCTAGTGTATTTTTTCGATTTCCACATTAGCTGTAGTTCTGTTGCTTTTGCATGAGAGAGGCAGTGAGTGCCAAATAGGGAATATTTTATGCTGTAGAGCTGAATCCAACAGAGATGAAAAGAGGACTGGCCAAACACATTTCACATATAATTGTTAGCCCAAGGAGGTGACTTATATTCCATCAGTTGAAGTGGGATTTGAACACAAGGTTTAGAAAATAATGTCTGACCCAATTTCCAATGCCCTGTATTTTAAAAGTAACTCCTCCATATGATTATGTGCTGCTAAGTCTTGCAAAATAGGCATATGATTTAATGAATCGCAACAATTTTTAACTGTAAAATGTAATACTGTATGGATCTGCACATTTGTGCGTCCCAGATAACTCTGAACTCTTAGTGAGTTGTATAAGCAGAGTGAAAATGTGAGAACTGTTGCTGTTTTCCAATTGGAAAGTTCAGTGATTCAATGTGAAAATGTACAATCAATTGACATTCAAAATGAGGGGTGAAAAAATTCTGAAATTCTCAGAAATTTCTGAAAAACAGAATTTGAAAACATACCAATAAAAGTCCAATGGGATGCTGCATCATATGTCACAGGCCTATTTTATCTTAGAATCATTGAATCCCTACAGTGCAGAAGGAGGCCATTCGGCCCATCAAATCTGCACTGACTCTCTGACAGAGCATCTGACCCAGGCCCTTTTCCCTGCCCTTTCCCCGTAACCCTGTGCATTTACTACAGTTAATCCCCCTAACCTACACATCTTGGGACACTAAGGTACAATTTAGCATGGCCAATCCACTTAATCTGCACATTTTTGGACATACTCTGTCACAGCTGCAGCAATGCGGTCAACTATGGGTGGAATGAAATTTTTTGTCTTTTCACAAAAGAAGGAAGATTTTTTAAAATTGCATTTGAACAGCCTTTCATTTTGTTAATGTGTCTCAAGGTGCATTACAGCCATTGAATACTCTTGCTGAAGTATAGCCATTGTGGTAATGTTAGAACTGGGGAAATTTGCAAAAAGCAAGTTCCTGTGGACAGCAATGTGATCATGGTCAGAAAATCTGTTTTAGTGACATTGAGTGAGTGGCAAACCCCCTGCTCTGTTTTGAAACAGTGCATTGAGATTTCTTTATCGCAAAGGTGGCACCTCTGGCAGTGCAGCACTTCCCCAGTTTTATATTTTCTCAACCTTTTTATTAATTTTTGAGAAGTTGAATAAAATTGCTCAAACATCCCTGCCAATTTTTTCAACAAATAAAAAGCAATAGTTCATAGCTAAATATCTGAGCAGTTCACATTGCATATGTACAGATCACTGAAAATACTCTACACTTAGACAAATCCATTAAAAGAGCTTTGAATAGTCGAATATGAATTCATTATTCTAAAAATAGTATCTAAAAGTACTGAGGAATGTTTAATTTTCAATATAATCATGTACTCAGATCTTTGTATGTTGAGCTATAATTAGAGGTGTTTATTTTTCAGCAAATAACTCGCAAAATATGAATACCAGAACTAATATCCAGATGGCATCATGTCATTAAACTTCATTTACCGAGAACAATAAGGCTACATGCTTAATATCAACAATACATTCGCATGACATATTCTTAAATTTGTATTTGGTGAAATGCTTGTTTTCCCCACATGGACACGAATGTGGGTGGCTGAGGGCTTGTACTGTAATTTATTCTTTTAAACACTGAAATTGAATTCTTCAAGGAGTTTGTGAAGTGGCAGCAATGACCTTCATGGTAGACAATGTTGGTAATTAAGGAACCTCCAGAATTATCCTCATTTCAGTGAAGTGTTTCTTGGTTATAGGAATAAATCTGACTTTGCTAGAATTCACTTCTGAAAGGGATAGAATTGATGATGGAGAAGCTTTAGGGGCTGTGTTACTAGACTTTCTCCAGCAACCATAGGCAAATGGAGAATGTTTTCTGCTGTACTGAAAGGTACATTGTGGTAATGATTTCAGGACTATTCAGCGGGTTCAGCATCATTAGGAACACCTCCAACGTTTACACCCAATATCTAATTAAAACAACAGCGTAATAACAGAAATCTATCACTCCAGTTCATGAAATATAGCATTGGATAGAACTTCGATTCACCCACTTCACAGGAGGAGCTGAGGTAAATAAAGCCCAGCCTCAGATCATAACTTAAAATGTTGGAATGGACAATGCACAAGTTGCTCATACTACTGAAATACTATAAGAATAAAAAATTTAACTCGGGTAGTGTGCGCAAAATTCAATTTGCTACCAATTCCCACAAATTACATTTTTGATCTGTTGTCAAATAATCTAGCTTATAAAATTAAAAGGATGGGTCTTTTCACTGTTCAATGGTGTAAAGCAGATGATAGCAAGTTAATCAGGAGCCCATTTTCTGAACTCCTTTCCTGATTTTTATTTTCAGTGTAGTCACTTCCTCAATAATGTAACTGTCAGTCTAGATTTTGTGCTCAATTCACTGGAGTTGGACTTCAACCCCCAATCTTCAGGCTGAGATGTGAGAGAGTTGCCCCCAGATCCATGACTGGCGCTGCACCAAATATATGGTGAAGGATGGGCAATTATTTGTAAACTCCAAGGGGTGGATTGTATGTCTGCTAATCAACTGGATCCCCCCCACCCACCCCCACACTGTGGTAATAAAATAGGGTGTGACGATTGGGTTGGCAACATGACATCATAGAAATCATAGAAACCCTACAGTGCAGAAGGAGGCCATTCGGCCCATCGAGTCTGCACCGACCACAATCCCACCCAGGCCCTACCTCCATAGATTTACCCACTAATCCCTCTAAACTACGTATTTTAGGATTCTAAGGGGCAATTTTTAACCTGGCCAATCAACCTAACCCGCACATCTTTGGACTGTGGGAGGAAACCAGAGCACCCGGAGGAAACCCGCGCAGACACGAGGAGAATGTGCAAACTCCACACAGACAGTGACCCGAGCCGGGAATCGAACCCGGGACCCTGGAGCTGTGAAGCAGCAGTGCTAACCACTGCGCTACCGTGCCGCCCTAGTCTCCAAAATTACAGAAGGCAAAAACAAACTGCATTTGCTAGAAATATAGTCTTGATTCCATGACGAAGGGTGGAATTTTCCTTTCCTGCTTGCCACAGGAAGCATAGCAATCAGGGGGCAGATCATGTAAAGGACTGTTGACCTCAGGCGGGGCTTTCCGGCCTTGGGGCAAGTGCGGTAAAAAATCCTGCCCACACTTTTTTTTTGCTTTGAATACTATCTGAGCTACAGTGCATTTTCCAGCATTGCTGCTTTCTGTCAGAAACATTCAAGATGTGGAGATGCCGGCGTTGGACTGGGGTAAACACAGTAAGAAGTTTAACAATGCCAGGTTAAAGTCCAACAGGTTTATTTGGTAGCAAAAGCCACACAAGCTTTCGGAGCTCCAAGCCCTTTCTTGCCACAGATACCTTCCAATGCCCTGTTTGTGAACAGAATTCCCACTCACCTGAAGAAGGGGCCTAGAAACTTTCAATACATGGGGTGGTTCACAGATGTGGCATTTCAAGGAGAAATGCACGTTTTTACCAGAGTTACTAATTTATCTCTTTATACTTCAGGACTATAATTGGTTCAATACTTGGTGTATTTATCTCTCTGAGAGAACTCTCATCATTATCAGATCAGGCAGTGGGGGAAAGAGGATCGTCCTGAAATCATAATCTCCCACAGTAATATCAGCAGGGGAATGGGGGAACCAAAACTAAATGGGGTGAGTAGGTGAAAGCATCTGTCTCTGCTGATCACTTACCAACATTAGAGCAGGAGTACAATGCCGAATTTCAAAGCCAAAGTTTTCAGTGATAACCTGGTCAGGACCTGAGAGAGATGCAGGTTGGGAGTTGAACCCTGAAGCACTTCTACACTTTTAGGGCCTGATTTTACCATCAAGTTGCACCCATTTTCGGGTGCGAAAACTTGGTAGAGTCAGGCGTGAGGCGAGTAGCGCGATCCCTCACTACCACTTCTGCACTCGTTCCCCCTTTGCCAAGCACCTAAAATGACCGCAATCAGGACCACGCCCGAAACGGGCATTTGAATGCATTTAAATTGAATTAATTGGCTGCACGTCTTAACTTTACCGGCACCTCCCCCTTTACCACCGTGTTTGCCAATCGGGAATCAGCGCAAAACAGACATGCTCAGTAAAAGTCCGATTTGGGCGCTCCATCAGTGAGGGTTAGTGAGGAGGTAAGTGTATAGTGTCCGTTGGCTCTCTGCTACTCACGGGTGCCCTGTTGTTGCGGCCATTTTCTGTCTCAGGACGACCACCAGAGGCAGGAGGTGGCCGCCATTCACCCAGAGGGGAGGGGCGGTGGAGGTTAAGGAGGGAGCAGAAACCCCGGCAGTTCCGTGCACGAGTGTCCTTTGAGCAGCTGTCAGACACCGTGTGCCGCCGACGTCTCCAACTGCGAAAGGAGACCGTGCAACACCTGTGCAACCTGTTGCAGGACCTGGCACCTAGAAGCAGGGGGAGGGAGTGGGAGCACCCACTTTTGGTGGTTGTCAAATTGACGGCCGCTCTAAACTTCCATGAGACTGGTTCTTTCCAGACCCCAAGCAGAGGTGTCTGTGGCATCTCCCAATCTGCCGTGCACACCCGTGCGAGGCAGGTTACTGAAGCCCTGTATGTCCAAGTTGGCCAGTTCACCAACTTCAACCTGGACCAAGCGCAGCAGGAAGCCTGGGCTGCAGGGTTTGCAGCCATTGTGGGGATGCCTAACGTGCAGGGGGTGATCGACTGCACGCCTGTCGCCCTACGGAATCCACGAAAATTTGTAAATAGGAAGTGGTTCCACTCCCTGAATGTTCAGCTAGTGTGCGACCATAATATGACCATCATGCACGTCTGCACCAGACATCCAGGCAGCGTGCATGATAGCTTCATTGTCAGGCGCTTGGACATCCCAGAGGCATTCGAGGAGGAGCCCAGGCTGCGAGGTTGGCTCCTGACTCGTATGGGTTACCCGCTTCGGACATGGCTGATGACGTCGAGTAAGAAGTCTCACAACACCAGGTTAAAGTCCAACAGGTTTATTTGGTAGCAAATACCATAAGCTTTCGGAGCACAGATCCATCGTCAGATGGAGTGGATATCTGTTCTCAAACAGTACACAGACACAGAAATCAAATTACAGAATACTGATTAGAATGCAAATCTCTACAGCCAGCCAGGTCTTAAATGTACAGACAATGTGGGTGGAGGGAGCGTTCAACACAGGTTAAAGAGATGTGTATTGTCTCCAGACAGAACAGCTTGTGGAATTCTGCAAGTCCAGGAGGCAAGCTGTGGGGGTTACTGATAATGTGACATAAATCCAACATCCCGGTTTAGACGTCTATGCAGAGGCCTGTGTCTGAGGCGGAGACCAGCTATAATAAGGCCCATGTAGCCACCCGCGCGATAGTGGAGGGGTGCATTGGGCTCCACAAGATGCAATTCCAGTGCCTGGGCCTATCTGGCGGAGCCCTCCAATAAAGGCCAGTGATCTGTTCCCGCATAGTGATCGTGTCTGTGCCTTGCACAATCTGGCTCTACAGAGAGGTGACCTCTTAGAGGAAGAGGAGGACATGGAGGCTGACCAGCTGGCCATCACTGGGGAGGATGTCCAGCAGGAGGAAGAGGAGGAGGAGGAAGATGAGGAAGAGCCTGCCGAGGAACACCAACCAGGCGCTGGAGGGCTGGCAGCCCAAATGAGGCCTGCAAGGGTGGCCTAGATCACCAGGCGGTTCACTCACTAGAGGATTGTGTCTATGGGTACTCAGCAAAAATATATTCCTGTGATAAAGAAGGAATGTAAGAAAAGGGATAACTAGCCGTGGATAACTAAGGAAATAAAGGCGAGTATTAAATTAAAAACCGATGCGTACAGAGTGGCCAAAACTAGTGGGGAATTAGAAGATTGGGAAAGCTTTAAAAAAAAACAAAGAACTACTAAGAAAGCGATAAAGAAAGGAAAGATAGATTATGAAACTAAACGAGCACAAAATATAAAAACTGATCGTAAAAGTTTTTACAAATATATAAAATGGAAAAGAGTAGCTAAAGTAAATGTTGGATCCTTAGAAGACGAGAAGGGGGATTTAATAATGGGAAACGAGGAAATGGCCAAGGCCTTAAACAAGTTTTTTGTGTCGGTCTTCACGGTAGAGGACACAAATAGCTTACCGAAAATTGATGGTCGTGGGACTATAGGGGGAGGGGACCAGCTGCCTTTACTCGCCCCGTGGCCTGTGATGCACATGGCAGGTGTCCTCTGGAGGCCTTGGACCTTAAGGGCTCTGGTCTGCTTTCAGGTGTCTGGGATGTTTCCATGACACCTTCTTCATCCCGCTGCCCCTGAGATGCCCTGGTATCAGGAAGGGGGAGTCAGAAAGTGTCGTCACAGCCACAGTCTCCTGGCTGGAAGGCCCCGGCATGGACTCGAGCCCTTCCTCCTCCCTTCCTGTGGGTCACTCCATGGAACGGTGGTGCTTCTGCAGAGGAGCTCCAGAAGCTCTGGCATCACCTGGCACTGCTAGTCCTGGAGGACCACCTGCGTCCTGCCCATGGTGGTCGAACCCTCTGCGATGGCCACTTGAGTCGGGGGCCACCTCTCAATGGCTGCAGCAAGTGCCCTCTGAGACTGGGCCATGCTCTGCAACCTCTCAGCCATGACCCTCTGAGACTGGGCCACGTTCTCGATGGCTGTGTCTCAGCTCTACCCCGCTGGGTCTCCTGCAAGCTCTCGAACCTCTCAGCCATGGGCCGCAGAATCTTGAGAAGTCTATTCAGTCCCTCAGCTGTGGCCCGCTGTGATTCAGCCGCGGCCCTCTGGGACTCTGCTATGGCCTGCTGTGACTCGGCCATTGCTTGGAGCCTGCCACTCAAGGTGTGGATCCCCTGCTCCAGGCTTTCCACTGCAGACGCCACCCTTGCAGTGTTGGCCTGGGAAGCATACAAGACAGGCAATGGCTGGTCCACCTGAAAGCTTTGGGACTTCTTCCAACAGCCTCGCTGTCGGTCCAGTGTGGCTGGCAGCCCCTCCTGCATTCTCTGGCTCTGTTGCTGCACCTCCAGCAGCTGAGAGAGAAGTGATCTCAAAGGCCCAGCATGTAGCCTGAGCCAGCTGAGTCCTCACCTCTGGCAGGCCCTCGCCTGCCAGAGGTCTCAGATGTTCCCTCCTCCACCCGATGTACATTATCAAATGTGTTGTGCTCACCAGGGAGCGACCCAGAAGCCTCACCACTAACTGGACGCACAGACATGTCAGTATCTGGGATGGTGAGTTGTGGGGTGGCAGCTGACACCAAAACGGTGCCACACTCGGAGGTCCCTTCCCCATATCCTCCAAGGACTCGTCCGAGCTGCCTGGACCAGCAGGGGCAGGAGCTGTAGCTGGGGCCTGTAGTCCAGAAGGCCCCGGGGCGTCCGGATCTGTCCCTGCAACACAGGATACAAGATTAAGTGCAAGGGAGGGAGAGGAATCCAGGATGCCAAACACATGATTCACATTTCTCCATTGAACACAGAACAAAGCACCAACAAAATTATGTCACAAGAACAGGCCTTTGGCCCTCCAACCCTGTAGCGACCAGGCTGCCCATCTGATTTATTATCTCCTACCCTTCTGGGGACCATATGCCTCTATTCCCATCCCATTCACATAGCTGTAGAGATGCCTCTTAAATGTCACTATCGTATCTGCATCCACAACCTCCACCGGCAACAAAGTTCGAGTACTTTAGAGGGGTCAGTTTTTGTCCAATGTGTGCAGGAAGGCTTCCTGACACTATGTAGATAGTCATGATGTGGAGATGCCGGCGTTGGACTGGGGTAAGCACAGTAAGAAGTCTCACAACACCAGGTTAAAGTCCAACAGGTTTATTTGGTAGCAAATACCATAAGACGAAGGGGCATCGCTCCGAAAGCTTATGGTATTTGCTACCAAATAAACCTGTTGGACTTTAACCTGGTGTTGTGAGACTTCTTACTGTACTATGTAGATAGACCAACAAGAGGCGAGGCCACATTGGATTTGGTACTGGGCAATGAACCAGGCTAGGTGTTAGATTTGGAGGTAGGTGAGCACTTTGGTGATAGTGACCACAATTCGATTACATTTACCTGAGCAATGGAAAGGGATAGGTATATACCGAAGGGCAAGAGTTATAGCTGGGGGAAAGGAAATTATGATGCGATTAGGCGAGATTTAGGTGGCATAGGTTGGGGAAGGAAACTGCAGGGGATGGGCACAATTGTAATGTGGAGCTTGTTCAAGGAACAGCTACTGCGTATCCTTGATAAATATGTACCTGTCAGGCAGGGAGGAAGCAGTCGTGTGAGGGAACCGTGGTTTACTAAAGAGGTTGAATCTCTTGTGAAGAGAAAGAAGGAGACTTATGTTAAGATGAGACGTGAAGGCTCAGTCAGGGCACTTGAGAGTTACAAGTTAGCCAGGAAGGACCTAAAGAAAGAGTTAAGAAGAGCCAGGAGGGGACATGAGAAGTCTTTGGCAGGTAGGATCAAGGAAAACCCTAAAGCTTTCTATAGGTATGTCAGGAGTAAAAGAATGACTAGGGTAAGATTAGGGCCAGTCAAGGACAGTAGTGGGAAGTTGTGTGTGGAGTCTGAAGAGATAGGAGAGGCACTAAATGAATATTTTTCGTCGGTATTCACACAGGAGAGGGACAGTGTTGTCGAGGGGAGTACTGAGATGCAGGCTGTTGGACTGGACGGGATTGAGGTTCATAAGGAGGAGGTGTTAGCAATTCTGGAAAGGGTAAAAATAGATAAGTCCCCTGGGCCGGATGGGATTTATCCTAGGATTCTCTGGAAGGCTAGAGAGGAGATCGCAGAACGTTTGGCTTTGATCTTTGCGTCGTCATTGTCTACAGGAACAGTGCCAGAAGACTGGAGGATAGCAAATGTTGTCCCCTTGTTCAAAAAGGGGAGTAGGGACAACCCTGGTAATTATAGACCGGTGAGCTTTACTTCTGTTGTGGGCAAAGTTTTGGAAAGGATTATAAGAGATAGGATTTATAATCATTTAGAAAGGAATAATTTGATTAGGGATAGTCAGCACGGTTTTGTGAAGGGTAGGTCGTGCCTCACAAACCTTATTGAGTTCTTTGAGAAGGTGACCAAAGAGGTGGATGAGGGTAAAGCAGTTGATGTGGTGTATATGGATTTCAGCAAAGCGTTTGATAAGGTTCCCCATGGTAAGCTATTGCAGAAAATATGGACACATGGGATTGAGGGTGATTTAGTGGTTTGGATCAGGAATTGGCTAGGGTTGATGGGAAATATTCATCCTGGAGTTCAGTTACTAGTGGTGTACCGCAAGGATCTGTTTTGGGGCCACTGCTGTTTGTCATTTTTATAAATGACCTGGATGAGGGCGTAGAAGGATGGATTAGTAAATTTGCGGATGACACTAAAGTCGGTGGAGTTGTAGACAGTGCAGAGGGAAGTGGCAGGTTACAGAGGGACATAGATAAGCTGCAGAGCTGGGCTGAGAGGTGGGAAATGGAGTTTAATGCAGAAAAGTGTGAGGTGATTCACTTTGGAAGGGGTAACAGGAATACAGAGTACTGGGCTAATGGTAAGATACTTGGTAGTGTGGCTGAACAGAGGGATCTGGGTGTCCATGTGCATAGATCCCTGAAAGTTGGCACCCAGGTTGATAGGGTTGTTAAGAAGGCATACGGTGTGTTAGCTTTTATTGGTAGAGGGATTGAGTTTCGGAGCCATGAGGTCATGCTGCAACTGTAAAAAACTCTGGTGTGGCCACACTTGTAGTATTGCGTACAGTTCTGGTCGCCGCATTGTAGGAAAGATGTGGAAGTGTTGGAAAGGGTGCAGAGGAGATTTACCAGGATGTTGCCTGGCATGGTGGGAAGATCGTATGAGGAAAGGCTGAGGGACTTGAGGTTGTTTTCGTTAGAGAGAAGAAGGTTAAGAGGTGACTTAATAGAGGCATACAAGATGATCAGAGGATTAGATAGGGTGGATAGTGAGAGCCTTTTTCCTTGGATGGTGATGGCTAACACGAGGGAACATAGCTTTAAACTGAGGGGTGAGAGATATAGGACAGATGTTAGAGGTAGGTTCTTTACTCAGAGAGTAGTAAGGGCGTGGAATGCCCTGCCTGCAGCAGTGGTGGACTCGTCAACATTAAGAACGTTCAAGTGGTTATTGGATAAACATATGGATGATATTGGAATAGTGTAGATTAGATGGGCTTTAGATTGGTTTCACTGGTCGGCGCAACATCGAGGGCCGAAGGGCCTGTACTGCGCTGTAATGTTCTATGTTCTAAGTTCCTGGCATCCACTATCCTCCCTGTGCAAATAAACATGCCTCGTACATCTCCTTTAAGCCTTGCCCCTTGCACCCGAAACTCGTGCCCCCGAGAAGTTGCCTCAAAGTGGTTGAAGGAATGACGGGTGCTCATGTCTTGATGGCGGCCCAACCATTCTATCGCTGACAACCCACATCTCCTCTTCTTTGAAGAGCTCCAGCACCCGCTCCTCAAAAGAGGTGAGGACCTGGAGGTCTGGTTCATCACCCCCTGTCTTCACCCACTAACTGATGTTGTGCTCGGTTTTCTCCTCTGGAGACAGAAGAAGCCATGAAAGAAATGGTGGCATGACACCTGCAGAGTATCAGGTGGTGGCCCTGAGAGGGCAAGCACAATGGGGATCATGGGGGGAAAGGAAGGAAGTACTTGGTGGTCAGGAGCTGGAAGTATGCAGGGTTCTGGGGATGGGAGGATCTGGGGGAGATATGGGGGAAGATGCAAAATGGGGTTCAGCAGTCATCCTTGTTGCACGGATGAGGTCATTGACTTTTTTCCGGCACTGCTTCCCGGTTTCGGCGGGGGGTCGCGGGGGGGGGGGGGGGGGGGGGGGGGGGGTCGCGGGGGGTCGGGGGGGGGGGGGGGGTGGGCAGTGCCCTGGCACTGACCGAGGTGGTGACTTCCTCCCAGGCCGCATTTCTATCAGCCCCCCTTGGTCTGCATCCTCCCGCCTCGCCTCTGCTGCATCCAGCAGCCTCCCCAGGTCGCCCTCAGAGAATCGGGGGCCTGGTTGTGCGCACATTTGTCCGTTTTGAGCAAGAGGTCAGCGAAAGCATGCCCTCCACCCTGGAAGCCCTGGATGAGCCTGTATCTGGGGTCACCATTGCAAATGTCAGAGCAGCTTTCTCGGAGGTCAGCCCATGGAGAGCGACTGGTCCGGATGGGGTTTCCGGACGAGCACTCAGATCCTGCGCGGATCAGCTGGCAGGGGTATTCACAGACATCTTCAACCTCTCTTTACAACAATCTGAGGTCCCTATCTGCTTCAAGAAGATGACCATCATCCCAGTACCTAAGAAAAACCAAGCAGCATACCTTAATGACTATCGGCCGGTGGCTCTGACATCCATCATTATGAAGTGCTTCAAAAGGCTAGTCATGGCACGAATCAATTCTAACCTCCCGGACTACCTGGATCCACTACAGTTTGCCTATCGCTGCAACAAGTCCACAGCAGATGCCATCTCCCTGGCCCTGCACTCAACCCTGGAACACCTAGATAACAAGGACACCTATCTCAGATTCCTATTTATTGACCACAGCTCAGCCTTCAACACCATTATTCCCATGAAACTCATCTCCAAACTCCGTGGTCTGGGCCTCGGCACCTCCCTCTGCAACTGGATCCTGAACTTCCTAACTCACAGACCACAAACAGTAAGGACAGGCAACAACACCTTCTCCACGATCATCCTCAACACCAGTGCCCCACAAGGCTGTGTTCTCAGCCCCCTACTATACTCCTTATACACCTGTAAGAAAGCCAGACGGTGGTTGTAGAGTGTGTTTTTCAAACTGGAGGCCTGTGACCAGCGGTGTGCCTCAGGGATCAGTGCTGGGTCCACTGTTATTTGTCATTTATATTAATGATTTGGATGCGAATATAGGAGCCATGGTTAGTAAATTTGCAGATGACACTAAGATTGGTGGCATAGTGGACAGTGAAGAAAGTTATCTCCAATTGCAACGGGATCTTGATCAATTGGGCCAGTGGGCTGACGAATGGCAGATGGAGTTTAATTTAGACAAATGCGAGTTGATGCATTTTGGTAGATTGAACCAGGGCAGGACTTACTCAGTTAATGGTAGGGCATTGGGGAGAGTTACAGAACAAAGAGGTCTTGGGGTACATGTTCATAGCTCCTCGAAAGTAGAGTCACAGGTGGTGAAGAAGGCTTTCGGCATGCTTGGTTTCATCGGTCAAAACATTGAATACAGGAGTTGGAATGTCTTGTTGAAGTTGTACAAGACATTGGTAAGGCCACACTTGGAATACTGTGTACAACTCTGGTCACCCGATTATAGATAGGATATTAATAAACTAGAAAGAGTGCAGAAAAGATTTAGTAGGATGCTACTGGGACTTGATGGATTGAGTTATAAGGAGAGGCTGGATAGACTGGGACTTTTTTCTCTGGAGCGTAGGAGGCTGAGGGGTGATCTTACAGAGGTCTATAAAATAATGAGGGGCATAGATAAGATAGATCATCAATATCTTTTCCCAAAGGTAGGGGAGTCTAAAACTAGAGGGCATAGGTTTAAGGTGAGAGGGGAGAGATACAAAAGTGTCCAGAGGGGTAATTTTTTCATACAGAGGGTGGTGAGTGTCTGGAACAAGCTGCCAGAGGTGGTAGTAGAGGCGGGTACAAATTTGTCTTTTAAAAAGCATTTATATAGTTACATGGGTAAGATGGGTATAGAGGGATATGGGCCAAATGCGGGCAATTGGGATTAGCTTAGGGGTTTTTAAAAAAAAGGACGGTGTGGTGATATAAACAGGGCCTAGTTTTAAGGCTGATAAAATTGGATATCCTAAATTAAAGAATTGGGCATATTAAAATCAAACACAGTCAAACCTCAGGCAAGCCAATTGTACAATACACAAACGTGTCTGCGCCTGACCCATCAACCACCCATCAAAGGTCGTTACTGATACTTAGTAGGAGATCATTGCAAATTATTGAAATGCACCGGCCTATTGTTAGAAGCCTAGAGCGGGCCAGACTTTCTGTCACCAAGAGTTCCTGTAGATACCTTATCTGATAACAAGTTATACGTAAGCAACAGCATGGAGATGGACACCTGGGGGCGGACCCTGGTGTCCTGTCAGGCAGACATCAAGAAACCCACTGGGTATTGGAAACCCCTCCTGGAACCTCATTGGCTGGAAGCCAGAGAAGTTTCTGGAAAGGCAAGCAGGCTGGGGGATAAAGGGACACACTTTGAGGCACACAGGAGCGAAGACTCGACGAAGGAGACAGCTTTGCCCATTCGGAAGACTGACCGAAGAAGGAAGGAAGGAAGAAGCTGCCATCGAGACTCACCTTCACGACGACGGACCAGAGGGACTCAGAGAATTGAGCCTGCAGTTCAACCAAACATCTTTGCGGGTCGTATACTTGAATCTGGGGTATCCTCTTGTTTTATGTGGGTAATTTAAGGGTTAATAGTGTTATTATTAATAAACTTGTTGAACCTTTACTTGTGTTTGTCCTTTGTCCATCTTGCAAATAAGGACACCGGGGTAAAACCTTGGAGTAAGCAAACTGGTCGAAAGTATCTGAGAATTAACAGGTACTACAGCGGCATGGACAAGTTGGGCCGAAAGGCCTGTTTCCATGCTGTAAACCTCTATGACTCTATGACTGTGTGGCCAAATTCCCCTCCAATTCAATTTTCAAGTTTGCTGACGACACCACCGTAGTGGTTCGGATCTCAAACAATGACGAGACAGAGTACAGGAATGAAATAGAGAATCTGGTGAACATGTGTGGCGACAATAATCTCTCCCTCAATGTCAACAAAATGAAGGAGATTGTCATCGACTTCAGGAAGCGTAGAGAACATGGCCCTGTCTACATCAATGGGGACAAAGTAGAAAGGGTGGAGAGCTTCAAGTTTTTAGGTGTCCAGATCACCAACAACCTGTCCTTGTCCCCTCATGCTGACACTATAGTTAAGAAAGCCCACCAACGCCTCTACTTTCTCAGAAGACTAAGGAAATTTGGCATGTCAGCTACGACTCTCACCGACTTTTACAGATGCACCATAGAAAGCATTCTTTCTAGTTGTATCACAGCTTGGTATGGCTCCTGCTCTGCCCAAGACCGCAAGGAACTACGAAAGGTCGTGAATGTAGCCCAGTCCATCACACAAACCAGTCGCCCATCCATTGACTCTGTCTACACTTCCTACTGCCTCGGCAAAGCAGCCAGCATAATTAAGGATCCCATGCATCCTGGACATTCTCTCTTCCACCTCTTCCTTTGGGAAAAAGATACAAAATCTGAGGTCACGTACCAACCAACTCAAGAAAAGCTTCTTCCCTGCTGCTGTCAGACTTTTGAATGGACTTACCTTGCATTAAGCTGATCTTTCTCTACACCCGAACTGTGACTGTAACACTACATTCTGCACTCTCTCGTTTCCTTCTCCATGAACAATATGCTTGTCTGTATAGCGCACAAGAAACAATACTTTTCACTGTATGTTAATACATGCGACAATAATAAATCAAATCAAATCAAACATTTTGTGCAGGAATGCCTGCCTGCCTGTCCACTCTTGAGTTTTTAATAGAGCTGCCCCTCGTTAGGGCAGATCAGCCGCAGGCAGTTTGGCAGAGCATTCCAGCAACTTACATGCAGTTTGCTTGTTAGCATTGAGGGGAAGGCAAGTTAGCACTTGCAGGTGTGCTGATGGGGAGGGGGACGGGTGGTGGATGAGTGCCTCAATGATTGGGGACAGGGGAGAGAGAGGGAGGTGTCACTCCGGAGGACATGGGGGCCTTGTGCGGGAGGGTCCGGGGTGGGGGTGAGGTGGATCACTCTGCCTGATATCTGTAGGGTGGAGGGGGGAGGGCGGATCTCTCTGCCTGAGATGAGCGAGGGAGAAGGGGGGCGGGGGGGCGGGGGTGTGGGGGGGGGTGGTCCACTGCCACTCTGCCTGAGATGAATGAGGGGGAAGGGGGGTCCGCTGCCACTCTGCCTGAGATGAATGAGGGGGAAGGGGGGAGGGGGCTGTGATCGGTCTGGGTGGCGCCTGGGTGGGGGATAAGGGGATCAGTAATGCTGTGGGGGTGGGGCAATGTCTGTGGGGGCCATGGGGAGGCACTATCTGCGATGTGGTGGGAGAGCAGCATTCTATCTTTTTTTGTGAGCATGCGCAGTTGGAGGCAATGATCGGAGCAGCAGGGTTTCGGGTGCGGTAAGCCCCGCCCACAGGCTTGCTTTACGTGATTCAGAATCGCTAATTCTTTTTCAGGCAGAGTGCGTATGGGGGGGGCATCGGAGAACAGGTCTAAAAGTCGGATCTGAAACATTCCCAGATTCAAGCCTGCCCAATACTTCGAATCAAAATGTTAAAATCGGTCCCTTAATGCTGCTGGTATCAAACCATCATTGAAAAGCAACAAGTGATGGGAATTCCTTAGTAATTACAGCATCCATATTTCCCCCTCTTTCATATGCATGATTTTTTTCCCAGCCTTTAGATGTACCATTATTTTGCTTGAGGGATATGTCTGCCTTGATCATAGGCATATCATCACAGGTCTCCTTTTATTAAGCTACGTACTCTACTTACAAGACTGGAGTCCTTCCCAGTGTTACATTTCTCTATATAATGAGATGAAGATTTTACATTCGCTCAGTCTTTCTAATCCCCCTCTGGCAGCAATTATCTGAATAAACACCCACAACTGTCTCAGCTGGTCTCTGAAGTGCAACGATGGTAGAAATGTCATCTATTCATTTGTTTGCAGATGATAGAAGAACAAAAGGTTGAAAAGAGTGATTTTTAACCATTTAGCTTCATGTTAACCTGTCTCAGAATTCAATAGTTGTTTGACTTGCAATGTTCTGTGCACTCACTGTGGGGGAGGAGAGGTCATGGAGCCCACAAGAGTGGGAAAGGTGGTGTGTGGGGGATTGAATTAGGTGGGATGTGAATGAAATTTTGATTTCCCAATGGTGGGTTGATCCAGAGATTAGGTCAGTGGCACGTTTGCGGCATGTTGGGCCTCATGCCATCCTGTGGTGGGTTTGTTGTTGTAATGCATTTGAATACCCCGAACACTCATAAGCATAAAATCCTCACTTAGTGAAGTCCTACCTTCAAAATAAAGTCAGCGACACACCAGAATCTTGTCACACCAGGTTCACGTGTGTTTAAAGTTGTCATACATCAGTTGACTTTGTGCAGTTTTGTCTGAAGTCAGCGGATTTCCTCGTTGAACTCTGCACAGGAAGGAGAGGAGCAGGAGAATGGCAGCTTGAATGGACGCTTGGGACTGGAAAGGGTGAGTCAGTGGTGAGTGGGATGATTTGGGGTGGAGTTGGCAGCATGAAGGAGTGAATTGAGAAGGTTGTGGCTTCTTGGGCATGATGTGGAGGAGTGGTGGGAACAGTCAGTCGAGGTAAGAAAATGAATAGCCAAAAGGGTCTGTTGTCACTGCTACCACCATCTGCTATTGTTGGGGTTATGTCATGAGATATTGGTTTTCTTACTCCAGAAGAGACTTTCGCAGGACTTGCCTTCAAAACTCTTTTATTTACACAACTAATTATATACAAGGTTACAGAACATCAGGACATTGCTACAGTTGCTCTATTCAATGCTTCTCACTCATCTTCTTTCAGTGAGTGACATCACTATGACACAGCTCCTTATGCACATGCTCAGTAGCTATTATTCGAGTTAACCCTTTATTCTACAAAGGACGATGTCAGTACCATCCATGTGTGTGTCTATCTTAGGGAGTTGGCTGGCAGCCCTTACAGGGATTTGAGTTGCTCTCCAGCATGCTAATCAGCCCTGCAGAGGGTGATCTCGTACGATGTCCTTTGCAAAGTATATAAGGGACAGCCAACTGAATTCAGCTATGTTTCATGTTCCATGTTTGGCTATTAGAACACTGGACATTATCAGGGACATTCAATAAACAGTGAATGAAAAAAACACAACATTGTTTCTTCCACAGCAAAGGAAGTTTCCCAACTCTTCCCCTTTTACCATGACTGTGTGCCCATCATGAGGCATTCCAATATACTTAGCTCTCTGACTAAGCGAGTCTCAACACATGACGATGATGTGTACATGAATAAAGTAAAACCAATGTACTGTGAATTATTTACAATTGAAATTTAAATTTAAAAAACAACACACATGCCAATTTTGTACTCTCAATAAGGTTTATTTTAATTGCAACGTGGTTAGGCAGAAAGGTTTTAGTCATGATGCAGAGCCTCCTTGTTCAACCAAGAGGCTTTTTTATAGCCCATCCATAGGTGCAGCATAGTCAGCTGATGGCAGTGTCAGCACTGAAGAATATCCTGTGGAATAACAAGCCATGCATGCTGTAAGCTCTTTTAATTTTAATTGTAACTGTATGGGAACCAAAAAAGGCAAGAAAGCAGAGGAGGTGCCTGCTTCCAGTTCTGCCATCAGGAATGGTATGCCACTGACAAAATTGTGCCCACTATCACTATCAATAGTTTTTATTTAACTCCATCAAAGCTTCCCTTGAGATTAAAAGGACAATGACTGCATGGAGAAGAAATTCAAAGGGTGTCAAAAAGCAAAGAGTGGAGGTGAGCGGTTGTTTCTCAGACTGGAGGGAACTATGTTGTGTTGGGCCCAGCTGGTGCTGGGACCACTGCTCTTTTTGAGGTAGATTAATGGCTAGGCTTTGTTTTTATTCATTGTTAGGATATGCGCATAGTTGGCTAGGCCAGTATTTATTCTCCATCCCTAATTGCCCTTGAGAAGGTGGTAGTGAGCCACCTTCTCGATCTACTGTGGTCCATGTGGTGTAGACACACTCGTAGTGCTATTTTTCTGTTGGATTTTGATACAACTGAGTAGATTGTTTAGGCCATTTCTGAATGAAGTTAGGAGGCAACCACATAGCTGTGGATCTGTCGTCACATGCAGGCCAGACTAGTGAGGATGGCAGATTTCCTCCCCTGAAGGACATTTATGAACCACGTGGATTATTACAGCGATCCGGCCATTCTATGACCATTGTTAATGAGATCAACATTTTATTCCAGATTTATTAATCAATTGAATTTAAATTCTCCCAGCTGCCATGATGGGATTTGAAGCATTAATCCAGGCCTCGGACCTACTAGTCCAGTAACGTTATCACTATGGATTGGGTTTTCAGGGTATGATTTTGAAGTTTGCAGATGACTTGAAACTCAGGGCGGGATTATCTGACCCTTTCCACCGACAGGATCTTCCGATCCTGCTGAAGGTGAGCTCCCACCGCAGAACAGGTGAGCCACGCAAAACGCCATAGACATCGGTGAAACCAGAAGATTCTGCCGGCAGCCAATGGTGAGCTGCTACCACTGCTTGAAAACATGCCGCAGGTTGGGCCAGAAAATCCCACCTCAGATATGTAATAGACATCAGGGGGTTAGGGACAGACTACAGAGCCTGAATTTGTAGCATAGCGAGGGGCGAGTCCCTGCCATCCAAAGAGTCAGTGAACACATCCCTGCCCAATCCTACAGTCCCGCTGCCATGTTACACTTGTACGAGCATTGATTGGCATAAAGTGGAACCTCCATCTCTCATTTGGAAGTCCCGCCTTGAAGAACTGCCGGCCAATCAGATTGACCAGCAGCTCTCTAGACTCTTCAGGAACAGCCCTGCAATGGCTGGAAGAGGCACTGCATGAAGCTTCCTGAGCCAATGTCCAGGGAACCGGAGAAAAAGATTAAGGGTGGAATTTTACCACCGCTTTATGCCCGTTTTGCGGTGGGAAAATGATGTAAAGCGGCTCCCGCGAATGGCACCGGTTTTGCCACCAGCGCGATTTTATGACACTCGGAGTTCTGGCATGGTCAGTCTCTTGCCGGAAATGGGCGAGTGGCTGGTTAACTTAGAACATTGAACATAGAAAAGCTACAGCACAAACAGGCCCTTCGGCCCACAAGTTGCGCCGAACATGTCCCTACCTACTAGGCTTACCTATAACCCTCTATCTTACTAACTTCCATGAACTTATCCAAAGGTCTCTTAAAAGACCCTATCGAATCTGCCTCCACCACCACTACCGGCAGCCGATTCCACGCACCCACCACCCTCTGAGTGAAAAACTTACCCCTAACATCTCCTCTGCACCTATTCCCCAGCACCCTAAACCTGTGACCTCCGTGTGGCAACCATTTCAGCCCTGGGTAAAAGCCTCTGAGAATTCACTCTATCAATACCCCTCAACATCTTATACACCTCTATCAGGTCACCTCTCATCCTTTGCCTCTCCAAGGAGAAAAGACCTAACTCTCTCAACCTATCCTCATAAGGCATGCCACCTAATCCAGGCAACATCCTTGTAAATCTCCGCTGCACCCTTTCTGTGGCTTCCACATCCTTTCTGTAATGAGGCGACCAGAACTGGGCACAGTACTCCAGGTGGGGTCTGACCAGGGTCCAATACAGCTGCAGCATTATCTCCCGATTTCTAAACTCAATTCCTCTGTTGATGAAGGCCAGTATTCCATACACCTTCTCAACCACAGCCTCTACCTGCGACACTGCTTTGAGCGTCCTATGAACCCGGACCCCAAGATCCTTCTGATCTTCCACACTGCCAAGCGTCTTACCCTTAATATTATATTCTTCCATCCTATTTGACCTGCCAAAATGAACCACCACAGACCTATCTGGGTTGAAGTCCATCTGCCACTTCTCCGCCTAGTCTTGCATCTTATCTATGTCTCATTGCAACTGCTGACATCCCTCTACATTATCCACAACCTCAACAACCTTTGTGTCATCAGCAAACTTGCCAACCCATCCTTCCACTTCCTCATCCAGGTCATTTATAAAAATCACAAAGAACAAGGGTCCCAGAACAGATCCCTGGGGCACTCCACTGGTGACCGACCTCCATGCTGAAAAAGACCCATCTACAACCACTCTTTGCCTTCTGTGGGCAAGCCAGTTCTGAATCCACAAAGCAATGTCCCCTTGTATCCCATGCCCCTTCACTTTCTCAATGAGCCTTGCATGGGGCACCTTATCAAACACCTTGCTGAAATCCATATAAACTACATCTACCGCTCTTCCCTCATCTATGTGTCTAGTTACATCTTCAAAAAATTCAATTAGGCTCGTAAGGCATGATCTGCCTTGGACAAAGCCGTGCTGGTTATTTCTGATCATACTATTCCTCTCCAGATGTTCATAAATCCTGCCTCTCCGGATATTCTCCATCAACTTACCAACCACTGAGGTTCGACTCAAGGCCTATAATTTCCCGGGCTATCTCTTCTCCCTTTCTTGAATAACGGAACCACATCCGCAATCCTCCAATCCTCCGGAACCTCTCCCGTCTCCATTGATGACGCAAAGATCATCGCCAGAGGCTCAGCAATCTCTTCCCTCGCCTCCCACAGTAACCTGGGGTACATCCCATCCGGTCCCGGTGATTTATCTAACTTGATGCTTTTCAAAAGCTCCAACACATCCTCTTTCCTAATGTCAACATGCTCAATCTTCTCAGTCCACTGCAAGTCTGCACTGCAACTACCAAGATCCTTTTCCACTGTGAATACTGAAGCAAAGTATTCATTGAGTGCCTCTGCCATTTCTACCGGTTCTATACAGACTTTCCCATCGTCACATTTGATAGGTCCTACTCCTTCACATCTTATCCTCTTGCTCTTAACATACTTGTAGAATGCCTTGGGGTTTTCCTTTATCCTGTCTGCCAAGGCCTTCTCATGACCCCTTCTTGCTCTTCTAATTTCCCTCTTAAGTTCCTTCCTACTAGTCGTATACTCTTCTAGATTTCTAACATTACCTAGCTCCCTGAACCTTTTGTAGGCTTTTCTTTTCTTCTTGACTAAATTTGTTAAAGCTTTCATGCACCATGGTTCCTGTGACCTACCATAACTCCCCTGTCTCATTGGAACGTTGCTGTGTTGAGCTCCAGACAAATTTTCCTTGAAAATTTGCCACATTTCTTCTGTACATTTCCCTGAGAAAACCTCCTTCCAGTTTATGCCTCTAATTTCCTGCCTAATAGCTTCATAATTGCCCATATTCCAAATAAACACTTTCCTAGCTTGACTGATCCTATCTCTCTCCAATGCTAACGTAAAGGAGATAGAGTTATGATCACTATCCCCAAAATGCTCTCCCACTGAGAGATCTGACACCTGCCCAGGTTCATTCCCTAATACCAAATCAAGTACAGCCTCTCCTCTTGTAGGCTTATCCACATACTGTGTCAGGAAGCCCTCCTGAACACACCTCCCAAACTCCTCCCCATCTAAACCCCTTACCCTAGGGATATTCCAATCGATATTTGGGAAATTTAAATCCCCCATCATGACCACTCTGGGACTATCCTCCCTCTCACACTGTCCAAAGATGTGCGGGTTAGGTTGATTGGACATGCTAAAAAAAATTGCCCTTAGTGTCCTGAGATGCGTAGGTTGGAGGGATTAGTGGGTAAATGTGTAGGGATATGGGGGTAGGGCCTGGGTGGGATTCTGGTCAGTGCAGACTCGATGGGCCGAATGGCCTCTTTCTGTACTGTAGGGTTTCTATGATTCCTATGATTTCTATGACCACATCTCTCCAGGATCTGCTTCCCAATCTGCTCTTCCATGTCCCTGCTACTATTGGGCAGCCTATAGAAAACACCCAGTAAAGTTATTGACCCCTTCCTGTTGCGAACCTCCACCCACAGAGATTCCGTAGACAATCCCTCTGTGACATCCATCTTTTCTACAGCCGTGACACTATCCCTGATCAACAGTGTCACTCCCCCACCCCTTTTGGCTCCTTCCCTGTCCCTCCTGAAACATCTGAAACCCAGCACTTGAAGTATCCAGTCCTGTCCCTGAGATAACCAAGTCTCTGTAATGGCCACCACATTCACACTTCCAAGTAGTGATCCATGCTCTAAGCTCATCCATTTTGTTCACTACACTCCTTGCGTTAAAATACACACATCTCAACCCTTCGGTCTGAGTGCTCCCCTTCTCCGTCACCTGCCTATCCTCCCTCTCACACTGTCTACAAGCCCCTTTTATTTTTAAGCTAACCTCCTCTCTCCCAGTCACCTCATTTTGATTCCCACCCCCCAACCATTCTCGTTTAAACACTCCCCCGTAGCCTTAGCAACCCTTCCCGCCAGGATATTGGTCCCCCTGGGATTTAAGTGAAACCCGTCCTTTTTGTACAGGTCGCACCTGCCCCTAAAGAGGTCCAATGATCCAGGAACCTGAATCCCTGGCCCCTGCTCCAATCCCTCAGCCACGCATTTATCCTCCACCTTATTCCGTTCCTTCCCTCACTGTCTCGTGGCACAGGCAGCAATCCCGAGATTACTACCTTTGCGTTCCTTCTTCTTAGCTCCCTACCTAACTTCCTATATTCTCTTTTCATAACCCCTTCCCCTTTCCTGACTATGTCAGTGGTACCACCACGACCTCTGGCTCCTCTCCCTCCCACTTCAGGATTTCTTGGATACGGTCAGAAACATCCCTGATCCCGGCACAGGGAGGCAAACCACCATCCGCATTTCTCGACTTCCTCCACAGGAACGCCTGTCTGACCCCCTCACTGTAGAGTCCCCTATCACCACTGCCTTCCTCCTCCTTTCCTTACCCTTCTGTGCTACAAGGCCGGACTCTGCGCCAGAGGCACGACCACTGCTGCTTCCACCAGGTGGGCTGTCCACCCCAACAGTCCTCAAACAAGAGTACTTATTTTTAAGGGGCACAACCACTGGGGTACTCTCTACCACCTGACTTTTCCCTTTCCTGACTGTGACCCACTTGCCTGCTTCTTGTGGCCCCGGTGTGACCACCTGCCGATAACTCCTGTCTATCACCACCTCGTTTTCCCTGACCAGACTAATGTCCTCGAGCTGCAGCTCCAGTTCCCTAACTCGATCCCTTAGGAGCCGCAGTTCGACCCACCCAGCGCAGGGATGCACTTCTGGGAGGCGAGGAGACCTCCCACATCAGGCACTGGAAACAGTAAACTGGCTTCACATTCATAATGCCCCTTTTCCTCAGATTCCACAGGGAAAGAACTCAAGATTTAAAAGGTGAAACAACTAAAAAATAGACCTACCCTCCCTCGCACGTTTCCGCCTCAGCCCGTTGAGCCAAAGCCCTTCAGCCCTCACTCTGCTACCTGCTCACTCCGCTGCCCGCTGGATAGTGCCGCCTGCTTTTTAAACTTATTGAAATTATCATTTCAATGGATTTAACGAGCCCGTCACTCAATCATCCGGGCTCGCTTGCCTTTATGGCTTTGCCGGGAGAGGTTCTCTCCGGCGAGGAAAACATCTGCTCCCCATCAACGGGGAGCAGTCGTGTTGGCCTCGCTGGTGGAACCGGAGGCCATTGAGGCCACCCCGGGGAAGCTGAGTGCAAAGGTGAGGGTGCCTCTAGGGCACATGGACAATGCCAGCCCGGCACCTGGGCAGTGCCCACCAGAGGGTGGGGCCAATGGGGACAGGGCTGTGGGGGGCAGTGCTCGGGGCAGGGCCAATGGGATGGGGCCTGTGGGTGGGTGGGGCCAATGGGGCCTGTAGGGGCGGGGCTGATGCGGGCAGGGCCTCAGTGGGCAGGGCCAATGGGAGTGTGCCCTTTGGGGGAACGGGGGCCCACTGCCACTCTGCATGGGATTGATGCGGGGGGGGGGGGGGGAGGGAGGGAGGGGGTCCACGGTTGATGGGGTTTGGTTGGCAGGGTAGGGAAGGCCTGGGAGATCATGGGGGGTGGGAGATTGGGGTTTCTGGAGATGGGTGGGATGGGTAAGGAGGTCCTGTGATCACTGGGTCTTAAGTGGAGGGTTCACACTGTCAGAAGGGGGCTTTTGATGGCGGCAACCCTGTCCCCTTCCCATCTGAGATCTACTCACTTCATTTCCGAGTCCCGCACCCCTCCCCTCCCCCACCTAAGCTGCCATCCACCCACCTACAAAAAATTGAAACTGGAGATGGGGAATAGCTCTTACAAAGCCATTAAGTGGCCATTTAAGGGCCTTAACTGGGGCAAGGATGAGCTTCCCATCCGAGAACCTGCCACCCCAGTGTAAAATTTTTCTCAGTTCACAGGGCAGGAACCAGAAGGAATCCTGTCTGTGCAATTTCAGGCTCCTGCCTGCTTCAGAACCCGCTGAGGTGGGAGCATAAAATTCTGGCCCAGGAAAACATAAATGGTTTGCTGAAATGGGCACGGACAGATATAATTCAATGCAGAGAAGTGTGAAATGATTTATTTATCATTATAATGAAGAAGGATAATACATTTCAAGTGCTACAATTTTAAGGGGAGCTAAGACCATATTAGAATGGCCAAATCTGGATATAGTGAAGGCATGAATAACAGTTTCAATGTAAATGAGTTGAAATAGGGTTGGATGTCAACAGTACTTTGGAGAAGGAATGGTGTGATCTCTGTGATGGAGGAGAAATGATTCTCAGTTTGGAGTTGAATTGGACACCAAACTTAACAATCTGGTTACAATGGCCAGGAAGGACAATTGTGTCAGTGGTAAGGGTACAAGAGTGTTTAGTAGTGGTTCATCAATATCCTGTTGCTGTTTAAACTGGCACGATCTTATGGTCCTGCTGATGGCACATCCCTGCCATGGGTTTCCCGATTGCAAGGGATGTGTTCAACAGGAAATCCCATTGACAATGGCAGACCATATCATCCCGCCACCAGCAAGCAGCACACCGCCTCACGCCTCCACGAAACATAGCCCAGAGGGGCAGGAAAATCCCGCCCAATATTTAGCTGGAGAAAGTTATGACTCATCCAACAATGGATGGGATGTGGGATAAGCAGTCCAATGCCACAGAGAGCGCTGAATAGCATTGGGGAGGGGTACAGCTGGGTGTCATTGGTAAGCATGTTGAAGCTCACAACCTGGGTTCAGATAATTCTTACAAGGGAGGATAAGAAGGGGACGAACTCTAGAGATGACAATGTGAACTAATACTAAAGATGCTCTCGCAATTAGCTGTCGGTAAAAGAGACTCGAGCACAGGGAGTCCGAATATTTGGAGAAAATGTTTCTCTCTTAAGGATGGAAAAATTCATAAGTTGTTTGCTCTTGTTGGAAGTGCGGGTGACGGGGGGAATGACATGAATTTAAAGAGACAGTTTGTCAAAGATAAATTAAATCAGAAGTTGATATAGCTGTCTGGTATAATCCTATAATGGTGGGCCATTTTAAAAAAGGAAGTTGAGGCCCAGCAAATCCTGCTGTAGTCCAGCCGCATGTGGAAATTGATTCAAAGTCTGTTGTGTGCTGAGACGTGAAGGTTTGTGCCCTTTGGAATTTAGGGAGTGAAGATCATTTGGAAAAAATTGGAATGGAACACAATGAAGGTATTGCTCAGCACCAGGACATCAAATGGAGAGGGGAGGGGAGGGAGTTGTTAAGAAAATCAGCAGCTGCAGAGATAGTGCTGCAAATGGAGAACCATTAACTAGTCACTATTGATTTCAAGAGTGCAATTGTAATAAATAGGAATGATGCAGAAGGTTGGATTAAAAGAGATTATGGAGGGTGAGGGATACAAGGAAGTGATCTGACATAGTCTTGTTGATGATTGAGAATACAGACGTGCAGAGGCCTTAGGGACCTATTAACTCACCACGCATAATGTAATAATTAAAGGAGTTTTTACATCTTGACAGCCATTTGCTAATATACATAAAGGGGATTATCTTGAGGAAAGCCTTTGGCTGCTAATGTGGAGATGTATTTAATCCACCCGGTCCCTTAAGGTCTTTAAAACCTAATTGAACCAGAGAAAGTTCTAGGTTTGAAAGGATTGAAGAACTTGAGGATTTTAATTTTACATACTAATTTGTTTGCCTATTAAATCTGTTTTCAAAGTCTCACATCTACATGAACTGGGCAATGGTAATCATTCATTCAAGCATGACCTGATACATAAGCAAAATAATGCAGATGTTGGAAACAGAAAATCTGAAACAAAAATTGAAAATGCTGGACATCCTCAGCAAGTTGGAGATGTTGTGATGAAAGGCCATCGACCTGAAATTTTAACTTTGTTTCTCTCTCCACAGATGCTGCCAGACATGCTGATTATTTCCAGCATTTTCTGTTATTAATTATGACCTGATACATTCTGGTCATTAAATAAATTATTCTGACAAAGGTATTGGAGCCAACTTATATACCTGGCAACTAATATGGTGGACAGGTATGGATTTTATTCTTCAGCCGCACTGACAATGGGGGCAATCCAGAAGTCTGTGAAATACATTTTAACAGAGCCACTGCATTAACATATCAATTTGGGAACCCCCCCCTGATCGGTTAGCATCAGCTGTGGTTCAGTTGGTCGCACATTTGTCTCTAAATCACAAGGTTCTGTGTTGAAGACCCACCTCAGGACATGAGCACAAAAATCAAAGCTAACAGTGAATGAGTCCTGCAATGACAGAAGTGCCATCCTTCAGTGTGATGTTAAACCAAGGCCCCGTCTGGCCTCTCAAATGGATGTAAAAGATCACATGGCACCATTTTGAAAATGAGCAGAGGAGTTATCCTCGATATCCTTGCCACTATTTATCCCTCGTCATTAATAGAACAGATTATCTGGTCAATATCACATCTCTGCTTTGTGGGAGTTTGCTTTGCTCAGATTGGCTGTTGCAATTCTTTCCATTAGAACAGTGACTGCACTTCAAAAGAATTTCATTGGCTGTAAAAGGTTTTTAGATCGTCATTGATTCAAGTATTTAAAGGGGCACTGTAGTTTTAAGGAGTCTAAAATTGTGAGTCAAGGGAATAACTTGTGATAATGGAGTCAAGAATGACAAAGGATGTGACTTGGTTCAGTGATGCCTCCCTTGATATGCTGTTGGGTTTTGTGAGGATCTCGATGGAGATACTGTTCTCTAATAATGGGAGAAACAAGCGGGTTGGAAACACTGAAAAGTTGTGACTGGAAGGAGCGGAAGAGGTCAGTGGCAGGAGTTTGCGTCATGCTCCAATGACAGAGGTACCAGTCACGAAGGTTGAGAGCAATGTGACATTCACTTACATCCTGATGTCTGTATCAACCCAACCCTTCACTCTGCCTTCTCAAGCCTGTTCCTACACATCACTTCTCATACCAAGTTACCTTGCAGATACCTCCATTCTTCTCCACCTATGCAGTTGCTCAGAGAGCAGTGGAGACTGGGCTATTGGATTTCTTCGAGGCTGGGCTGAATGGATTTTTGATTGACTAGGGAGTCAAGATTATGGGGGGCAGACAGGAGAATGCAATTGAGACTGCAACCAGATTTTGTGTGTGTGTGCGTGCGTGTGTCAGGCAATTGTGGTCAAAGACACCAGAATGCACAATAAATGCCAAATGTGACAAAAACTTTGATTACTAGGTCTTCGTTTGAGCTCTCATCACTAAAGTCTGCTACTTCACAATGGCGCTCTGCTCCTAGTCACCTGTAAGAAGTCTCACAACATCACAACAAGAACCGTGCCTTATGCAATTAAACGGAAAGTTGAAGCATAACTAGAGAAATTAGTCCAGGATGGAGTGATTGAACCTTTATCAGTGAGTGATTGGGCAACCCCAATCATCCCAGTTATTAAATCTGTAGGTTCTGTACGTATCTGTGGAGACTTTAAGATGTCAACCAGTACCCCTTGCCACTAATCAAGGACCTATTCGTTGGATTATCTGGTGGTTAGCAGTTCAGCAAGATAGACTTGTCCCAAATATACCTCCAGATGAGGGTGGTAACTGAGTTGCAATGACTGCTAGTAATCATTACGCACAAGGGGTTGTTCCAATATAAGTACCAACAATTTAGAATAACATTGGCACTGGCCAAATTCCAGAATCAATGGGTCAAATCCTAAGTAGCCTCAAAGGTGTCCAGTGTTATTTGGACAACATTCTAATCACAGTCAGAAGTGAACAGGAACATTTACACAACTTAAAAGTATGGCACCTTATCATCTTTTGTCTTGTTTTAAACTACTGGTCAAAACATCTAATATATACCAGTAACATTCACAGATTAATGTTTCTTCGGGTAGTTGTAACATTGTTGATTTTAGAAATGTCTTCTCCCCACAAATATATATTTTTATTTTAACAGAATTTTTTTACCTGTACTTTTTCTTCCTGCATTGGAGAACTCCCTTGAAGGTAGTGAAGACCTGAATATTTCTTCCCTCCAGGACATCCTTCACACAATGTCTAGAATATCTTCTATGATATCTTATGAATAAATGATGATGAAAATAACAAATGAATGATTTTTCTTTTTCTTGGGTCTCATTTGAACCCAGACTTCCCGAGGTGCAAACAGTACATGAATATGTATGAAGTGTTTCCAGAAATTGATTCTTTTTTCCTGACGACTTTTGGAATTCTGCCGAGCTAATATTTTGTCCTAACAATGAACTGCCAGTTTACATTATCCTGTTCAGAATGAGTATCTGTGCTGCTACATGTTCTGCATATTTTTAGTTTCTAGAGAAGAGAGATTTGAGGCCAGAGCGAGAGCTGTCTGGATGTATCATCTGACCTTCTTACTTATTCCAAACTACTTCAACACTGCTTGTTTTTGTTTCAGATATAAATTTGTGTCTCTCTCAATAAGCTGAATATTAAGTTGTGAGTTGAATGAATTCCACTTACCATTACTTCAGAAAAGTACTCTTCTAGTGGAATCCAACATCTGCTGCCCTGTGAATAAACAGGGAGATAAATTGACATTGGTACTAAACAGTGTCAATGGTTATCTGAAAAGCTGACTAATATGAAGAAGTGATTAAGGTTTTGAAAGTGCCTCTTTTCGAAATCTTTTTGCGATTTCTTTGCCAAGTGAATTGGCTACCTGCTTAAGTATGTCATGTAGTACAATGAGGAACAGCAAAGTAATCAGTTTATCCAAAGTGAAGGCCATTAATCTTCGACATGGTTTTCGTATATATGTCGAACTATTATTGTGCAAATAGCAAAGAGCCAAAATCACAGGACTCAAAAGGGATTTTACATGTTTTGGTGGCACCCCAAATTAGCATGGTAAGGATGAAGAGTTCTGAATGGATAGAAATCAGTGGAAAAATACTTATGCATAAAAAATGTTAAAGTGAGGGAGGGCAGAAGGCAAAATTAACAGTAACAGCTGGCATTTCTAAACTGTCTTTCACTGGAGAAAATTATTCCAAAGTGTTTCACAGAAGCATAATGAAAAAATGGTGCCCATCCAAAAAAGAAGATAAATTTAAGTTTTTTATTAGTGTCACAAGTGGGTTCTATTAACACTGCAATGAGGTTACTGCGAAAATTCCCTAGTCGCCACACTCTGGCGTCTGTTTGGGTACACTGAAGGAGAATTTCATCTAACTAGCATAGCTTTCGGACTGTGGGAGGAAACCGGAACACCCGGAGGAAACCCATGCAGACACGGGGAGAACGTGTGGACTCCACGCAGACAGTGACCCAAGCCAGGAATCAAACTTGGGTCCCTGGAGCTGTGAGGCAGCAACGCTTGCCACCGTGCCGCCCCAGATATAAGAAGACAAAAGCTTGGTCAAAGAGGTGAGTTTGAAAAAGAATCTTGAGATGGAAGTGAGATGGAGCAGTTTAGGGTGAGAAATCCTGAATGTGTGGTCTCGGCAGTTGAAGCCACAGGGGACAATGGACATGATGCCAGTTAGAAGAATAGAGCATTAGGGGGAGTATGTGATCTGGCTTAAGGGGGATTAAGAGCTGAGAGGAATTGAAAGAAAGGTGAAATTAGAAGATATGGATGACAATTGCAAGTTTGTGGTGTTTGGCAATTGGGAGCCAATGTTAATGCATGAGGATAGGTAACTAATGAGTGGGTCTCAATAAGGGATAGAATCTAGAAAGCTGAGTTTTCAAAAATCCAAACATTTTGGAGGATAGGGGATAGGAGACTATCGAGGACAGCATTGGAATATTCACGTCTGAATATGATATAAGTATGAAAAAGACATGTCAGAACCAGTACCAAATTAATTTTACTTTCAATAATGTGAGATTTTAATGGTGGAGACTATGCTGATAACTGCACTGGAAATGAAAAGTCACAGTAGCCACAGGGCCCTATTTTACCACTTTGATTCTAAGTGCTGGACGGACTTGAAACTGGGAGTGTTTCAGATCCGACTTTTAGACCCGTTCTCAGGCGCCCACATATGCACTCTGCCTGCAAAAATATTAGTGATTCCTGGGCGGGACTTCACGGACCCGAAATCCTGCAGCTCTGAGTGGTACCTCCAATTGCAAAAAAAAAAGATAGAATGCGGCTCCCCAGCTGCATCGCTCCTGGGCCAGATAATGTCTCCCGCCCAAAATTACTGACCCCCTTATCCCCTTCCCCCCCCACTGATCTCAGGCAGAGAGCCATCGTACCCACCTTCCCGCCCCTCCACCCCACACCGATCTCAAGCAGAGAGCTGTCGTATCCACCTTCCCCCCACCACCGCCCCCTCCCCACCAATCTCAAGTAGAGAGCTGTCGGACCCACCTTCCTCCCCCACTCCCCACCACCACCAACCCCCCCCCCCCCCCCCCCGCCCTCCCCACCGATCTCAAGCAGAGAGCTGTCGGACCCACCTTTCTCCCCCACTCCCCATCCACCCACCCCCTCACCGATCTCAAGCAGAGAGCTGTCAAATGCTCGGCACTTACCTCCTCACTAACTGGAGCGCCACACTTTTGCGGAGCATGTTCGTTTCGCGCTGATTCCGGATTGGTGAACGCAGTGGTAAAAGGGGAAGTGCTGGTAAGATTGAGCGCGCAGCCCATTAAATCAATTTAAATGCATGTGAATGCATTTAAATGGCCATCGTGCGAGTTTCAGGCGCAGTCCCAATCGTGGCCATTTTTTGGGCCTTGGTAAAGGGGGAACCAGCACGGAGGCGGACACGGATCACGCCTGACTTTACCAAGTTTCCGGGCCGGGCACAACTTGATGGTAAGATCGGACCCACAGTCTTCTTAGCATTTCAGCAACAATCTCTTGACCCATTATGATAAATGGTGGGTCTCCTAATGTCAGATGTTACTGTATTTTATGGAACTTACCACAATTAGTTTGTTTGGTACTCGTCTCTCCTGAGTGCTCATTTGGAGAGCTGATGCAGACATGATGGGCAAATGGCCTCCTTCTGTGGTAACACTTCTGTGGTTCTCTGACTACGTCACTGTAGCTTCCCCTCCAGGTTTTGTTTCTATGTGATGTGGATCAGGAATGGCTGGTATACTATTAGATGGAGAGGGTCCTTCAGATACTCCTCCTTCCAGGTACATTCTCTGGAATGGTTCTAGTCCATCTTGGGTGTAATACTGCAACTCGCAATACATTGCAAAAGTGAAACTGATGAGATATGAAGCAGGCATTAATTGGCCAGTGGTATCTGTGTTGGAAATGCACCCTGATTACCAAACAACCCATTTTAACCATGTATTCTGGATTGTAAAAAATTGTTAATGTATTGCACATTTGTGAAATGCATCTATCGCTGAACTATTCCAATATTAGTTTCACTGCACTTTAATACCATTGGAAGTGATGCAATTGCCATAGCGTTTCCATTTATTAGGAGAACATTATTAAATAAAAACACATCTGGCAATTGGATTGATGGCACTGTGGTGCAATATTTAGACATCTGATTGAAGTCACATCAGTCAAACAGTCAAAGTAGAACTCTTGTCATATGAAGTTAATATATCATATGAATTTGGTCAATAATAAACTGCGAATAAGCTGAGATTCTTCCCAGTTGCAGTAATTACACCTTGTAATAAAGTCCGCCAAATGATATTGGTCATTGTAAAGTGAAGATTACTGTAATTAACAGTGATATTAGTTATTGGAACATCCACAGAATAAAACTGGAACAAAATCAAGTACTTTTTGTGAAGTACACACCAAGTATTGACCCTATGAGTTTTGTATTCTGGCTTTGCTGCTTGTAGCTTGTTTCCGTGAACAAGAGGATAGATGTCCTGTCGTTGATTCCTCTTTGGACTGGTGCAGTGACATGGAACACAATGTTGTATCATTACTGAGGCAGAAGAAATTAGTTTGCTCTTGCTCTAGGCAGTTGTAGCTCACTCTTGGAGAAAACAAGCCAGTCTGTTAACAGTCAGGATTTATCCAGGGAGGCACAGTGATACACAGGAGAAAATCCACAGCAAGTGCTGCAACCTATACCAAATACATTCTGTCCAGGCGGATAAATGACATTAAGTTTACAGTGAGACTTAGTGTAACGGATGTGACACCCTCAATGAGACTGGCACCTTACAGCAGCTCGACTTTGCAAAGATGGACACTTCTGATAATGAGGTTGGAATCTTCACAGTTATCCAGTGGGTATATTATTTTCTCTAGATTATATATATTCTGTTTCTTTCTGAAGGGATATTTAACGTGCTTGCAGAATGCTGACTTAGCTAAGTGGTTGCTAAATTCCTTGAGATGCACAGACTAAGAAGTAACCAATGTCTGACTTAGGTACAATATATGGCATTTCTAATGTTGTACTGGAAAATCCATTTATTAATACATTTAAGTATTATCTTCACTAGTTTTAATTCTGAAAAAAATGTGTTTTGTGTATTAATCTAAGGAGTAATTCTCAGCATGAGAAATATCGTTCTGCCTCTTCATGTGAACATATTTTATTTTCAGTATGAGATAGGCAAAAGATTTAACTGTTGTACTCTTGAGTTAGAAAAAATTCTCTATATGTATGAAGTGGCTATGCTTTGGTATTTCTGTGTTTTACCCAAGTAACAGATGTTGCATCCATATTGTAATTGACTATATATATTGGTTGGCCAGGGCAGGGAGAATGTGTGGGGGGATTTATAGTATGGTAAAAATGGAATAAGGACAGTAATTTGTTTGATTATTTTTATTGTAACACAAACTGAATTGGTATCAGTGTTAATAAATGTAATTTAGAAAGTACAGTGCAGACCAACAGTAGAAACAGCATTCATTTTTAATGATACCAACAAAGAAACTGTCACAAAGATATATGTGAAATAATGAGAACACCAAAGCAAATTGTAACTTAGACTGCATCCAGAATGACCTGCTTAAAAGCTGGCTCAAGAATGATAAATGATTGCAGGCATATTTCAGAGCCTATCGTTTGCAATGTGCAATGACTTTGAAAACCTCAGCAATCTTCGCTTAGCGGTTGCAATGGATTGTGTTAAAATCAATTAAAATACTCAAAGTGCATTATAAATTCCCCGTTTGGGCAAAAGGGGGAAAATAATTGTGTCAAATTCCAACAGGACTAAATTTGAATCCGAGTAAACAGACACCTAATTGATTTACTTCTTCATCCTTTTGCAAGGAGATTAAAAATATCTTTAATAAGATCAGAACCTTAAAAGGACACTGCTGCTGTGAATGGTTTTCTCAAGTATGCAGCTGGGAATTGAAAGTACTGCTGCATTGGTGTGTTCCTTGTATGTGGTTACAAGAGAACAGAGTGAACTTTACTTTGCATCTTACTTGTCATGGAAGTGTTGGCCTGGACATATTTGTGTCGTATATTGGGCACAAAAAAAATGAAAGATAAAAAATTCTATTCTTAGGACTTTAACCTTGATCAACATAAAATTCTTTTATCCCCTCAAGTCAAATCCTGCAATTTGTAGGCCTCAGCGTTAAACTATTGACACAAAAGCAACAGAAACAGTCGATAGTCAATAGAAATGCTCAAAAGCCCATAGGCACTATTACACAGTCAAGGTTACTTCTGTATAAATTCTTCCAGATCACTGGTGAGGACACATTTAGTGAAACTTGAAATAATTTTGCTACACTGGAGAACATTTCTGCAGCTCTCAAGCAATACAGAAACATTTGATGAACTCAAGAGTGTTTTCAATGGACTAAAAAGTTTTGAGGGGGAATTTAAATATCTTCTGAATGCAGAATGAGACATCCAAGCCAGCCACGTGCCTTGAAATGTGAGTGAAGAACAAGAAGACACAAGTATAAAATGAACAAACTGTAGAAGTGTTTGGTTCCAGTGATTGGCAACCAAGGACTTAGAACAATACAGTTTATTGTATACTAAGAGCAGCTCTTACATGCAGTTTGTCTGGTTGTGCTATGGGGAGAACTCCGGCACTTCTGACACGTGACCCCCTTCTGTACCTGTGTCATTACAGAGTCCACTTGTCCACCCAATCTACATATTCCCCATTTAAGTTGGGATAACCGGTAGTACTGAGGTGTAAGAGCAGTTACTGCATGAAAACTATTTACAACATACATACTGAATAGACTAACAACAAATAGCTACTTGCAATGTGTGAAACATGGATTGGGAAGCTGCAGCTGGTACATTGCCCATCTTGTCTCCTTCCCCCCTCTTCAAGCATGCCCCGCCATTCAATATGATCATGGCTGATTTATGCCGCCTCAACTCCTTTTCTATGCCATTCCTCCATAGCCCACTATTCCTCCATCTATTAAATATTTATCTGCCTCCACTTTAAATAATTTTAATGATCCAGCCTCCACCACTCTTTGGAGTCGAGAATTCCAGAGATTCACCACCCTCTGAGACAAGAAATTTCTATGCACCTCAGTTTTAAATGACCGACCCTTTATCTTGTAGCTATATCCCCTTGTTTGAGACTCTCCTACTAGGGAAAACATCTCACCATTTCCCCTGTCAAGCCCCCTCAGGATCTTATGTTTGAATAATGTCACCCCTCACTCTTCTAACTCCAAGGAATACAGAGCCAGACTATTAGTCTCTCTTGATAGAATAACCCTCTCATCCCCGGAATTAGCCTGGTGAATCTCCTTTGGGCTGCTTCCAATGTTACCATATCCTTTTCTTAGGTAAGAGGACCAAAACTGTATGCAGTATTCGAGGTGAGGCCCCTGTACAATTGCAACAAAACCTCCCTATTTTTAAACTGCAACTCATTTGCAAAAAAGGCCAAAATGCTGCTTGCTTTCTTAACTACTTGTTGGACCTAGCTGTTAGCTTTTGTGATTCATGCACTAGAATACCCAGATCCCTCTATCCTTCATTCACCTACAGTCTTGCTCCTTTTAGATTATAATCTGCCTTTTGATTCCCCCTACCAAGTGCATGACCTCACACTTCCCCATATTAAACTCCATTTGCCAGGTTTTCACCTAGTTATCCAATCTATCTATATCCCATTGCAGAATCACAATATCCTCATTGGAACATGCCCTTCCACCTATCTTTCTATCATCAGCAAATTTGGAAACCTTACATTCTGTTCCTTCCTCCAGGTCATTCATGTAAATAATAAACAAGAACTAATCCTTATGGTACTCCACTAATTACATCTTTCCACTCTGAAAAGGACATTTATTCCAATTCTGTTTTCTATGTCACAGCCAATTTTAAATCCATGCCATCACACTTTCCATTGAATTTATTTTATGCATCAGCCTCTTATGTGGCATCTTGTCAAATGCCTTTTGGAAACCTAAATACGCTAACTACATCTACATGTACCCCTCTACTCTCCCTGTTACATCACCAAATAATTCTAGCAAATTTGGCAGACATGATTTACCTTTCATAAAACCATGTTGTCGAGGTTTGATTATATTCAGCTTTACTAAATGATTAGCTACTTCCTTTTTGATTATTGACTCCAGCATTTTTCCGATAATAGATGTTAAACTAATTGGCCGATAGTTCCCTGCCTTCTGCCTTTTTCCCTTTTTGAACAGCCAAACATTGGCTGTTTTCCAATCTTCTGATACCCTCCCGGAATTTAGCGAGTTATGAAAAATTTCAACCAATGGGTCCGCTGTCACTGCAGCCACTTCTATTAAAACCCTAGCGTGCGGTTCATCGGGTCCTGCTGATTTGTCCACCTTTAGCCCTTTGAGTTTCTTTAATACTCTATTGCTCATGATTGGGATTTTTGAAAGTTCTACCATGTTATTTGAAATCAGCCCATCTGATATCTTAGGGATATTTGCAATATCTTCCACAGTGAAGACTGATTGACTACTTTAATTTGCCTGGGCACTACATTCCACTTTGCTCCAGTGGCAATTTTTATTTTTAATTTTGTGTTGCTGCTGACAATGTTCAATATGGTGAAGATCTCGCCCTTCTCTGTGACCGTGTCAATACTCTCACGGTAAAGTGTTGTTGGAGGCTCAGTGGTTTGGTTTGGTGGAGTGACCTGCTGCAATGTAGCTGGCAGCATAGGAAGGCTGCTATCGTTTAGATCCGCAGCATTTCACAAAATGGTTCAATTTGCCACATTTGTTGCAGCATTTGCCAAATGCAAACCATGCAATTTTGTTCTGTGGGTGATGGCCACTGCAACTGGGGCAGGGTGTTCCCTGTACTGCAAAAGCTTCTCTTCCTGCTTTAACCCCTTGCTGCTTTTTTCTGACTCCTCATTCAGCATAGAGATGCTGAGGCTGATTGCAACATTTAATCTTTCTCATGAAGAAACTGCCTGCATACAAGATCATGATGGACCCCACACATGATGCGTAAGTCTTTTTCGAACTTTGCCCAGTTGTCCACAATGCTTTCGTCAGACACGAGTGGGTCAATGCAGCAAAGTCCCTGTGCCATTCTACCAATTCCTGCAACCACGTAGAGGTGGGTTCCCGGGGCTGGCGACCAAGGACTTAGAACAATGACAGTTTATTGTTAATTCTGAGAAACTCTTGCCTACTGTGTGTCTGCCCATGCTTCGGGGGTACTCCAGTGCTATTGACACATGACCCCCTTTTGTACCCACATCACTGTGCATCCACGTGACCACCTGGTCGACACAAGCCATAACGGTTTGTTTGTGGATTCTTTTACTTAGACACTGGATATGCATATGGTTAGGACCAGGATTAGAAATGATCTGGATGAATTTAGATGAAGATCCTGGAAAACGACAGTTCCCATTAGCTAAAAACAGAAAGGACTGCTAATATGCAGCAGATCTGACAGCATCTGCAGAGAGGGAAACAAATATGATGCCTCTTCTAAATTAATTCCAAAATAATTACTTGACTGCCAGCCATCCCAGAGCACCAGAGCAGTGTCAGTGGTGGGGTTCGGGGACAGGGGCAGGGGACAATCTATCAGGTGGAACGTCATCCAGGAAGTCCATCTTCCGCCTCAGTGGAGAAGATAGAGGTCCATCTTCTTTTTTCAGTGGTGGGTCAGTAATGTTGGGCGCCTTTTAAATATGGCACCAGATATGACAGCAGGATGCTTGCCATTAAGTCCACACTGCCATGAAATACGGCGCAAGACTCCCAGATGCATGGGGCGAATCTTACTAAAAAAATGGCAAAGTCTCAGGGTCTGACTGAAAACTGACATATTTCTTTCCAGAGGTTTCTCACGGATCTTATGACACTTTGTGGGGGAAAAAAAGCAGGGGGTTGTGTTTCACGCTGTCATTGTGAGGACCGGGACCTAAACACACCAGTAAGGCTGGCTGCAAAGATCAGACCAAGAATAACCCACCTCCTCACCCCGCCATGGAGGTCCCAGGGGCTCCCCTCCCCCTTCCCAATGAATGCTGGTATCTCTCAATCCCCACCCCCCCCCCTCCCCCACTCCCCATCAATGCTGGCATCTCCCCCTCTCTTTCCCCAGCAGTCATGGCCTGCATTTCCACCCCGCTTCATTGCGCGTTCACGCCCTCCCCACTACATAGTAAAAAAGGACATGGTAGACAAGTTTCACTCTGTAGCACGTACCATCTATCTGCTAGATGACACTGTCAGTATTATCATGCCAAGTTCCTTAAAGAGACTGGCTTTGTCCATGCTCTGCTTTCAACCTGCCACCTTTTACATTCCACCCACCTCATAAAGCGGACAAATACTTGAAAACTATTTTCTGCCTTTCGAAAGCCTGTTAGAATTACACTTCTGATGTTACAGGTTAAGATAGATTTAGGGAACGAATTGCTCTATTTGCAATATGTAGTAGGATTTTCAATGTGAGTAAATGTGAAGAAAACATTTATGATTTTGCCCCACAAAACACATTGAAGAAAACTTCCCTTTTTGGGCAGCACGGTGGCACAGTGGTTTGCACTGCTGCCTCACAGCACCAGGGACCGGGCTCGATTCCTGGATTGGGTCACTGTCTGTGCAGAGTCTGCACGTTCTTCCCGTGTCTGCGTGGGTTTCACCAGGGTGCTCTGGTTTCCCCCCAAAGTCCAAAAGATGTGCTGGTTAAGTGAATTGGCCATGCTAAATTCTCCCTCATTGTACCTGAACAGGTGCCGGAGTGTACAACTAGGGGATTTTCACAGTAACTTCATTGCAGTGTTAATGTAAGCCTACTTGTGACACAAATAAATAAACTAAACTTCTGGGGATCAGAGAATATGAAATGTTCATTTCCATGCTTCACCTTGATGTCCAAAATGGAGAGTACCAATGTATTTTGACAGACATGAATTAACATATTTTACTTTGATCATAAAAATTCTTCCATCTCCCCAAAAATGCTGCAATATTTGATGATAGCATAAGATGCTCCATGTGAAGTGAGTACTTTTGGTAATTTCAAAGTCGGGAAATACAGCTCTGTAGTGCTACTGGTGCCAGTGCAACGATAGCCCAGATCTCCAAGAATGTCGACCGGATTGCTTCCACTTATTTCCAATGCAGTATCGGTGGTGTGCCTTGGTTGTAAGTTAATTTGGGCATGCTGAGTATGTGCCAGAAATATGCCAAGTGGGTGGATTCTGATGTCAAACAATATCTAACATTGCTTTGGCACATACCCCACCATTTTGGGTGCTGCAAGTTCTGTTAATATCTTCTTTTAAGCACTCCCAGCTAAACATTCATTCACGGAGAGAAGGACGCCCCCATTAATGCTATTTGTCATGATTTCTCAGTGAAATGCTTTTGACTGCCTCACTGCTGCTAAGTGAGTGTCTGTACTTGTGTTTAGGGTTGGTGGAGGAGATTTGGAAAAGTTTTTGAATTCACAATGGAACGGTGGTGGAATTTGACAAGGAGGACAGAGGTGTTGGAAAGACTGTCAGGAGAGAGCCTGCTTTTATCAATGGTGACTATAGCTGCAGATCCTCTTGGGCTGCAGTATGATGGAGATATGGGGCACAGGGAGCAGAGAGGGGAAGCATAGGTGGAGGAGGAGGTGAGCTCTAAATTGAAGGCCCTACCCATGAAAGTCATTCAGAAAGCACTTTTCCTACCTAACCTCAGCTAGGAATAGTATCTGAGATGGCTAAAATTTATCAAGCACATGATCAGCGAACTATGTCACTAAATAAAACCTGACCTATGTTGGATTGGGGAATATTACTTAAAGTGATGATGGGAAATAGGCAATGGCAAACATTCGAAGCATGCATGGATGAACTGCAACAATTGTTCATTCCTGTCTGGCACAAAAACAAAACAAGAAAGATGGCCAAACCATGGCCTACAAGGGAAATTAGAGATAGTATTAGATCCAATGAAGAAACATACAAATTGGCCAGAAAAAATAACAGATCTGAAGATTGGGAGTAGTTTAGAATTCAACAAAAGGATTGATTAAAAAGGGGAAAATAGAGCTTGAGAGTATGCTTCTGGGCAAAATCAAAGCTGACTGTAAAAGTTTCTATAGGTATGTGAAGATAAAAAGATTGGTGAAGACAAATGTAGGTCCTTTACAGTCAGAAATAGGGGAATTTATAATGGGGAACAAAGAAATGGCTGACCAATTGACTAACCCTTTGATTCTGTCTTCACAAAGGAAGGAAATCAATATTAGTCAGGTAATGGTGTTGGGGAGATTGATGGGATTGAAGGCCGATAAATCTTCAGGGCCTGATGATCTACATTCCAGAGTGCTTAAGGAAGTGGCCCGAGAAATTGTGGATGCATTGGTGGTCATCATCTAAGATTCCATAGACTCTGGAACAGTCCCTACAGATTGGAGGGTAGCTAATGTAACCCCACTATTTAGAAAGGATGGTAGAGAGAAACAGGGAATTCTAGACCATGACATTGGTCGTGGGGAAAATTCTAGAATCCATTATCAAATATCTTATAGCAAAACATTTGAAAAACACTGGCAGGATTGGACAGGGTCAGCATGTATTTATGAAAGGGGAATCATGCTTGACAAATCTACTGGAATCCTTAGATGATGTAACAAGAGGAGCTGATGAGGAGCAGCCAGTGGATGTGGTTTATTTGGACTTTCAGAGGCTTTCGACAAGGTCCAGGATGCAGCCTTCATCATTTCGCACATCAAAAGAAGGAAGAGTTATCCACAAACTCTTTGCTCTGAATGGGATGTTGGTGACTGACTACTCAGACTCCAGCTTTGCTAAAATCTCATCCCCAGATGACCTTTGCTGCAGGCTCTTCCACCTTACTAACCCTCTACTATAGACCATCACATCTTCTTCTTGGCCAAAGTCCAGAAATAAAAGATACCACAAAGTAATTCCATAGCAACTTCATCCAACAACTTGTCTTGTGGATGCCTTCTGCTGGCTTAGTGTTACCCTCAGTATCTGCAACATGGCTGGTGGAACTTTTGTTGATGTTCAATGCAGGAGGCTGCAGATTGCCTTGCAGCATGCCTTGGAGCAGCTCTGGGACTTGAGTGTTGATGGAGACAGTTCCAGTGGCTTTACTGGGGATGGGCAGGGTTTGAATAGTATGTGGTGCATTGCTTTTCTACCCACTTTTGCCCTGCTCCTACCGGGTGAAGACCATGAACATCAGCCCCTATGTGTGAGGGGCATCTGCTAATTCAGTCATAACTCAATTGCAAAGCCCGGGTCTAATTGCACATTCCGCTACACCACTGGTAATGTGTTAGATACATGCAGCATGCATTGACATCAAGCAAGCACCCATACAACTAAAGGTGAAATATAACTCAACAATTTTCTTTAATTGTAGTGCAAGAAGAAGATATGATTCTGCACGAGTGATGAACACTTCATGCATGGTTTTCTGATTTGTGTTCCAGAATTATTCCTGCACAACAATAAAAGATTCTTTGAGAGTATTTATTTTCATAGCCTTTGAGAGCGATATTTCAGAAGACATAAAAGTCAAATAAGCTGTTTAAAGACAGATTCTCAAAGACCCAATAGTGTTCTAGTAACTTTCATCATTATCATCTTCAAAAAGCATAACACAGCAAGTTTGTCTCTTTTTTATCTGAGGAACCGAGATAGATCTTTAATAAAAAAGGTAGGTTGAGTAGATATTTATATTGATCAACACACAATGTGATCTTTGTACGTCAGTATAAAAAAATGCCACAACAGCTTTTTTTCTAAAGATCCCATTAATCAGCATTTATCAACAAAATCCTTACTCCTGCAATGAAATGAAACAAGCACACAGGGTTGTTATGTCCAGTGCCGCTGTGTTCATAGGTGATTAAGTGTTCAATCATTCCACTGAAAATGTGGGGGTAAAGATGATATGGGGGCAGTAACTACTACCTAGGCGAGCGGAGTGGTGGGGGGGACAGAGGATCCAGAGTCAGTAACCACCATCTAGACAAGTGAGGGGAAAAAAGGAGAGGTGGCATAGTGGTTAGTACTGCTGCCTCACCTCTCCAGGGACCCAGGTTCAATTCCAGCCTTGGATGACTGGTTGTATATTCTCCCCGTATCTGCATGGGTTTCCTTCAGGTGCTCTGGTTTCCTCCAACAGTGCAAATACGTGCAGGTTAGATAGAACATAGAACATTACAGCGCAGTACAGGCCCTTCGGCCCTCGATGTTGCGCCGACCAGTGAAACCAATCTAAAGCCCCTCTAATCTACACTATTCCAATATCATCCATATGTTTATCCAATAATCATTTGAATGCTCTTAATGTTGACGAGTCCACTACTGCTGCAGGCAGGGCATTCCACGCCCTTACTACTCTCTGAGTAAAGAACCTACCTTTAACATCTGCCCTATATCTCTCACCCCTCGATTTAAAGCTATGTCCCCTCGGGTTAGCCATCACCATCCAAGGGAAAAGGCTCTCACTATCCACCCTATCTAATCCTCTGATCATCTTGTATGCCTCTATTAAGTCACCTCTTAACCTTCTTCTCTCAATCTCAAATCCCTCAGCCTTTCCTCATAAGACCTTCCCACCATACCAGGCAACATCCTGGTAAATCTCCTCTGCACCCTTTCCAACGCTTCCACATCTTTCCTATAATGCGGCAACCAGAACTGTACGCAATACTCGAAATGCGGCCACACCAGAGTTTTGTACAGTTGCAGCATGACCTCATGGCTCTGAAACTCAATCCCTCTACCAATAAAAGCTAACACACCGTATGCCTTCTTAACAACCCTATCAACCTGGGTGCCAACTTTCAGGGATCTATGCACATGGACACCCAGATCCCTCTGTTCATCCACACTACTGGATTGGCCATGCTAAATTGCCCCTTCGTGTCAAAGATGTGTAGGTTAGATGCATTAGCCATGGTAAATGTGCGGGGTTACTGGGATGGGCCTGGGTAATATGCTCTTTCAGAAATTCAGTGCAGACTTGATGGACCTCCCTCTGCACTGTGAGGATTTTATGGCCCTATGGTACATAAATAAGTAGACTTGAGTGGAAATGCTTTCAAATACTCTTGTCTGTTTGTCATTCCAGGATGTCAGTTGTGGCTCAGTGGTAGCACTCAATTGTTGTGCGTTCAAGTGCCACCACAGGGGCCTGAGCATGAAATCTAGGCTGACATTTCAGTGCACTATAGAGGGAGTGCTGCACTGTTGAATGTGTCTTTCGGATGAGATGTTAAACCATGACCTCACCTGTCCTCTCAGCTGGATGTAAAAGGTCCCACGACATTATTTCGAAGAAGAGTGAGTTCTCCCCAGTGACCTGGCTAAATATTTGTCCCTCAACCATCACCTAAACTCAGATTGTCCGACTATTACTACGTTGCTGGACAGATTGGTTGCAACGTTCCACACATTATAACAATGATAATGCTTGAAAAATACTTAATTTCCTAAAAAATGCTTTAGGATCACCCAAGACTGTGAAAGCAATGATTTAATGAAAGTCTTTTTTTAAATCTGAAGTGACTTCTAAAATTATGTGCATTTATGTGTAAAATATACTCAGCATCGTGGCAAATATAAAATAGAAGTTTCCATCATTGCACAGAATGATAGGACTGAACAGAAAGATGATGAAAACACAAGGGGCAGAATTCTCTGTTTTTTTGTCTAAATTTTGGCTCGGGCGAGAAAAGTGGTATGCAACATGGAAGCTCCATGAAACCCACGAGTAAGGCTAGTGATGATCCTTCGTGGTCATCATAGCATCTCTTCCCCCTTAGGTCCGTGTTTCTCCCAGTACCCCCAGTGCGAGGAGATCCTTTCCATTACCTAGCACTCAGATGGAGGTGTGTGAAGACAGGGCTGGTTCAGGCAGTGTAAACCAAACAAGGGACCTTCACTTCTGGATGGAGTGTCACAGGGTCAGTGAAGCAAGTTTCTCATCAGGTTATGCTTCAGCCCGGAGACCCATTTCTAAATGCTCCATCTCCGAGTCCATACCTTCACTACTTGGAGGAGCCAACGTGGAATCAGCTTCAAGTTGAGGGCTGGCACTGGCAGTGGCTATCTCCATAGCTGGTGGCGAGGGTGGCTCAGGCAAGGACTCCCTGGCACCGAGGTGGTCAAAGTGTTTCTTTAGTGTTTTACCCTGAACTTTGACCCCATAAGATACTGATCTTGTTTTCTCACAGGGACCCATCTGGGACCATCCCCAAAGTTCCTTACATGAACCAGATCACCCATTGCAAAATTTCTTTCTGTCATCGTGGAATCAAAGTTTGTTTTTGGTTTTTCTGTTGGGACTCCATCCTCCCTACTAAGTTTGGGAATAATAGGTTCAATCTGGTATGAAGCTGTTGTCTCACCAACAGCTCTTCTGGAGCAACATCTGTTGTGGTGTGCGGAATTGTCCTGTAAGTGAACAAAAACAGTACCAGTTAAGTCTCCATGGATGCCATCAGTTGTTTCTTCATATCATTTTTGAAGGTTTTAATCACCCAGTCTTCCAGACCATTTGACAAAGGGTGAGAAGGCGCAGTCCAAACTTATCATATACCATTTGAGAGCACAAAGTTTTGGGAATCACTGCCAGTGAAGGCCGTGCTGTTATGGGAAACCAGGACTTCCAGTATCCTGTGTGTGCTGAAGCTTTGCTACAATTTCTTAATCATAGCCTGAATAGTTATGGAGCCTATGCTGTGCACCTCCAACCACTTGGAGTGTGTATCCACCATGATTAAAAACATAAAACCCATACAGGCACCTGGCAGAGCCCACATGTACATGCACTCATGGCCTGCCAGGCTAGTCCCATGGTTATAGGGAGGCTGAGGTTGGGAGTTTTTAATTTTCCAGGCATAGGTGACATTGCTTCACCAAGTTTTTGATGTTGGAATCAAGACCGGGCCACCAGATATAATTTCTGGCCGGCATCTTCAATTTTGATACACCCAGGTGGCACTTATGTAGTTCTGTTAATTTTGGATGTCCTGGGGGTGGAACAGTTACCAGGGACCCTCAAAGTATAATCCCATCCTCAACTGTAAGTTCAGATTTCTTAATGAGGTAGGGTTTCATTTTTTCGGAGGGTTGTCCTAGGAATCCACGGTATAATATCATGGGCCTAATTTTAGGTAAGGTTGGGTCTTGTCGAGTCCAGGATTTAATCTGCCTTGCTGACACTGGCAAGGTCTCCAAAAGGTTCAGGGTCAATTCAACCTCGTGGGCAACAGGAGGTGATTTGGTGTGTCCAAATTGGCTATCCATGTCCCAGGGCGGTGTTCCAGAAAATATTTGTAGGTGGCTAATAACAAGGCCCAACGCTGTATCTGAGCAGAGGCAATGGGGGTAGTTGTTTTGTCCAATGAGGCATTATAGTCAGTAAATATAAAAACCCTCAACCGTAAAAGTATTGGTGGAATTTCTTCATATCAAATACGACCACCAACTCTTCTTTCTCAATCGGATAAAATCGTTGCTATGCATCCGAAAGGGTCCTGGAGGCATACACGGTGGGCTTTGTCCATCGGGTCTTTACAGCGATGTGACAGCACTGCACCCACCCATAAGGAAAAGCTTCACAGATTAAAATAAGTTATTTCTTATGGTTGAAATGGGCCAGTAAGTTGGATGACAGTAACTGACATTTAACCTTTGAAAAAGCCTCTGCCTGTGGAGCTTTTGTGATAATTGTGGTAGGGCATGTGAGGAGGCCAGCATGGTAGCCAAATTCGGGATAGATTTTCATTAATAATTGACTAACCACAATAAGGATTTCAACTCAGTTGTTTTACTTGTGGTTGGTGCCTCCTTGATGGCCTTTACTTTCTCGTCTACTGGATGTAACACCTTGCCATCTCAGCAGCCTGAACAGGTTACTTTGACTGTTTGGAAAATGCATTTCTCCCTCTCAAGGGAACTCCTGCTCCAAAAAATCACTGAAAAACCTCTTCTAGGTTGGCCAGGTGGTCCTGTCATGAAGTCCCTGTGACCCAAACGTTATCTAAGTATAATGTTACCTTGGGTAGCCCTTGAAGAATGTTCTCCATAACTCTTTGGAAGATGACACAAGCTGAAGAGACTCCAAAAGGCAAATGGGTATACTCATAGTGTCCCTTATGTGTGTTGATTGTCACGTATTTCCAGGAGGACTCGTCCAATTCAAGTTGGAGATAGGCGTGGCTCATGTCCAACTTCGAGAACATCTTGGCACCTATTAACTTGGTGTACAGATCTTCAAGCCGGGGCATAGGGTTCCTATTGTGTTAGGAGACCTAACTGATAATCAGTTTATAGTCCCTGCAATGACAAACTGATTTATCAAGCTTAAGAACAAGGAAAACAGGTGCAGTCCATTCTGCAGATTGCACTGACCTTATTATACCCAAGCTTTCAAGGTGCCCTAGTTCAGTTTCCACCTTCGCCAGAATGGAATAAGGGACTGGCCTGGCTCTGAAGTACCTAGGTGTAGTGTCAAGGTCAACGTAGATCTTGGCCTGGCTCCTTCTATTTTCCCAAGGCTTTCCTGAAAACTCCAGGGTATCTACCGATAACTATGTACAGTCCCCCCATGCCTAACCTGAAGATCTCAAACCTGTTGAACCAAATCTGCTGGAGCCAATCATTCCCTATAAGACTTAGTCTGCGCCCCCGTACAGCAATGAAGAGAGATGAGCTGTACGTCACTGGGGCCAGTGTAGTGCCTTTCATTTGTTCCTCTAGATGGCTAGCCTGGTCTTCGTATCTTTAAACCTTAGGAGTTGGAAACCCGATTGGAAGTGCTTATTGGTTGGTTCTCCAATAATGGAGACTGTGGATTCCATGGCCACCTCTATCCTCAAAGGATGGCCATTTACTAGCAATTCTACAATTACTGCGGCAACCTTTGTTGTTACAATACAATTCAGTTGTGGTGTCCCTATCTGGAAGAGGTGATACCTGCATGGTACGTTCAGGTACCAGCCTTGGCTTTCTTCCTAGGCAACATGTGCTTTGCCTGCTTCTGAAACATCACCGTAGCTGTTTTCTTTGACATGCTTGCAGTAATCCATCAGCTGGCAAGTACACCTCTCTGGAGTATGTTCTTTGATACTCTTGCAGTTGGCATTGCCATTCCTTGACTAACTGATGGTGACATGAGGGTTACTATATTGAGTGGGGCCCTTTAATATCTGATTGACACAAGCAGTCTGCATGAGATCCTTCCCCCTAGTTAGAAGACTTTGCAACTTGATGTCCCTTGTAGCTCCTGAGCCCCTACCTCTGTGTTCTCAAATGACAAGGCTATCTGAACGGCTTTTTAAAGTCCAAATTAGGTTATTTTGGACTCAGCAACTTCTTTTGGATGGTTTGGTCATTTATGCCACATACCAATCTGTCTTGAAACATTTCATTAAGAAATGGTCCAAATTCACTGTGTTCAGCTAGTTTCTGCAACCTAGCCAAGAACCCAGTGACAGGTTCCCCAGGGGTTTTCCCAGCCATATTGAAGCAATATCGCTGGAGAATTACCAGGGGCTTTGGGTCATAGTGGTTTTCTACCATCTACCAGTTCATTAAAAGTTTTTGAGTCAGGGGCATCCAGATAGGTTAGACTTCTTATCACACTGAAAGTTGAGGCCCCACATGCAGTAAAGAACATCACTTTTTGTCTCCTTCAATGTTGTTAGCACAGAAGAAGTAATGCATGCTCTCAGTGTATTGGATCCAGTCTTCCCCACTGTGTCAGTGAGCTCGAGCTTCCAGAAAAGAGGATCCATGGCTTTTTTTAACTGGAGAAGCTTTTGATGTTTGGCGGTTGTCCAGAAGGATAGATGGAGGAAAAAAATTTTCCTCGTCGTCAATATAGCAATTCAGTCAAATGCTGGTTTCCTGTCACCAACACCCTTTATTGTCCATCAAAGGAAAAGACCACTCCTGCATCTTACAGTCAGGCAGTCTTCACATCAGGACCTACAACTCTGGCCTGTGTCAGGCTGCAGGCTTAAAAACCCTCGCTGCTTACTTCCCATTGGGTGAGACTCCACTCAATCAATAAGGCAGCTCATACTCCACAAAGCCTATGGGTAGATCTATTGATGATCCCCTGGGCCTTTGTGGCTGTCATAACACGGCCTTTTTCAAAATAGCCTTCAGACTCACCAAACCTCTTTGGATATTTTTGCAGCCTGAATTATTGGAAACAAACATTCCGACAATTGAGCTATTGTGTCACCATTCTGGCTGTGCTTTGTAGATGGGACATGTCTTGTTTTTCTGTTCTCACCCCTAAACCCAGGGAAAAACTCAGTTCCACTGAGTATGTAGCTGAGATACTAGAAAACTGCTGAGCATAAATGGGCGTTTGTTATGCCATCTGAAAACCAAGGTGTTTTAACAATTCAGTGGCTTTCACAAAGATGGCACGGAACCATCTCTCTAATGCTAAGCGAGACTACAGATTTGTATGTTAAAAAGACAAGTCATTATATAGATTGAAGGGAACCATTCACATCAAAGATAGAGCAAGGCAAGGAGTCAGGCCATTGTGAACTATCACAGTTTGTGGATTCAACCCACACCATTGGCATTATTCAGCACCACATTCTATTAATTTGAGCTACGCAACCTCATTTCTGATGCCACCACATTATTTAATCATTTTAACATTAATGTAGCATAACCCTTGAGAAATATTAATATAAAATTCTGCCACCAAAAATAAATTGAGAAATTATATGTAACTGAATAACCCCTCTCCAATGTTTATTTATCCAATTAACATGAAACAAATATGTCCCTTCAACCATCTACATTATTAATCAAATGTGCATATATGTCAACTTGTAAACCTTAGAAATACTAATGGCAGAATTTACAAGTCCCACTGGTGGGTTTGCAGGCAGTGAGAGCAGTTGGATGGTGGGGGAGGGGAGTGTGTGATGTTTTGAGGCGGGGGGAGGGGGTCTGCCACCTATCTGCCTGTTCCATGCTGCCTGCAGTTTTACTGGGGTGGGTGAAGCCTGGGCAGCCCACACACTCTCACCCCAATTGTGGTCCTAAAGAAGCCACTTAATGGCTATTTAAGAGCCGCTTCGTACTCAGTGGCAATTCTGAGTCCAGTGGGAGGAATGGGGGAATGTTGGTAGGTTACCCTGCTCACTCTTGGTCGGCAAATGGGGATGAGAGGGGGTGGGATGCCTTCACATCACCACTTGCCCATTTGGAGGAGTCTTCCCTACAATGGGCCTGATTTTGCCAAAACTCCGCGCCCGTTTTTGGGAGCGAAATCGCGGTAAAGTTGGGCGTCGGGCCTATACCGCGATCTGCACCCGATTCCGAGCAGATCGCGGCTTTACCGACACCCGATTCGGGCGTGGGTCCAGCCCACGCACGAATCAGGTGGCCCGACGATTTAGATGCATTAGCATGCATTTAAATCAACTTAATGAACCGCGCGCCCAACTCGACCACCAAATCCCACTTTACCGTCTTCTGGCCTGATCCGGATCCGCGCTTTTAACGACCTGGTAAATAAAAGTCTGAAGTCATCGCTGCAGCTTCCAAAGAGCGGGGTCAGAGGCTCTAACGGCTCTCTGACCCAGGTCATCCTCTGGTTGGGGGCGGGGGGAGGGGGGTGAGGGGGGGGGGGGGAGGAGGAGGAGGGGGGGTGGGACCCAGATCATCCTCTGGTTGGGGGGGGGGGAATGGGAGGAGGGGGGGGTGGTGGGACCCAGATCATCCTCTGGTCGGGCGGGGGGTTCCGCTGCCAGTCTGCGGCCGATCGGTGGGGAGGGGGGTCCGCTGCCACTCTGCGGGCGATCCCTCCTCCACACTGGAGGGATGAATCCCTCCTGCCGGAGTGGATGTGCGTCCATGCCATCCCACAAAACGTTCAGGATGCAGCGATTCCTCGCTAAGAAGATGAAGCAGAACCGGCCGATTCCACAGTGGATGAAAACCGGCTACAAGATCAGTACAAGTCCAAGAGGAGACACTGGAGAAGGACCAAGCTGGGCCTGTAAAGGGATACACCATCACTGGTACACTACCAGCCACAGATTACTCTTCCCTGCAGGGGCAAGAGAGCGGGAGAGATGGCTGTGGCTGGTAGTGTTGATGTGGAGAGTACTGCTGGTAGTGTACCAGCGCTAAGCCCCGCCCACAGCACGGATCGGACTGGAGCCAGCAAAACACGTATGGGCACACTGGAAAGAGGATTCCAGGCTCGGATCGATTTGATGCCCGGATTCGGCACTTCGACTCAAAATGGTAAAATCAGGCCCAACGTCTGGCCCCCTCTCACCCAGTACTCCCAATTCCCTGCCCCCAGTGTCATGCTGGGCTTAGAGAGTTGCTTGCCAATCTGATTGGCCAGATTTGAGGGTCAGGAGTCCCACCTCTAACCAGTGAACACTCCGTGAACCATCATGAAGCATCAGCTGGGATGTGCCATACAAAAAATGTTGCCCAAAACATTTTTTAAGCTATTAAAATATGACAAATTAGCATATCTGTATGGAATCAACTGTTGAGTGAAAACAACATTATGAAAACTTTTGCATAACAATTTATTTTACAATTTTAATTCAGTCTTCCTTAGCCGCTGCATAAAGAATCATTCTTGCCACTGGTGCAATCAAGTTTCAGTTTCAATCACTATCCAACTCTGTAAGCTGTGTCTTTTGACTTTGTAAAATGTTAGGTTTACAGTAACAACCAATTTTTAGCTACTGGGCAAAAAACTAATCTGGATAATGAATCTGAAGAATTCAGATCAGGGAATTATATCATGGCAGTGTTCATACAATCACAGGAACATTCGGTTTTGGGCAAAGCACCTCAGGAAGGTTAGATTGACCTTGGAGGGGATGCAGCACAGATTCATTAGATGGTTGCCAGAGCATTATGGAATACATTTGGAGGACAGATTGCATGAAATTGTAATCTTAGAGCTTAGAAGCTTGATGGGTAAATCTAATTAAGGTCCATGAAACGATGAGGGGATTTGGCAGGGTAGAAACAGATGGAGAAACTATTTCCTCTGGTTGGGGATTCCAGGAGAGGGCACAATCTTAAAACTACAGCTCGATCATTTGGGAAAGAAATCACTTTTTCACACACTGCAATGAAAATATGGAATACTCCCTTATGTCAGGCAAGTGCCTGAAATATGGGGCAGAATTTTATGTTTCCCATTGGCAGGTTTGCAGGCAGGGATTCCACAGGTGGTCTTCTCATTGGGCTCCCACTCGTCCTGACCTCTCCACAATTTTAAGGTGGGACAGGCAAGACTTAGGCCCTTATGTGGCCAATTAATGACTTAAGAAGCCTTCCGACACAGCCTCAATTTTAAGGCTGCGAGGAGGAGTTCAGGGGCTGCCGGGGAGCCTGGATACTGGCCTTGCTCAGGCCTGAGTCTGGAGCACTGTTCAGAGCATTGAATAGCTGCGGGGCAGTCAGTGTCAGTGGGGGTGTGAGCCTTTGACTCTTTGAATAGCAGGAAGGTAAACCCCATCATCCTAAAAATCCTGGCCATGGGGTTGTATGTGACTCACCAATTCCAGTTTACTATTGCATGGTTAATGTTGGCCAGCACCCATGAGACCATTAGACATAAGACATAAATACGTAGGCTATTTGGCCTATTGAGTCTGCTCCATCAATCAATAAGATGATGGCTAATCTGAAGCAATAATCCTCAACTCCACTTTTTCATTTTATCCACATAACCCTTGATTCCCCTACTGATTAAAAACCTGTCTATCTCATTCTTGAACATAATTAGTGACCAAACCTCTACAGCCATCTGCAGTAAAGAACTCTATAGATTTACAACCCACTGAGAGAAAAAAATCCTCCTCAACTCTATCTTAAAAGGATGGCCCCTTGCTCTGAGATTATGCCCTATAGCCCTAGACTTTCCCAGAAGAGGAAATAACCTCTTAGCATCTATCCTGTCAACCCTCCTGAGAATCCTATATGCTTCAATTACGTTGTCTCTCATTCTTCTAAATTCCAATGAGTACAGGCCCAACTGACTCAATCTCTCCTCATAGGAAAATCCCTCGATACCGTGAGTCAACCAAGTTAACTTTCTCTGGAATGCCTCCAATTTCAATGTATCTTTCCTTAGTTAAGAGGACCAAAACTGTTCATAGTATTCCAGGTATGTTCTAACTAGTGCCTTGTATAGTTTTAGCAAGACTTCCCAATTTTTATACTCCATTCCTTTTGCAAAAAGGCATTCAATTTGCCTTCCCCATTACCTGCTGAACTTGCATGCTAGATTTTTGTGATTTATACGAGGACCCTCGAGTCCCTCTGAGCTGCAGCTTTCTCCATTTAAATAATATTAATTTATTCTTCCTACTAAAGTGCTTAACTTCACATTTTCCTACATTATATTCCATCTGCCAAGTTTGTGCCCACTCATTTAACCTATATATATCCTTCTGTAGACTCTGCATAATCCTCATCACTTGCCTTCCCACCTATTTTTGCGTCATCCACAATCTTGGCAATAGTACATTCACTTCCCTCGTCCAAGTCATAAATATATTTTGTAAATAATTATGGTCCCAGCACTGATCCCTATGGCACTCCACTAGTTACAGGTTGCCATCCTAAAAATGCTCCTCTCTTCCCAACTCTCTGTCTTCTCTTAGTTAGCCAATCCTCTCTCCATGCTCATACACTACCCCCAACACTGTGGGCTCTTGTTTTATTAAGTAGCCTTTTGTGCGGTACCAAAATTAATTGGTTTTTGGAAATCCATGTATATTATATCTACTGGTTGTTCCTTTATCTATTCTGCTTGTACCACCTCAAAGAATTCTAATAAATTTGTCAGGCATGATTTCTCCTTCATGAAACCATGCTGACTCTGCTTTATTGTGTTTCTAAATGCTCTGTTATTACAGCAAAAAATGTTTGGATTATGAGAGAAGAAAGAAACAAAAAGGAAAAAACATTTTGAAATCTCCTAAAACAATTAACAACCTGAAGGAATGATGCCCAGTCCTCTTAATTGGGCAAGAGAGGCTGATTGGCAGTCTGTAATTGACAGTCTGGAACTTTGACAGCAAAATCCAACCTATTACCATTACTATGTCATGGAATCTAATAATATGCAACATGGAGGATTAAATACATGCAAGATGATGGGCCATCAGGCAGTTTATTTCAAAACATAACATTGCAAAACTCAGCTTGCACAGCTTAGGGAAGATTTTCTCCATTTTTTTAATGAACACATTCATTATATGAATGAATTTGTGGTTTGATTATAGTGGCCAAATAATGTTTATGCATCAAAATCAGATTAGCAAATTTTAAAAAAAAATTTTAAAGACAGATTTAGAATTTCCCACTTCCACTTCTGCCCCCACCTTTGGCTAATAATTGGGTGACAAACCAGCAATAGTGACTGTGGAGAGTAGATTCCTGTTGGGACAGCCCTGTGCTCTGAGGCCTCACAACATGTGCACGTATTATTTTTTCTTGAGTGGATTGGCAGGTGTGTACTGAAGAAATGAGCACCAAGGCCGTATCATCCAACGGAGCTTGCAAAATGGAAGGCAAAAAATCTGCGGCAGTCTGCCATCCAGCACTTACTCACCTCCCCCTGGCTTCAGACAGTCACAGACCTCCCCCACCCCACCCCAACCTGCACACTCTGATAGCTTACCCACCCCTCTACTTCTGCCAGCCACACTCCCAACTCTGACAACTCTTCCCTTGCCTATTGGTCTCTATCTGTGGGCTCACCAATTTCCTAGCATCAAAATGGTGTCACAGTGGGAAAGAACCACTTTAATTGGTCACATTGCTTGTGTGACATGCAGTATTTGATTTGCATAGGTTTTCACCAAGTAAATATTGTGAATACCCCTGCCATTGGTGTCAGTCCCCACCACAGTCTCCACTGCCAATGCCTCCTGCCAGCTCCACGTCAGAGATTGAACCAGATCGTTCGCCATCTTGGTATTATATTTTCCTATGAGATGAACTTTTCACCACATTGGCAGTTCATCACCAAGACAATCTTATGTATTTTGGCAAAGGCTCCATCCAAAATTTTTTTGTCTTTTTTCTTTTCAGATGATGCTGTTTTTGCTGTGCACAACCAATATTTTCTATCTTAATTTATTTTTGTTCACAATAGTACAATGGTTACGATAACTACTTCTGCTCTCCTCAAACAGACTGCTTTTAAGCACCGAATTAAGTGCATAAAATCAAAATAATTTTTTAAAAGACAGCTGAATTTGTTTTAATGTAACCAGATGGTGGTCAATGTGGAATCAGAGAATTCCTGCAGTGCAAAAGGAGGCCATTCTGACTCTCTAACAGAATATCATACCCAGACCCTCTCCCCCGCCACCCTATCCCCATAACTGCACACATTTACCATGGCTAATCCCTCTAACCTACACATCTTTTTACACTAAGGGGCAATTTAGCATGGCCAATCCATCTAACCTGCACATCTTTGGACTGTGGGAGGAAACTGGAGACCCTGAGGAAATCCATGCAGACACAGAGAGAATGTGCAAAATTAGATACCCAAGGCGGGAATCGAATCCGGGTCTCTGACGCTGTGAGACAGCAGTGCTAGTCACTGTGCCACCGTGATGCCCCCAATCTCTACCAATCAGAACAGTGCTCTTTGAGCCATAAAACATCACTGATTTAGCACAGACATAAAATCATTTGCATAGTTGAATGGAAATTCCATGACATTGTTTTTGCTGATAGTTTGCCTATTCCTCGGAAAAGTGTAATCAATACCAATGGATCATATGAGCAGCTGTGTTAGAGAGGAGGACTGGACTGAATGCTGACTGTGATCTGAACAATTGTGATTAGTTTTTATCACTGAAATTCATTGCCATAGAGCTTTACAGCACAGAAATAGACCCTTTGGCCCATCGTTTCTGCACCAGCCAAGAAGCACCTGTCTATTCTCATCCTATTTTCCAGCATTTGGTCAGTATCCTTGTATGCTGTGGTATTTCAAGTGCTCATCTAAATGCTTCTTAAATGTTGTGAAGCTTCCCATCTCTCACCCTTACAGGCAATGTGCCCCAGATTCCCAAAACCCTCTGGGTGAAAAAGGTTTTCCTCAAATTTCCTGCCCCTGACTTTAAATCTATGCCTTCTGGTGATTGACTCCCCTACTGAGTGGAAAAGCTTCTTCCTATCTACCATATCTATGTCCCTCATAATTTTGTTCTCCTCAATCAGATCCTTCCTCAGCTTTCTCTGCTCTAAGGAAAACAACACCAGCTTCCCTTCATTGCTGAAATGCTCTAGCCCAGGCAACATCCTGGTGAATCTCCTTTGGGCCCTTTCTAGTTCAATTACATCCTTCCTATAGTGTGGTGATTAGCACTGCATACAGTTCTCTAATTAAACTGATAGCCAAGTTCTGCACACGTGAAGATGGCCTCAACCGGGATCTTGGGTTCATGTCACACTACTTGTAACCCCACCATACTGCCTGGGTCTGCAAAATCCTACAAACTCTCCTGGCTTGAGACAATTCACACCTCTTTAACCTGTGATTATCCCTCTCTCCACGCACACTGTTCGTACTGGTAAAGACTTGATTATCTGTAAGGCTCGCATTCCAACCATTCTTCACATTCTAATCTGTAATTATCTTGCAATTGTGTCTTTGCCTAAATATGCTGTGTTTGTGAACTAACCTCCACTCACCTGATGAAGGAGCAGCGCTCTGAAAACTCGTGATTCCAAATAAACCTGTTGGACTTTAAACTGGTGTTGTGAGACTTCTTACTGTGGCCTAGTGAGCATTTTATACAGTTCCAACATGCTCTTATATTCTATGCCTCAGCTGATAAAGGCAAGTATCCCACATGCTTCTTTCTTATCGACCTGTTCTGCTGCCTTCAGGGATCTTTGGACATACACCCCAAGATCTCTCTGGTCCTCTGTACTTCCTAGTGTCCTACCATTCATTGTGTATTTCCTTGCCTTGTTAGTCCTCCCAAAATGCAACACCTTAAACTTTTCAATGTTAAACTCCATTTGCCACTGTTCTGTCCATCTGAGCAGTCCTATAATCTAAGACATTCCTCCTGACTATTTACCACACCACCAATTTTCAAATTATCTGTGATGCGCGACAATTAAGCACGTGGAACCAAGGCTTCGATATTGAAGGCTTTTATTGTGTAACAATGGAACTACTAACACGAATATACCAGTTCAGACTGAAGGGGTCCTGCCGGAGCAGAGGGTCTTATACCTCGCCACCGGAGGCGGGACCCCACTGGAATGTGCCATGATAACACTTATAACAGGTAAACACCCTAACCCAACAACATTGTACAACCCCCACAGTAACAACACCCTAGCCCAACAGTGACATAATAACAACCCCCAGTGGTGAACCAACGATGGTTCACCACATTCACCCCTCCTTTAAGAACAAAAGGTGGCGGGGTGCAAGAAAAAAAACAGGTCATATAAACAGAATTCACAAGTCCAGACGGTCTGGAGGACTGCACCGACGCTGTGATCTCCTCAACACCGGTTGCGAAACCGGAGCAGGTGCTTGCGGTGGCGTTCTTTCCAAAACAACGTCTGGCTGCCCCCTCAAGGACTCCCGGGCCGGCTGGCCCTGGTGAGGCGATGGTGCAGGGGATCCTGGAACCTTTGGTGGTGGTGGTGGTGGTGATGATGGTGGCGCCGATCTCCGAGTCTCAGGCAAGCTGTACATGGGAGTAAAAGTGTGATGCACTGGTCCCGGTGCTGACCGCGCCACGTCTGGGGAAGCAATGAAGAGTAGTGGATTCGTGACTGGGGGAATAGGAGCGACAGGAGTTGCTACGTCCCCTGCGGGCGCCAGGTCTCTAATGGAGACAGTGTCCTCTCGCCCGTCAGGATATGCCACATAGGCATACTGAGGGTTGGCGTGGAGGAGTTGGACCGGTTCGACCAAGGGGTCGGACCTGCGAGCCCTCACATGTCGCCGCAGAAGGACGGGTCCTGGGTACGTCAACCAGGCTGGTAAGGAGATCCCCGAGGACGACTTCCGAGGGAATGAGAACATCCTCTCGTGGGGAGTAGCATTGGTTGCCGTACACAGGAGGGAGCGGATAGAATGGAGCGCATTTGGAAGGACCTCCTGCCAACGGGAGACTGGAAGGCCCCTGGATTTCAGTGCCAGTAGGACAGCCTTCCAGACTGTAGCATTCTCCCTTTCCACCTGTCCGTTACCCCTAGGGTTGTAGCTCGTGGTTCTACTAGAGGCAATCCCGAATGAGAGCAGGAATTGCCTCAAGTCGTTGCTCATGAACGACGAGCCCCTGTCGCTATGAATGTAGCAGGGGTACCCGAACAGGGTAAAAAGCTCACTGAATGCCTTGATGACGGTGGCAGTCGACGTGTCCGCACAGGGGACAACAAACGGGAACCGGGAATACTCGTCTATTATGTTGAGGAAATAGACATTCCGGTCCGTTGAGGGAAGGGGGCCCTTAAAATCCACACTCAGCCTCTCAAAAGGGCGAGTGGCCTTGACCAATTGTGCCCGGTCTGGTCGATAAAAGTATGGTTTGCATTCTGCGCAAATCCGACAGCTTCTCGTCACTGACCTGACATCCTCCACCGAGTAGGGCAGGTTGCGGGCTTTGACGAAGTGGTAGAGTCTGGTGACTCCAGGATGACACAGATCATTGTGGAGAGCCTTCAAGCGGTCCTCCTGCATGATGGCGCATGTTCCGCGCGAGAGGGCATCCGAGGGCTCATTGAGCTTCCCTGGACGATACATAATATCGTAATTATAGGTGGAGAGCTCAATTCTCCACCGCAAGATCTTATCGTTCTTGATCTTGCCCCTCTGCGTGTTGCTGAACATAAACGCCACGGATCGTTGATCCGTGATCAGGGTGAACCGCTTCCCTGCCAGGTAATGGCGCCAGTGTCTGACTGCCTCCACAATGGCCTGAGCCTCCTTCTCCACCGCTGAGTGCCGAATTTCGGGGCCTTGAAGGGTGCGGGAAAAGAACGTGACGGGCCTGCCTGCCTGGTTTAGTGTGGCGGCTAGGGCGAAATCAGATGCATCACTCTCCACCTGGAAAGGGATGGATTCATCCACCGCGTGCATCGTGGCTTTCGAGATGTCGCTTTTCAAAGCCTTGAAGGCCAATTGGGCCTCCGGCGTAAGTGGGAAGGTCGTGGACTTAATGAGCGTACGAGCTTTGTCCGCGTAGTTGGGGACCCACTGCGCATAGTACGAAAAGAACCCGAGGCATCTCCTCAGTGCTTTCGTGCTAGCGGGCAAGGGAAGTTCAGTAAGTGGGCGCATACGGTCTGGATCAGGGCCAATGACCCCGTTTTCCACCACGTATCCGAGGATGGCTAACCTGCGCGTACGGAATACGCACTTCTCCCTGTTATAGGTCAGATTCAGGCGAGATGCAGTGCGCAGAAAGTGTTGGAGATTCGTGTCGTGGTCCTGCTGGTCATGGCCGCAGATGGTGACGTTATCCAGGTACGGGAAGGTAGCCCGCAACCCGTTCTGGTCCACCATTCGGTCCATAGCACGCTGGAAGACCGAGACCCCATTGGTGACACCAAATGGAACCCTGAGGAATTGGTATAGACGACCATCCGCCTCAAAAGCCGTATATTGTCGGTCCTCTGGGCGGATGGGGAGTTGATGGTAGGCGGACTTAAGGTCTATGGTAGAGAACACTCGGTACTGCGCAATCTGATTGACCATATCAGAAATGCGCGGGAGAGGATACGCATCCAGCTGCGTATAACGGTTAATGGTCTGACTGTAGTCGATGACCATCCGAGGTTTGTTCCCGCTTTTGACTACCACGACCTGCGCTCTCCACGGACTAGCACTGGCCTTTATGATCCCTTCCTTGAGGAGCCGCTGAACCTCAGATCTAATAAAGATCCGGTCCTCAGCGCTGTAACGCCTACTTTTAGTAGCGATGGGCTTGCAGCCAGGTACCAGATTTTTAAAAAGGGATGGTGTAGTGATTTTCAGGGTGGATAGATTGCATGCGGGGCGCTTTGGGCAATTTGGAGGCTGCGGCTGATTCCCTACTGCCAGTGAAGGGAGTGGCCCACCGTACTGTAGGATCACACTCTTCATGTGGACCATAAAATTTAGTCCGAGGAGAATTGGCGCACAAAGGTGAGGTAACACAAGGAGCCTGTATTGCTCGTAATTGTGCCCTGTACCTCAAGAGTTACCATACATCGTCCTTGGATCGGTACAGACCGGGACCGTGATGCCATGGAAATTGTCTGCTTGGCAGGGAGAACCCGGAGTCCACACCTTTTAGCAGTTTCAGGGTGTATGAAACTTTCGGTGCTCCCACTGTCAAACAGACAATTCACAGTTCGACCACTAACCTTTATATCCATCATGGAATTCTCAAGCCTGTAGTGCCTGGTCTGATCCAGGGGGATCGACGCCACCGTTGGCCCCTGGGCGTCACTGCATGCTGCCGATGTGGATGCTGAGGACCCCTGCTGGTCGCTCCTAGTCGTCGTGGACCATGATGGCCGCCCCCATGAATCGCACGTGGGCGAGGGCGCCAAACGCAGCGACTCCTGGTGGTCTTCCTCCTCCTCCGTCAGCCACGATGGCGCCGTCCCGGGTTCGCACGTGGTCGGACCTCGTGGGTACTGCGACGCCGAAGGAGATTGTCTCCGTTCTGGAGGGTTACAAGCTGCACTGCCGTTTTTAGACTTGGACCTGCAGACTTTGCCGTTGTGGCCTTTTTTACCGCACTGGCTGCAGATTGCCGTTCTTGCCGGACACTGTTGCCATGGATGCTTGGCCCCACCACAAAAATAGCATCGCTGGCCACTTGGAGCTGCCGCCGTCGTCGGATCGATCTGGGAGCGCGGGTTAGCGGGGCGAGGAGGGAGCTGAGCTTGCTCCAGCCACGTTGACTGCACGTGGTCCTCAGGGTACAGCGCCAAGCTCTTCGACGCCGCTTCCAGCATCCCAGCCATCTCCATTGCTTGGGTCAAGTCGAGTTTCCCCTTTTCCAGCAATTTAAGCCTGATGTACGAGGACCCTACCCCTGCTACGAACGCGTCTCGGGCGAGGTCGTACATATATTGTTCGGCTGTTACGTCTTTACAATCGCAACCCCTGGCAAGCTGCAGGAGCTCATTGGCGTAGTCCTCCATGGTTTCGCCCGACTGCCGACGTCGTGTAGCGAGGAGGTAACGAGCGTGTATCTCGTTGGGTGGCTTCGTGTATCATTTTTTTAGGAGCTCGACGGCACCCTGGTAAGTGGGAGCTGCACGAATGGCGAGATAAATCGTGTCGCTTACCCTTGCGTGGAGGACCTGGAGTTTATCACTGTCTGTAGTGATAGCAGTAAGAAGTTTAACAACACCAGGTTAAAGTCCAACAGGTTTATTTGGTAGCAAAAGCCACACTGTTGGACTTTAACCTGGTGTTGTTAAACTTCTTACTGTGTTTACCCCAGTCCAACGCCGGCATCTCCACATCATGTAGTGATAGCTACAGAGGCTGCCAGGTAGTCCTCGAAACACTTCCACCAGTGGTCGAATGTGTTAGCGGCACCGACCGCACGTGGGTCCAGTGTCAGATGATCCGGTTTTAAGATCTGTTCCATACTCTTTTTTTTTGTACAGTTGTGAGTTTTCTGTTACACAATAAAATTGATGCGCGACAATTAAGCACGTGGAACCAAGGCTTCGATATTGAAGGCTTTTATTGTGTAACAATGGAACTACTAACACGAATATACCAGTTCAGACTGAAGGGGTCCTGCCGGAGCAGAGGGTCTTATACCTCGCCACCGGAGGCGGGACCCCACTGGAATGTGCCATGATAACACTTATAACAGGTAAACACCCTAACCCAACAACATTGTACAACCCCCACAGTAACAACACCCTAGCCCAACAGTGACATAATAACAACCCCCAGTGGTGAACCAACGATGGTTCACCACAATCTGTGAACTTATTTCTAGATCATTAATGTACAACAAGGGACTCAGCACCAATCCTTGTGATCCACCAATGGATACAAGCTTCCAGTCACTAAAACAACCTTCAACCATCATCCTCTGCCTCCTGCCATCAAATAATTTTGGATCCAAATTGCCCTGGATTCTATGGGCTCTTACCTTTTTGATTAGCCTCCCATGCAGGACCTTTTTAACTGCCTTCCTGAAGTCAATGTAGACTCCATTAACTGCATTGCCCTCATCTACACACCTAATCACCACCTTGAAAAATTCAACCAGGATTAAATTCAATACAGCACCCCACACAGGTTGAAAAAAGTAGGTAAAATAGGTGAAGAACTGGTGTTAAATGATGCCAATTTGGTTTTCAATTGTTTGTAGATTATAGGAGGAGAAAAGGAGGAAGAAGCTCCATCCTTTTTATGTGAGAGGAAAGAGTAATTTGCTTCAAAAATATGTATTGATATTTTCTTTATTGAATATGTCGGTGAAATTTACCATAATTTTTCATGTGCACCACTCAGTAGTTTATAGATAATGAAATGGACCAGAGCCCAAGATATATACTATGCACAAAGAAGACCTTGAGCATCAGTATTTTGACAAATTGTATTAAATTAGCAGGCTGTGGAACTTGGACAGCTTCGATCTTTGTTGTAACAGCTCATTGAACGAGGCTCATAGAGGAAAGACACCAGCATGTAATTGGAAATGAGAAACCTTTGTGTAATGCCTATGATCCACTTTTGAACATCCTGTTTCAGGTCCTTCTGAACCTGCAGGTCAGCTGTGAAGTGAATATCTATAGTTAACCAGTAGATCCTAAGATTTGGGGTTAGCATTCATTTAGACTTGACTAATTTACTGAGGACAGTTGGATGAATAGTGTTGGAATTCAGCTAGCACAAATTTAAATAGATCTGTGACAGGAAGGAACAGAGGAATTCAGTGAAGGGATATGGCATGAGTTTAAAGTTTATTTATTAGTGTCACAAGTAGGCTTGCGTTAACACTGCAGTGAAGTTCCTGTGAAAATCCCCCCGTTGCCATACTCCGGAGCCTATTCAGGAACCCTGAGGGAGAATTTAGCATGGCCAATACACTTAACCAGCACATCTTTCAGACTATGGGAGGAAAATGGAGCATTCGGAGGAAATTCGTGCGGATGTGGGAAAAAGGTGCAGACTCCACACAGACAGTGAGCCAAGCCAGGAATCGATCCCGTGTCCCATTGCAGTAAGGCAGCAGTGCTAACCACTGTGCCATGGTGCCGAGTTTAGTGCTTTCCTCAGGCCTCACTTATTTATGCTGACTTCCAGTTTTGTTATAAACAACCATACACTACTTGCAAAATTTGTGGAACTCACTGTCCCATAGCGCAGTGGAGTCTGAACCATTGAATGGTTTCTAGAGGGAGAGAGAGATATTTCTAATAAAGAAAAGGGAAAGGGGGATAGGGGAACAGGTGGGGAGATGGATTTGAGATCAGGGAGAGATCTGCCATGGTTTGATTGAATGGTGGAGCATGGTCGAAGGGCTGAATTGGCCTGTTTCTGCCCTTAATTCCCGTGTTCCTATCCAGTTTCCTCATAACAAATAAATGCTTTGAACTCATAGTCAGTCCCTTTCCTAACAAAACTCCTTTTGAGCATTTAGTGCTTATATTTTGTCCATGTGTGTGCATAGACAAAGAGAAATGTCGGCAAACAGACCATAATGTTTATCTTTAAACAGAATTGTTTTGTGTGCTGAAACTCAAAAGTTCCACCAAATGCAGCTAAATTGTTATGGAAATAAAATTGGTATGCAGTAAAGTGTGCACAATGGCCAGTGACAGTGGTGGTCCAGGTGGACTTGTTACAGAGAAACAATCAATGGTAAATTTAATTCCTGTAACATAGTCATTTTTATTACATTGGATTCCTGATGGAGACTGTCAATTTGGATATATTATCTCGATTGGCAAGCAGCTCCATACAACTAAAACTTAGTTGAGCTGAGAATTTCTTCAGAGCTGCTCCCACACTGCCAGTTATACAGCAGGAGCTTAATTTGCACACCATGTATATTCTTTACACAACTGACAAAGTTATACCAGTAATGAAGCAAGGACAGCTCCAAGGAAATTCATATTCTTTATGTATTCACAAGACAGAAGATGTATCGGGGTGGAGGTGAAATAAGTCTGTGCTGATATCACCAAGCACATGCTTGCAAACTCCCAGCTTATTTTGAACCATACTTGATTTTCTTTTCCATTGCCTTCAATGGCTGCTGATTTTGTAGGGCCTTATGCCTGTTTAAAGCCCCCTTGCTGAAAGAAGTCAGTTATGAGCAGCAGAAGATGTGTGGGCTGCTCCACTCAGGGATTTTCTCCAGTGACTATTCCCCAACTCTGCAGGCATGTGATTGCACCTCCCCTGTACCACCCATCCCCCTCCCCTCCCCCCGCCTCACAACCACATCTCCACATTCTGACCCCTGCCCAGGACTTAACTGAGATATGCTGCTGGTAAGGCAGGTGACCCAGCATGGAGATCTTTCTTCGGATGCCCTGCATGAGGGGGTGCAAACAGCTTGTTTCCAGAGTTTCCAGACTTGGACTTCTTGCCGAATTTGTCCCACATTTTATTTAAATCTGTCGTCAGCAGTTGTGTATCGGAAGAGCCCATTGAGCTCCTGGACTTCAAAGCAATGAGCAGTTGTTGGCCATGTGATTCACTTGATTAAAGCGTTTGCTATCTCTATCCTCACTCTGCTGTGTTTTGTGGACAGTTTCATTCCAAGTGGGCCAAACAGCTGGCTCATGTAACTGATGATAGAACGTTGCAAGTCAGTTTTCCTCAGTGTCACCAGTGGAAGACAAATTGTACCATGTGAACCCCCTTCAACATGTTCCCTGTTCAGATCACGTTCAGGAAGTTATTAAAAGCAAGATGATGAATGTTAGATGTAAATTTCATCTTTAAGTGTCAACCAAATTGATGTGTACATTAAGGATTGGTTCCCATGATATCACTGTGAAACATTGCTCCTAACTCCAAGCTGCCCACAAATGAGACCTCATCTCCACCAAATCAAAAAAGATTTTCCCTGATAAACTTGATTGTCAACTGTATATCATGATACTAATATGATTTTTCTGATGGAAACTCATTTTGACTCGGATAATGGAGAAAGATTTTCTCTGTCCATTTCAAGTGTAATGAGACTGTGATGAATGTCAGAATATTGCTTCAACAGAAGGTAAGCAGAAATGGCAGGTAAAAAGCATCAATGATCATTTAACACCATTTCTCTGATGCTCCATTGAAACTAGAACAGGAAATTGAGAGAGCCCCACAGAAGTTCTAAGCCAATGTCTTCATCCTCATGTTTCATCACTTCACCGTACAAGTAGTATTGGGAGTTTAGTAGTAGTAGTGGGAATTTCTGAAAATCTAACAAGCAAAAAGATACAATTATAATGTTCAGATAAACTCATTAAACAGAATACTGGTCACAGGTTTAAGAGACCAATACTGGCCCCTCAAATCTACATGAACAGGTTTCCAGAGTTAGTTGGACAGCTCGAAGGATGAAGAAATCCAAAGGTGCTTATCCGTATGGTATAGATTAATCAGCTATGCCGCATATGAATAAAGTTTGTTTCATATTTTCCACCATCAGGCTAACTGCAAGCATGTTGTTGTGGAAACGAGAAGTAGAGTTTGACTAACACTTGATCCAATAATCTGAAGAAGAGGTGACATTTGCTTCCTATGAATGTTCACTGGTTTCAGCAGATGCCTCTACAGGGTTGAGGCTTCCCAGTGCAGTTGAAGTTTTGGTGTCTCATGGGGAGGTGTGCACTTCATCTCCTTCATCCTACACAACTCAGTATCTTTTCAAGTATTCCCATCTCTTCAATGCCCTCTTACTCACAAGGCACCACACTGGTGATTTCTAGTGCTGCCCCATCCGTGGCAGTGGGGATGGCTGGAGGGTGACTCAAGAGTCCAGAACTAGGGGGATTTGGTCTCGGGGGAAGGGGCTGGCCTTTTAGGACTGAGACGAGGAGAAATTTCTTCAGCCAGAGGATTGAAAATCTTTGGAATTCTCTACCCCACAGGGATATGGTTACTCGAGGGGTGGTATTGCCAAGTCTTGCGCCTATTTCTCTATTTTCCTCTGACCTACTGTCCAGTCCAGGGTTGATGTGACAGAAAAAAATAGCAAGTTCAGCCTCTTCTGAATCAATATAGTTCGAACAGTCAAAGACTCTGCCTGAGAGACTATCTATGCAGCAAGGCCTTGTGATGGAGGCTGTTCCTGCTTTGATGTTGGTGCCTCTGGAGATGCCACTGTTTTAAGGATTTTAGTCCCAAGCTAGCAAACTACTGCCATTTAATCTGAGGCCACAAGGGGAGAACTGCATAGAAGTGGCCGAGAGTGAAGGTCACCGGGTCAGTCACTCTGCTGAATGGTTCCCCTGGGTGACTTTCATTTATCGTTGTGTACATTGTTATTTATGAACAACATTGGAGATGTTGAGCCATGATTCCAGATATGTGAGCTTCTATTCTTCAATGTCAAAGTGGGAAAGAGGTGAAAAGAAGCAGTAGTCTTTAAATAGAGGGGCATTGGAGAGATGTGTACTATGCATTGGTGGTAAGAATGGGATCAAGCAAAATGGTGTGTTTAATGGATGAGTTCTTACAGGCAGATCAAAGTAAATGTCAGAGGATGCATCCTACTGGATGAGTAGTGTGCAGTTGAAACATGTTTGAAACACATGTGCCCTGGCCATCAAATCATCCAAATGAATGTTTTTACCTCTGAAATGATCCCAGATACATTCTTGGCGCAGCAGGATCACTGTTCTGTTCTGCATCTTCCTCCTCCTCGGATGAACTGTTATTTGAACACATCTCCCATTTCAAAATCTACACTGTTCTGTTGAGCCATATGGAGACTTCATCAGACTGCTGCAATGCATGAAGTCCTTGCAGGAATATACTGCAGGGTACCACCCAACTCATCCAGGCTACAAAACCTAATTTTCAGCAGGCTGATGGCCTGCTGGATGGTAATCCAAATGAGAAGATATCTTCATTTGTGGTGCCTCTGTGTCTTCGTCTAGCAATCACATAAAGGAATGATATCCCTTGTCCCCTGGAAACTATCTGTAGAATTTCACTGATGACATGAAGAGCTGTACCACATGGACTGGCAGAGGATGAAGGTGTATGGCAGCTGTCAGGATAGAGAACACAAATATTCTTGATGTAGTCACATTTCTAACTGAATATACAGGATGTGGAAGCCCTTCCTACTGATGAATCTTATTGACTGCTCATACAGACCCTTTATAGAATCCCTACAGTGCAGAAGTAGGCCATTTGGCCCATCAAGTCTGCACCAGCTCTCCGACAGATCATCTCACCCAGGCTTTATCCCATACCCCAGTATATTTAATCCCCCGAACCTGCACATCTTAGGATACTAAGGGGCAATTTAGCCTGGCCAATCACTCTAGCCTGCACATCTTTGAACTGTGGGAGGAAACCGAAGCACCCGGAGGAAACGCACGCAGACACGGGGAGAATGTGCAAACTCCATGCAGACAGTCACCCAAGTCTGGACTTGAACCCAGGTCACTGGTGCTGTGAGGAAGCAGTGCTAGCCTTCATGGCATAGGGGAACAATGGATGAAATCCTGCTCCCGGAATGGAAGTGAATCCCACTGCCCTTTGTTTGTGCGAGACCTCATCTACCTGAAGTTGTATTTCTGTCCGGCCCTCGCAAATAGGGCATCGTTGCAATGATGTGCTGGGACAGTCACCTAGCCACCTTAATTTGATATTCAAAGCCCGGTGAAAAGTTCATTGGTAAGTGTAATGATTAATGAACACTTTTCATTTACCAAAAATCTGGGCCATTATGTTCGGACAATATCACAATGTGTTATATTGATGAGTGTAATTTTAGGATAGTATTAAGAATAAAATTAGAAAATCAGGTTCTTCATTTCCTTGAATTAAATGCTATATAGTATCCTGGCCAATATGTATCCATCAACCATTGATTGAGCATTTTGATAAGGTAACAGAGAGCTGATGAAGGTAATATGGTTGATGTGGTGTATATGAACTTCCCAAAGGCATTTGATGCAGTGCCACATAATAAGTTTGTCGGCAAAGTTGATGCCCATAGAATAAAAGGAAAAGTGGCAGGATAGATACAAAGTTGGCTGAGTGAATGGGAAAAAGTGAATGGTCGATTTCAGACTGGAGGAAGGGAAGCAGAGGGATTCCCAAGGGTCAGTACTAGGATACCTGCCTTCACCATTCAATAAGATCATAGCTGATCTGTGACAAGCTAGATGGCCTACTTCTGTGCTGTCGCCATTCTATCATTTTATGAATCACATCACTTAAGTTGGTTATTTGATAATTATCACTGCTATATGTGGGACTTATTATGTGTAAATTGGCTATCACATTTCCCACAGTGGTTACACTTCAAAGCTATATCATTGGCTGTGGTGCACCATCAATCGAGCAAAGACTAGTTTGTATGCAAGAACAAATAGGTTTTTATTAGCAAAAGACTTAGAGCACACCCATGCCGATGAACTGGTCCAGACTGAGGCAGGGGGATGGGGAGCAGTCGCCTTTATACCTGGACCTGGGGGGGGGGGAGGAGTCTCGGGGAGGGCCGGCAGGCTGTAAAGCACTTTGGGACATCTTGAGGCTGTGTAGAGCCCGATATAAATACAAACTCTCCCTTCATTGACACCATCAGTGTTATTGCTTTGGACAACAATGATATTTTACTCTATGGATTGAAAGTGAAGCTTCATAGCAAGCTCTTATTTTTTTACTGGGGTGGGTAATGTTTTTTTGCTGGCTGGATAGGAACCAATATGCTGTTTATTGCAACATTTTGTCTTAATAACTGCATTAGATCTGCCAGCACAAATGCCTCAGCCTTGTTACAGCATTTTCATTTTTTCTTCTGTGGTTAAGAAACAATCACACACTCTGTGGTCTCTTCCCATTTTGTTTTATATCTAAGTCCATAGAACAAGGAGTTACTAATCAAATGCTGTTGCTCTTGGATTCTTTTTTTGGGTGCAGGTAATTAACTCAAAACGTGTAGCCAATAAGTGAACAAGTAAGTCATTTCAAATGTTGTCGTTATTTAAGAATTAAGACCATGGAATAATGCCATTATTTTATTCCTTAATGAGCCTTTTAAAAGTCAGTTACCTTGTAAAATTGAAATATTTGTTACATGGGCTCCAAACACTAAATATCCTCATGTCAGCACAATCTCTGCATGTTGCTGGTGTCTTATGACACACAACAATGAAACAGTATGTTTTATGAACTGTTAATTTACTATGGGAGTCATTTATAGTGCATTAGTATTGCACTGAGCAGCCAAGCCAATATATTTTTATCTGTTTGCCTGTCTGTGTATAGGACTCTATTGATCTTACAGCTGTATATAAATGCTCTTGTAACAATTTTTACATTGTGAATGAATTTGCGTGCTGCAAAAAGGACCATGATGTATCGCCCACCTCTGGGCAGTCCATATTGTTTCTGCCATGTTATTAGAAAGGGAATGGGTTCAATGGCAATATGGTCCCAGCAAACAATGTACCAGCTTCAGCTCCCAAGATGCACATTACTGGATTTGCTGAAAGTAGCATAACTAATTCACAGGCATCAAAATGCAATTTGCATAAAGGAATATTCATGAGTGCAAGACGTTAAGTGGCAAATCCAACCTAGGCACGACATAGCTTCTTTACTTTCATCGCGTTACATGAGGTGAAGGGCAGAATTTTGCCCCAAAACATCTAATGGCGAGAGTACCGGAGCGATCCACGCCAGTTTATCAGATGCGCTCCGGAACACAATTGTCCTGCACCTCCCACCCGCCCCCCCAACCCCGCATAACCCTCCTGCACACTCCCCCTCATAGCACCCCCTCCCTCATATCCCTGACTCAGTCCCCACCCCCACTTAGGCCCCAACCCTTGGTGCTGCCCCGGCACCGCCAGGGTGTCCACTAGGCAATGCCAGGGTGTCCAGCGGGCACTGCTAATTTTCCAGGTGGGCACTGCCATGTGGGTACTGCCTAATGGGTACTACACAGACAATCCGGGGCTCCAATGGCCTCCGAACCACTCATGGAGACCAGAATAGATTTGCGCCCATGTGATGTCATAGAAACATAGAAAGTAGAAGCAGGAGTAGGCTATTCGGCCCTTCGAGCCTGCTCCACTGTTCATCTTGATCATGACTGATCATCAAATTCAATATCCTGTTTCCCCCCACTTCCCCCCCATATCCCTTGATCCCTTTAGCCTGCAAGAGCTATATCTTGATCTGCCGGAGAGCTGGGAACATTCCAGGAGGGGAGAATGATCATGTACCAAACTCGCTAATGAAATTGAAATCTAGTCAATTTCATGCTAATCAGCTTCGCATCTTTTCTGGCTTGCACCAGTAGAAAGATGCCGGGATGGTTACAAACCATTTGGTGCCGGGCGCAACTGATTTTTATGCCTGCATGCTATTTTCCGGGATCGGTTTTTTTCACTTACAATTGACAAATTTCCTGCATGTAAGGGTGAAAGCACACAGGAAATGCATGTCATTCAGATTTATAAAATAGTGCATTCTCCTGAGAAAATTACCATAAAGGCATCGCTGCTGAAAACTGTACAGTGAATGAGCAGTAACCAGCAAAACTGAGGAAACAAGTCTGCACCAACCATGATAATGGAAGGAGAATAGTGCATGATAAGAAAATGATGTTTACATTTGCAAAGATGTTCAGCAGTTTCCAAAACAGCCAGTTAAAGCTGGCTGGGGTTGGATTTTCAAATGAGTTCAAATTCTAATCATAACTGATATTTGAATTTGACTTCTACTTGACTTGACCAGGTTATTGGCGAAGCAAAATAAATTTGACTCCTTTTAGCTCTCAACTATTCTGCAAACTCAATTTATGGTTTGGTGCAGTCACAGCTTTTGATAGAAGGGTATAGACTAGAGGGAACTAATTTCTATATACCCTTAATTATTTTTCTCCCTCCTCTTTCTTCTCGTCTGTTATACTCCACCTGCACCTAAGCTGTTGTACTGGGACACAGCCAGAGAGACTCGCAATAGCCAAAAACAGCAGAATGTAGCTCAGAGAAAATTGTGATAAAGATACACTGCTCTGGTGGGACCACGGCTTGAGAACTACATTTCATTCTGGTCACTGAGAAACAAAAGACACGATTAAGCCCTAAAGAGTGCAGAGAAGAGCCATAAAACTGATCCTAAACACTCTAATTTATGAGTAAAAGCTAGAGAACACTGACCTTTTCAGCCAAAAGGAATTGTCCATGAGATGCTCCTACAGAGAAGTATACCAGACAGCTAAAGGAAATAAAATTGGTTAAGCCCCGATATTAATTTAAATTGCATCAACTAGCCAAAGGATTTAAACCAGTCAAGGTAAATAAAAAGAAAAAGAAAATATAAATAGAAAATGCTGGAAATAATCAGCAGCTCAGGCAGCATTTATGGAGAGAGTTTAACAAAATGATGGGCCAGAATGTCCGAGGAATGACAATCGCAGTCGGATTACCACTCAGTTCCTTTTTACTTATTCGTGTCAAGAGCTGCTCTTTTCTCAGCTACTCTTCCGACCCTGGTCTCTTTTTTAAAAAAAATTACTCCATTCTTAAAGTTACAAAGCCAATGTACAGAACGGAGGGCGAGCCCTTAATCCATCTCCTTGCTTGCCCCAAAAAGCAATTCAAATCGAATCCAAATCACAGTCCCACAGGGGGGGACATACAAGATCCAAACTGAGACGAAAAGACATTGGTCCCCATCTTGGGCCTGATCTGGCACTTGATCTTAGCCAAAAGGTCAAAGTCGGAGTTCAGGAAGAATACAGAGCTCTTCCCTTTAGTTGAAGGGTCAGTTACGAGGGGACGCAAGTTAAAAGTGAGGAGGTTTACAGGGGAATTTGAGGAAAAATGTTTTAACCCAGAGAGTGGTCTGGAATGCACTGCCTGGGAGGGTGGTGGAGGCAGGATGCCTCACATCCTTTAAAAAGTACCTGGATGAGTACTTGGCACGCCATAGTGTTCAAGGCCATGGACCAAGTGCTGGCAAATGGGATTAAGTGGGCAGGTCAGGGCTTTTCATGCATCGGTGCAGACTCAATGGGCCGATGGGCCTCTTCTGCACTGCAGTATTCAGTGATTCTGAGGATATTAGTAAGGGAGTTGAGGGGGTAGTTGGGGGGGTGGGACGTGGGGTATCGGGTGTGTGTTGGGGAGGAGAGGTTATCAGGGGTTGGTGGGGGATGGTCAGGAGTGGAGAGGGTCAATACCACAGTTACCCAGGAGGTAGAAGTGGTTTTAATCCCTCTAACTTTCCCTGGGTAGCTATTCTGCTAAGAGAATTGAAACCTTCCAGAATCTCTGATTTAACTCGAAGTTTCAGATTGTTCCCAGTGTAGGGAAGCCTGTAAGAAGTTTGAATTTCCCGGAAATTCAGTACAGTCCTTTAGGGCGGTGTGGGGGTTGGTTTTCTTTTGGGGGGGTGGTGGTTGAGGGGGTAAGAGGGAACCTGCATGGAAAGGTGCCCTGGGAAGGGGAGGGACTGTTGACAGTGTTTGAAGAGTGGACCTGCTACACTTAGATGCATCACGTAGCAATCTTAATTTTTAGTCACCTTGTGAAAACGCTGACTGCTTTGGTGAAGCAAAATATCCTGATGGGCACAGTGAAACAGAGGTTGGAGTAGGGGAATAATAAAGTACAAGTGAAGTATGATCAGGCCAGAAAATGACCAAATGACCAATTGCTTTTGGGAATTAATAAATAGGAGCATTGTGCACAAGACAATGATTAGCCAAAGTTATTGTACGCTGCCCGATTTGGGACATCCCACTGGAGAAAGGAAAACTAAAGCTGCAGAGGGTAGGTTTGCAAGGCTGATGACAAATGATGGACATAAGGTGAGTTTTGACTATTTCCACTGAAGTACAGAGGGTTACAAGAACATTTAATATAGTTTTATTAACATGTGAAAGATTTGATATGCTGCAAAAGAAAAATCAATTTCCCCTAGTTTGTCTCTCACTGATGATGGGCCGTTATTTTGAAATAGTCACTAGCTGGGACAGTGAGAGGAATTTCTTTATACAAGCAATGCATTCTTCTCCATTTGGAGTGGCTGATGAAGTCATTAATATTTTTAATTGAATGGTGGGTAAATATTATGACATAAAAGAAGATATAGGGCAATTGGGTAAGAGCAGGGCATTAATCATCTCAGCAAAAAGGTTGACACAGACACAATGGATGAATGACCTCTTTCTTTGTAGTAAATCTCCATGATGTTCAAGATCTCATTGGCTATCCTCATGGTCAGGCAGACAATGCTTGCCTTGGCATCAATCTCTTGCCGGGACCAGGTTGAAATCCTGTTAACATCTGCCTGACGGTCAGAAAGGCACAGTAAAGAAAGAATTGCATTTAAGTAGGACCTTTCATTAGCTCAGTATGTCTCAAAGCACCTTACAACCAGCGGAATACTTTTGAAGTGTAGCCACTGTGGTAATGTAGAAAAGTGTGGCAGCCAATTCGTGCACAGCAAGTCCAAGAAACAGTAATGAGATTAATGATCAGATAATCCGTGCAGTTACTTGATGAATAAGTATTGGTCAAGGGGGCGGCACGGTAGCACAGTGGTTAGCACTGCTGCTTCACAGCTCCAGGGACCTGGGTTCAATTCCCGGCTTGGGTCACTGTCTGTGTGGAGTTTGCACATTCTCCTCGTGTCTGCGTGGGTTTCCTCCGAGTGCTCCGGTTTCCTCCCACACTCCAAAGATATGCGGGTTAGGTTGATTGGCTATGCTAAAATTGCCCCTTAGTGTTCTGAGATACGTAGGTCAGAGGGGTTAGTGGGTAAATATGTAGGGATATGGGGGTAGGGCCTGGGTGGGATTGTGGTCGGTGCAGACTCGATAGGCCGAATGGCCTCTTTCTGTGCTGTAGGGTTTCTATGATTTCTATGATTTCTATGACACCTGTCCTTCAAGTAGTGCCTTGGGATCTTTCTACTTTCTAAGCAATGAGTTCTGAATGAAATGATATGGGAGCTGACATTTATTCATGTATAGAGGACCTGGAGATTACAAAGTAATTTTTGGATGATACAGTTTGTTGTTTCTTTGATATCAAATCAAGCCCTTTTTTCATTCACAGAATGTGGGCATTGCTCGTAAAGCCAGTATTTATTGCCCATCTTGCATTGCCCTTGAGAAATTAATGGTGAGTTGCCTTCATAAAATGCTGCAGTTCATGTTGTGAAGATAGTCCCACAGTTTTTTTTTGGCAGGGAATACCAGTATTTTTACCTGGTACAATGAAGGAGTGGCGATGTATTTCTAAGTCAAGATAGTGCATGACTTGGAGGGGAACTTCCAGATGATAGGGTTCCCATGTTCTTGCTGCCCTTGTCGTTCTAGGTAGTAGGTAGGGGTCATGCATTTAATAATCAAATGATTGTCCATATTAATTTTTGATATTTAACGAGCAAAGGTATGAATTGTGATGTCCTAGTTTATAGAATAATTTGTTTGATGGGTTACAGTAATTGAGACAGCTTTGAGCAGTTGAAATGAAATGATCATTCAGAGAGACTAACATTGTCTATTCTGCTATCAATCAATCCAAAAATATAAATCTTCAAATAAAGGGTTCCAGACCAACAAAGTAGCTTTGTCGATTATTAGTTTCTGAGGACAAGACTTTGCTGCTTTTCTATAGACCTGTCATGTGTGTCATTCCATGTTCATTTTATTTGTAAGTGAATACGACTCCTATTTTTACTGTCACCACTTTGAAAAATATGAAATATTTAACATATTGTGAAACTATTGTTATGAGGAGTAAGTCATAACTGTTGTGAGATAGTCCTTATCTGTGGATTCGAGAAAAGGTGCTTGGTTACTAAGCAGTCTGTAGTTATACTCTGGAACTTGGTTAACATTTGCTTATTAGTGCTATCCTTTAAACAGGTTACAGAGTACGCATGTTGTTCCTGAGCATAGTGTTTCCAGTCTCCCTCTCTTGAGTCTAACACATGACTGACTGATGCCAGTAAGACATCACCATCTTTGTCGTACCTTAACATGTCCCATTTGTTATCCCTTTATATTACATCTCCCCCCAAGTATACTATCCAATTTGCAATGACAATATGAAACTATGGCCGGGATTTTCCAACCCTTTCCACTGGCAGCCAATGGCGAGCTGTTTCGACCACCAAAATCCTGCCCTTTTTTAAATGATTTACATTGAATTTACGTAACTGCCTTTTTACAATGACAGATTATAGCCAACTCCTACTACTTCCCCTCCCCAAGTCCTGAGGGATTCAATCCCCACAATGTTCACAGTCTTTGGAAAGATGCCTTGGAGACATGTTGGGGGGGGGGGGGTTTTCTGCATCTGGTGGGATATCATCATCTGCAGAAAAGGAAAGAAAATTATCAGCATTTCTGGGAAGCACAGAGTAGCTTTCAGGATGACTGAATTGCAAGGAAAATGAGGCTTCTGCAACAAAAGACTGGTCAAAAAGAGGAGACCGAAGAACATCAACATTTGGATTTTCTAAGACTAGAAGAGAAGAACTCAGGGCTCTTTGAGGAACTTGTTGTTCCCTTGAAACACACTGGGAAGTTCTTCAACTCCACGGAAGACTGTCATAGCTATATCATTCACTACTTCATCAAAGACTGAAAGGGTACTGAAGATTCAAGATTTCAATAAATCCTGAAATGTAAATGTAAACGGTCAAAATTCCTGTAAATCTTTCAGGAAAAGAAGAAGTAAGGATTTCCCAATGTTATTTCAGAAGGACTGTAACTTTCTGTAAGTATTGGTAAGAGAGCCGCACTTCTCTCTGTATGAAGTTGCTCCACTCTGGGCAATGGGGAGAATTGCTAAGGATATGAAAACTAGATAGCGCTATCTTCTGTCATGAGATGAATTTCCTGTAGACAATTAACTCAGAGACAAGATTGTTGTACTAGATTCTACAGCTTCCGAAGTGCAAATGATTCTGCTACAACTTTTGCGCTGACATGTATCTTTAGGAAAGAAGACTTTCAGCTGGCATTGAATTATGAATGCCAATTGACTTTCACTCCGAAAGCCACCAGCTCTTTTGCAGTATGGTGATCTATGGACTCTATAGAATCAGGCGAGGCATTCCCTTTGGAAGAGTTGCCATGGATGATAGGTTAGATATTACATTGGTAGGTTCAGTGGAACAAAGATCAGAATGCTGCTCAGTCACTGGAAACATAACTGACTCCTGAATAAAACAATGGAGACTTCATAGGGCCCGATTTTACCATTTTGAGTCTAAGTGCCGAATCTGGGCGTAATACAGATCCGAGCCCGGAATCCTCTTTCCAGCGTGCCCATACGCTTTTTGCCGGCTCCAGTCATATCCGCGCAGTGGGCGGGGCTTAGCGCTGCCGGGACGATCGGAGCTCTGAACTGCGCCTGCGCAGTTCGAAAAAAATCTGAAAAAGCGCGCCCGTGTCAGATTGCAGATCTGAGGAGTAGAAATGATGTCTTGACTTAAAATCATACCTGCGAGTAAATTTCTCACTCAGAATGACAATTATTTGTCAGTTTAAAAATATAACTGTTCCTGTGCAAGCCACTCAGAAGCAATAAACACAGCTGCATGTATTTAACTACAATTGCAATTTGCATCATTCTTGCTGATCAGAAGTAACTTTTAATATTTCCATGATGCCACAAATTTGTGTTGTTAAACACAGATAATGAGTGGGTGCCGAAAGATTTCCATGGACTAGTCTGTCAGTCAGTGCCCCCACTGATCCATCCTGTACCAATATCTCTGTCCAGCTGCCTGGAAATCGTCGAGTCTCATCTGGAACAACTGAGTTTGGTCAACAAATTATCTTTTTTGCCTTTGATGCTGAAATAAAAATCTCACCATTCACCGGACTCTGAAATGTCTCACTGCACTTTACACTGGAGGCTGTCAGCTCTCTTCCAACTGGTCCTATGTTGGCCACTTCAGTCATTAATGCAGTTGAAGAAAAGTCTATGATGACTGTATATTTCATCTAAAAGAATGCTGGCTTTTCACGCTGTGATATACGTGCGTTCAGTCTTTTGAGTTATGTCCCCTATTCCAGACAATAGATAAACATTCCTTCTGAAATTTTTGTGGCGAAGCAAGGTCACATGACCCAGGACACCTACCTTTTGGCCAGTTTAATAATACAGACCCCCCTGGGAGGCAGGCCCCCCTCAGCAGACTCCCCCCAACCAGAGATCCATCTGAGCCACTTCCTCCCCTCCCCCCCCCCCCAACCAGAGATCCTTCAGAGCACCCCCCCAACCCTCCTCCGGCGGACGCCAGCGGAACGGTGTGAAGCCCGATCACTTTAGCCGTGGCTTCAAGTCTGTGGCCGGACTCTCGAAGGACTGAAGATGGTCGAGAAGGATGGTGGAGGGAGACCAGTGACCGAGGCAGGTTGGGGGTGTGGTCTGCCGAGGGGGGCCTGCCTCCCAGGGGGGTCTGATCCCGGGGGGGGTCAGCAGGGGGTGGGGTGCTCTGCCGGGGGGGGGTCTGCCTCCCGTCAGGGGGATCTGCCTCCAGGGGAGGGGGGATTGGTCTGCCGGGGTGTTTAGCGGGGGGGGGGGGGGGGGGGTCTGCCAGGGTGAGGGGGGTGGAGGGATTGCCACTGCTGGGGGGCGTGGGCTAGATGTCGGGGCGCTCTGAGAAGGATGGTCGAGAAGGATAGTAGCCGCAGACTGACTTCACAAGGGCAGAGAGAGCTTTGGAGGTTCCCCTGCAGAATAGAAATCCGCTTCGGATTTTTATTTTGCAGGTCGCTTACAGCGCGGATCCGGAACGGACCAGAAGAAGGGAAAGTGGGATTTGGTGGTAGAGTTGGGCGCGCGGTTCATTAAATCGATTTAAATGCATGCTAATACATTTAAATCGTCGGGCCGCCCGATTCGGGCATGGACTGGATCCGCGTCTGAATCGGGTGTCGATAAAGTCACGATTTGCTCGGATTCGGGTGCAGATCGCGTTAAAGGCCCGATGCCCGAATTTACCACGATTTCGCACCTGAAAATGGGCGCAAATTGTTGGTAAAATCAGGCCCATACAGTGCATCTCCTGATTGAAAAGACAAACCAACCTCCAGGACCTCATCCTCCAACAGGTAACTCAGTGCTTCAACGCCTTCTTCCTCATCACTTTCTTCTGGAAACAGCCAATTTTGATCCAGCAGGTTTTCATAGGGATGGTTACCATATGCTCCATTGCCTTCTGTATCCACGACCTCTGGTCTAACCTCATGAAAAACTGAGAAATTCATAATTTCAATCTCCAACTGGATCTAGTGGATGGTAGAATTTCCTGCCGATTGGATAAACCTTCTCAGCTGTTATAGGCTAAAGTTCCACTGGTTCTAAATAAAAGTTTGCAGATCATTCCATGATAGAAATTGAGTCATTCAAATGCTGGCCTTCGTTTGTTTTTCTAGGATTCCTTGAAGTATGCCAACATTGCCACTCAAAAAGGATGTACATTGATTGCGATCACCATAGAGAGAATCAACGATATGTCTGCCCCTTGTTATGCAGAGGAGCAATAATCCTGTCTTTAATTGGAAGGTCTGTGTTGTCATAAGAACATAAAAAATAGGAGCAGGAGTAGGCCATCTAGCCCCTCGAGCCTGCCCCGCCATTCAATAAGATCATGGCTGATCTGAAGTGGATCAGTTCCACTTACCCGCCTGATCCCTATAACCCCTAATTCCCTTACCGATCAGGAATCCATCTATCCGTGATTTAAACATATTCAACGAGGTAGCCTCCACCACTTCAGTGGGCAGAGAATTCCAGAGATTCACCACCCTCTGAGAGTTCCTCCTCAGCTCTGTCCTAAACTGACCCCCCTTTATTTTGAGGCTGTGCCCTCTAGTTCTAGCTTCCTTTCTAAGTGGAAAGAATCTCTCCACCTCTACCCTATCCAGCCCCTTCATTATCTTTTAAGTCTCTATAAGATCCCCCCTCAGCCTTCTAAATTCCAACGAGTACAAACCCAATCTGCTCAGTCTCTCTTCATAATCAACACCCCTCATCTCTGGTATCAACCTGGTGAACCTTCTCTGCACTCCCTCCAAGGCCAATATATCCTTCCGCAAATAAGGAGACCAATACTGCACACAGTATTCCAGCTGCGGCCTCACCAATGCCCTGTACAGATGCAGCAAGACATCTCTGCTTTTATATTCTATCCCCCTTGCCATATAGGCCAACATCCCATTTGCCTTCTTGATCACCTGTTGCACCTGCAGACTGGGTTTTTGCGTCTCATGCACAATGAGGAAATATACTGAAACTTTAAATAAGTTTTTTGTGTCGGTCTTCACGGTGGAGGACACAAATAGTTTACCGAATATTAACGATAGAGGGTTGGTAGGAGGAGAGGTACTCAGTACAATTAATGTTACCAGGGAGGCAGTGCTTGGTAGACTAACGGGACTGAAGGTGGACAAGTCCCCGGGCCCAGATGGAATGCATCCCAGGGTACTGAAAGAAATGTCAGAGGTAATAGCGGATGCGTTAGTGGTTATTTATCAGAATTAGTTGGATTCTGGGGTAGTGCCGGCGGATTGGAAAATGGCTAATGTTACGCCGCTGTTTAAAAAAGGAAATAGACAAAAGGCGAGTAACTACAGGCCGGTTAGCTTAACGTCTGTAGTTGGGAAAATGCTGGAATCCATCATTAAAGAAGAAATAGCAGGCCATCTGGATAAGAATGGTTCGATTAAGCAGACGCAGCATGGATTCATGAGGGGAAAGTCGTGCTTGACGAACTTGTTGTCTAGACCCTGTTATTTCAGAATAGATAAAGTGTCAGATAGATAAAGTGTCATTTGCTGACGCTAGTCAAAACCAACTGCTGGTAAGTTAATAGCAGCTCCAGTAAGAATTTTAAATGTTGCACTGAAGCCTTTAACTTGCATTGCAACTGACAATTGGTTGGACTCAGACTATTAACTTTGCTTAGGAACTCTGTAATTTTGTCTTTATATTGCTTTCCAATTTCTTGGATGGAACATGTCTAATAATTAATTTCTTGTTTTCTACCTCAATTAAAGTTTTGATTTGCATAAATGTTTAAAATGTCCAGTTTTGCTGCACTGGGAACGTTCTGTGCCCCCTCTGGGCAGTTTTCGTGTGTATGTTGGTTTCTTGCACCACCGCACAAACATCTTAAAATGACTGTCAGTGTGGAGTCTCCTGCCCATTTGTTTGGTTTGGCAGGCTTTCTCATGGATGGGGTCATTACCCTTTGGCTTATCCAGTCAACAGAGTCACCTGAAGTCTCGGAGTTGCACCGAATTGTAGCCCAGTTAAATTCTCTAAGCTCTGGTTTATCTAATGCAAAGTTATCTTTGGTCTGTAGAAAGTATCTTAATAATAAAGGAAAAATACTGAATTGCATCTGGAAATATCGAACTTTAAAGAAGACCTGTGAGTATCAAAAAAAACATACAAGCCAAAGATGGCCGAGGATGTCAAGTCAGTCACTGGCTGAATTGCTGGTGGGTGATACTCTGAGAGACAATGAAACCACACCCTGCTTCCGGACAGAGACACTTCTAAAGCATAAAGAATTAATTAAGGATGGCACAATGGCACAGTGGTTAGTACTGCTGCCTCAAAGTGCCAGGGACCTGGGTTCGATTCCCAGCTTGGGTTACTGTCTGTGCGGAGTCTGCAAGTTCTCCTTGTGTCTGCGTGGGTTTCCTCTGGGTGCTCCGGTTTCCCCCCACAGTCCAAAAGACATGCTGGTTAGGTGCAGTGGCCATGCTAAATTTTCCCGAACAGGGCCGGAGTGTGGCGACTAGGGGATTTTCACAGTAGAACATAGAACATAGAACAGTACAGCACAGAACAGGCCCTTCGGCCCACGATGTTGTGCCGAGCTTTATCTGAAACCAAGATCAAGCTATCCCACTCCCTATCATCCTGGTGTGCTCCATGTGCCTATCCAATAACCGCTTAAATGTTCCTAAAGTGTCTGACTCCACTATCACTGCAGGCAGTCCATTCCACACCCCAACCACTCTCATTGCAGTGTTAATGTAAGTCTACACACGTGTGTATGTGCGTGTGCGCGTGTGCATCATGTAAGGCACAGCTGGATACTGGATAGATCGTGCAGCCTTTGCCCACACCAGTAATCGTACACAGTGGTGATCCTGCGGCTGTAGCATAGGTGGTGTGGAAGGCTGCAGATGTTATGTGGCGGATACTGCAGATGACCCAGGAGGACAACCTTATGCAGCTCTGACCTAGATAGCCAGACATCAGACTGTAACATCTGGACATGGGCAGCAGCAGTTTGACTTGGCTGGCTGAAAGATGACAGCAAGAGCACCGGCGGATTACCAGAGATGCCCTGAGAGAGGACAGCAGGTTATGCTCCATGGAACCAGGCTAATGCCTTAGAAGAAATATTAGTAATATGCTGGAGGATAGACAGTAGGACAGAAGTGACACCCTGGTAGCTCCTTTGAACCCCGATATCGAAAGCCATAATAGAAGCAAGCTAGCCTTGCATGACTTTGTTCTGAGCTTTCACTGCAACACTCAGACATTTAGTAAAAGCTCCTGTACTACAATGGAAGCTAAGACATCAGAAGCTGCATCATATTAGGTTCATAATTATGTATAGAGTTTTCCTCACTTCAACACCAGAAAGGATAAGCAGCAGGTAATAAGAAATTGAATTTTGGCATTCATTGCGAATGGCATAGAGCATAAAGATAGGAAAGTGCACCTGTATAGGGCATTAGTGAGACTGCATCTGAAGTACTGCGTATAATTTTGATCCCCTTACTTGAGGATGGATGTAAATACCTTAGAGGTGGTTCAGAGAAGGTTCACTAGATTTATTCCAGAGATGAAGGACTTGTCTTATGAAGAGAAATTGAGCAGTTTAGGCCGACACTCACTGGAGTTTAGAAAATGACAGGAGATCGAATTGAGATATAAACATAGAAACATAGAAATTAGAAGCAGGAGTAGACCATTCAGCCTTTCGAGCCTGCTGCGCCATTCATTTTGACCATGGCTGATCAACAAATTCAATATCCTGATCCCTCCTTCTTCCCATATTTAGCCCCAAGAGCTACATCTAATTTTTTCTTGAAATCAGACATTTTGGCCTCAACTACATTCTGTGGTAGTGAATTCCACACATTTACCACCCTCTCCTCACCTCAGTTCTAAAAGGTTTACCCCTTATCCTCAAACTATGACTCCTAGTTCTGGTCACAAAAGATGGTAAAGGGGATTGACTGGGTAGACATAGAGTGGATGTTTCCCCTTGTTAGACACTGTAGAATGAGAGGCTATAGTTTTAGGCTAAGGTGCAGAAATGAGGAGGAATTAGTTTATCCAAAGGGTTGTGAATCCATGGAATTCTCTACCCCAGAGTGCAGTGGACGCCAGAACACTAAACAAATTTAGGGAGGCGATGGATAGGTTTTTAATTAATAGCGGGTTGAAGGGTAACGGGGAGCGAGCAGGAAGGTGGAGATGAGGCTGAGATGAGATCAGCCATGATCGTATTGAATGGAGGAGCAAGCTTGAGGGGGTGAATTGCCTACACCTAGTTCTTATGTTCAAGATCTTTGCAATGCCCTCCGCCAAGTTAGTGCCAGGAGGTTCCATGCTACATGACATTGGAATTGACCTCCAGAGCTATCTGCACCTTCTGCTTTTTGACCATAAACCTGGAGGCCTCCTTTAAATGCTGGACACATCTCAACCTTTCCACCTCCTCCACTAAGTGCAGCAATGGAAAACCTGGGTGTTTGCTCTTTCCTCTGCTCAGCCACGCTTCTGTCTTTCCCAGCCCACAGAACTCGCCAGCAGGCTCATTGTAACTCCCCTCTAGGAGGTATAGGCTAGAATTAACTCGTGCAACCAAGTATATTTTCATTTGAACCATTGGTAATTGTGTGCAGCGGATCAACAGTGAGGTTAGCGTTGGCTGCAAGCAGTAACTAGGTAAATGAGCAAGCAGCACAAAGATACCTCACTGTCTGCATTACATCCAACAGTACACGTTAACCACAATCCTTGCACCTATTTTTGGGTGCAGCGTTTTGTACCTAATTTCACAAAGGATTGATTAAATTGTGTGGCACAGTGTCACTCAGAAATTGTGTGATTCCTAGTTTGATGTCCAGTGTAAGGAAACATTATTGCTGTGATACTTGTACATTCTCACCTCTCATGCAAGGTCAGGGAGTGGCAATGTTTTATGAGCTCAGAATTTGTCTGATGTCCACTTGGCATTTCATTCAAAAATTTCAATTGGTCTCAGTGGAATTTTATGAAATGCAATCACGACAGTAATCCATAATGCGCAGTCATTCTTAAAAACACTTGAACTGCCAAAATGAAGAGACAACACATTAAATTGATCTTTCTCTACACCCTAGCTATGACTGTAACACTCTTCACACTCTTGTTTCCTTCTCTATGAATGGTATGCTTTGTCTATATAGCGCGCAAGAAATAATACTTTTCACTGCTTTCTAATACATACGACAATAATAAATCAAATCAAAAATCAACACAGTTGCATAGATCTGCCTGGCAATAAGACAGATGGACTTTGCCCTTCCTGCCCTAGGTAAAAAAACAAAACTGTGGTAACAGTGTATAACTGTCAGGAACAGAATTATAGTAAATGGATTTTACTTATTCACTTCAACAATGTTCTAGAATACAACTATAGGATATAATTCTGTTTTTTTTGGACTAGTTTTTGCAGTGATCAAACAGGTGGTCATTAAGATATTGAATGCTTTATAATAATATACATTTAGATGTATCACAGCAGTTCACCATGTCTTCTTTGACAGTACCTCGCAAAATGTGGCCTCAATTATCTATGTTACGAGCTCAATGGAGACATTCTTACAAAGTGTGATGTCTTTATTGAACTGAATGCAAGATGGCTACCTGCAGGGAGTCCTTCATGCAGAGGTTACATGAGTATGGTAAGCCAGATAGAAAAGACTGCACTTCAAAAGCCAAACATCCCCTTTTTCATAAAGATCAAAAGACACAAACATCCCCCTTTTCCTAATGAGAAAAAGACAAATTTGTATGCACTATTATGTGTAACTGTGAGATACCCAAGTCACCCACCATACCACAATTGTCCTCATGCATTAACAAACTGTTCATTGTTCTCATTGAACATGCATTGCATACATAGTCATTAGATCGTGCAAGTCTCTTCATGGTACATGTGCACACTGTTGATGATGTTCCCATGACACTTGTTTTTGCAGTGGTAACTATTGCTGTTGTTCCATTTCTGTTCTTGGAGACTGATGGATGTGATGGTCATTCTGTACTCTGTGCAGCTGGTGAGATCCTATCTTCTTGACTGCCTGCAATGAAGGAACAGCTTCTCTATTTGTTTGTATGTTGTCTGTGGTTGCACTGGTATCTTTGGTTGTTCATTTCCACTGTGTACAGTCAAGGTGAAAACTGCTCTATGTCTCAAATTGACACATGGGCTGACTCCTGTTAAGAGTGTCGAAGGCTTGTACCCTGACTGACTCTCCAACTTAACTCTTAACGCTTAACTCTGGATATGGTTTGGTAATTTTATCAAAATTAAATTGGGCTTTCTTCTGTTTCAGCCTGATTTTCACATCTGTCACTACTTCTAGCTCCAGTAGCTATTCTGCCATTGAAAGAATAGTTTGCCTAGGGTGTGACATTAGTCTTTGAGCAGGACTAGTTTCCATGTCTTCAATTGATGTGTTTTTACACTCAAGGATTGCCTTGCATACATCTGTGCCAGATTTGCTTAATTTCTTGATGGTTCCTTTGGTAATTTTCTTGCTGCCTCAGACTTTTCAGTTGATTGGGAATGGTGCGGAGATGATGTATAGTGTTGAATTTCCCAATCCTTTGTTAAGCGGCTGAATTGAACTCATAAACTGAGGGCCATTGTTATTCATCACAATTTCTGGAATGCCTTAACAACTGCAACATGTTTTCAAGCATTCGATTATGTCTCCTGTTGTCATTGAAGTTAGCTGGTCTAATTCCCAGTAGTCAGAATCGTAGTCTACAGTGACCAGATAATCTGTTCCTGCTGTATGAAGAGATCTACTCCCAGCTTCAGCCATGGTTTGCCTGGAATGTCATGTATAATCAATGGTTGTCTAGTTTGTTTAGCTTGGTACTCATTACAATCATCACATTGACCAATGTGCTCTTTAATTTCATTGCTCATATTTGACCAGTCGATCAAATCTTATCTTGCCTTCCTCAGACTTGATTCAATTTCCTGCTGGCTTGCATGGATGCACTTCAGCATCTCTCCTCATCTCCCGAGGGATAATGACTCTATTTCCTTGGTATACAATGCCATCATGGGCTGTCAATTCATCTTGGTATGCCCAATATGCTCTTGTGACCTGAGGTATGTCCCTGATGCCCTCAGACTATCTTTTGTCACTACTTCTTGCAGCACTTGCAGAGCTGCATCTTGTTGGGTAGTTTGTTTGACTTGAGCAAGGCTCAAACCTACCAGATTCAATGTCTCTGCTGTGTTGATGACATTGAATCTGGAAGATTCAATGCCATCAACATTCAACCACATTGAATCTGGAAGATTCCACATTCTGTTGTAGCATCTTCAACTTCCTTCATGGGGAGGGCTGCTCTCAACAGCATGTCAGTGATGTACATCTGTTTCTCTTGCTTGTATGTCACGTCCAAATGACGCCTGGGATTTTCCGGTCTCGCTCACCCCGAAACCAGAAAATCCCACCCGAGGTGAACGGTCCTTTTCATGGTCCGCCCCTCGCCCGCTCTGATTCCTGTGGCGGGTGAGAGGATAAAATTCCGCCCAATATCTCTGAGGAGAAAGCAGGATTAGGCTATTGAGATGGACAATCAGCCATAACCGTGATGAGTGGTGGAGCAGGCTTGAAGGGCTGAATGGCTTCCTCCTGCTCCTATCTTCTATGTTTCTAATCAAAGTAACATTCTTTGCAGATAGCATTTGAAGCAGCTGCATTCTGAGAAAAATGCTTTGAAGTGGCTTGTGGCTTTGTCTCTCCCAAGCAGATATTGATTAAAATGCTCACAAGCAAAAATAATGGCTAAGCACTTTTTCACGATCTGAGCATACTGTCATTCACTTTGTGTAGTGCCCTGGGTGCAAATGCTTGTTCTTGCTGCATAGGGTTGCTCCAAGACTTGTACCCTTGGTGTCACACTGCAAGGTGACTTCACCATTGATATCATAGTACTTCAACACCGATGTTATCGTCACCAATTGCTTCTTGTTCTGTGCCCCAAAATCACTGCATAGCCTTGCCAACGAGCTTGTATAATAGTTCACACTCTGGTGAAAAAGTAGGTAAAAATATTACTAAATAGTTCACAAATCCAACACATTGTTGCACTGTTTTCACGTCTGTTGGTTGCTGAGTCGCTGCTACAGCTCTCACTTTGCCAGGATCCGGGTGAAGATCTTTTGCTGTCAGTACATGGCCTGTTGAATTCAGGCATCTTCAATTGCAAATTTTTTCTTTTTCAGCTTCTGGTGAGATCTCTCTAGAAGGCATATTAAATCCTGATCATGGCCCACTATGGATTCTTCCATTGATCATCCACAATGGCCTTCACTCCAGAAGATTTTTGACGATTTTGTAGCAGTCTATGTTGATGCACCTCTGGAGCTATGGAAATGCTGCATGGCATCTGTATCTCCAGAATGTCATGATAAAGCTGCTGCTTTCATCCAGCGTTTGCATCAAGAATACCTTGGCAAGGTACCCTAGCTTTTTTTATACTTTTAGCTTTCCTGATTGTTTCACTGGTACCATGCTGCTAATCCAGTCAGTAGGATTTGTCACTTTCTTGATTGCTCCCCTTTTTTTCTATCTTTTCTGGAGGACAGCTGGAATCTTTCCAGTAGATGCTGAATTGAATTATTCACCAGATAGACATCCAAACCCTGTAACACATCTCTGGGATCTGTTCAGCAGTCAATGGTTGGCACATTTGTCCAGGGCATTTAAGAGTCAGCCACATTGCTGTAGGTCTGGAGTCACTGGTAATTACAGCAGATTTCCATCCTAATGGAATTAATGAACCCAGATGGTTTTTTTACAACAATGGTTGCATGGTCATTAAACATCGTTAATTACAGGTTTTATTGAATTTAAATTTCACGATCTGCCATGGTGGAATTTGAACCTATGTGGCCCTAGATTACTGTCCATTGATAATACCACTACACCACCACCTCCCACATAGCCTCATCCTTGCTTTTAAGGGTTTCATTTTTGGATTGCCATGTTGAACTACTTTGCACAGGCCCTGTTCGAACCATATCTTCAAGAACTATGTTTTCCTTTGAAAATTAGAAGGACAGCTGCTCTGGATTTTTTTAAAAAAGGTCAGAAGTTTACCTTGGACTGTCAAGGAGCATGTTTTTTCTAAAAATCACAAGGCTTTCTGACCAGCATGGCCCTTGAGGTGGGGGCGGGGGGTGAGGGTGGGGGGGGGGGGGGAGGGTTCTTTTTATATTTGAACTGTAATTACTTTAAAACATTTTTTCCCCATCAATTAAAGGCAAAGGGCTTCCTGGAAATGACCTGATGGAGATGAGCTTTATGTTTTGAACATGTTGTTTTGGTCTTAGTTATTAATGAACTGAGAAGGGGAAAGGTGCCCAGCTCGCACTCTCCCTGCCTTGCCGGAAATACAGTGTGGTAATCAGTAACCAGTTTAGTGTATACTTATCAGTCGAACTTGTCTATATTCAGAAACCCGAGAGGCTGAGACGAGAAGGATTGGTCTCATTCAATTCTCTTCTATGCCAAAGCTCCATTGGTGAGAAGCTTCAGGCATCATCTGGGATGAGTGAACTACCTTCACATGTGGGAGCACCAGATAGATAGGGTTGAAACCCTGGAAACGTTATCCTTTTTTTATAGAGTTTTTTCATCAATCACTCATCTCCATAGAGACCCTGGTTGGAGCTTGCTGGCTGTTCACGCTGGTGGGATCTTCCAATCCCGCTGACAGTGCGCCCCACTGCGGGTTTCCTGGTAGCAAGGCATATATTCAATGGGAAACCCCGTTGACAACAACGGGACCAGAAGCTGGCCAATGGCAGGCTGTCTAACATAATTTTATCTTTAATGAGATCATCTTTTAGTTGACAGAATTCACATGATTCAGTAAACAGTGTTACTGCAGTCACACTGATCAATGGGCTTTTTTTCACCTTGAGTCCTAGTGTTGAACAGATACTGTTCATAAGTTCCATTCACTTGGGGTTCAAAGTGGACTTCAAGGCTTTCAAAATATCTGCAGTCTCTTTCTTCTCTTTACGGATAGATTTAGGATGCAATACAATACATAGCAGTCTCTCCCCAGCAGTGTTAGAAGTGTTGCTACTTGTATCAGTTCGGCCTTGTTAATTAAACCTGTTACAATTATGTAGTTTTGCCATTGCAAGTGAAAAAACTGCCAATTCTGCCACATATTTCGTTTCATTTTGACAGGAAAATTTACAGCCATTTTTGTCTCACCCAGTACTTAACATGCAACCTTCAGCTTGTGTTAGTTTTTCCAGTCCTTTGATTTTCTTTTTAGCAGCTTTTATCAGGTTGAAACATTTTAGTATTCCTTTCCAGTAACTATGGCTTCTCTTCCAGTTTTTCAAAATACAGTCTCAGCTCCAGTTCTGATGTGGCGATGTCGGCGTTGGACTGGAGTGGGCACAACACCAGGTTAAAGTCCAACAGGCTTATTTGGTAGCACGAGCTTTCGGAGCGCTGCCTCTTCATCAAGTGAGTGGAGAGTTGGGTTCACAAACAGGGCATATATAGAAGTGTTGGACTTTAACCTGGTGTTGTGTGACTTCTTACTGTGCCCACCCTGGTCCAACGCCAGCATCTCCACATCACTGTGTCTATATATGCCCTATTTGTGAACCCAACTCTCCACTCACCTGATGAAGGGGCAGTGCTCCGAAAGCTTATGCTACCAAATAAACCTGTTGGACTTTAACCTGGTGTTGTGAGACTTCCTCCAGTTCTGACACCATGTTGCGAGCTCAGAGATAACAGTATTTCTAGTATATCATAGAATCTCTACAGCGCAGAAGGAGGCCATTCAGCCCATCAAATCTGGACCAACTCTCCAGCACGGCACTTCACCCAAGCCCCATTCCCGCAACACCATATATTTACCCCACTAATTCCTCTAACCGATACACCTTGGACACATTTTGGCAATTTAGCATGACCAATCCACCTATCCTGTACATCTTTCGACTGTGGGAGGAAACTGGAGCACCCGGAGGAAACCCTCGCAGACATGGAGAGAACCTGCAAACTCCACACAGGCAGTCACCCATGGCCAGAATTGAATCCAGGTCCCTGGCTTGTGAGGCAGCAGTGCTAACCAGTGCACCATGGAACTGAACTAAATATAAGATAGCTGTCTGCAGGGAGGTCTCTCATGGTAGAGGTCACATGACTGTGGCAAGCCAGATAGGACATGTACAATTGATTGTACTTCAAAATCCAAACAATTAAAATGGACAAGGGCAGAAAATACAAGGGAATACTAGCACCTCCAAGTCACACAGCAACCTGACTTGGAAATATATTGCTGTCCTCCTGGTCTTCCCAAAGACTCTCACCTTCCATGAATGAATGAACAAAAACTATCAACTATTGAGGCAGAGATTGTCACATCATTTGATGTATTGGATATGAATTTGAAGGGGGCAATATAAAAGAGGAACTAAATTATGTCCCTGTAGATTACTCCAGCTCAAGATCTTGGTGTGATTGGCCACATGGTTTCCTTGAGTGGTATAAGTTCTATGATTATACAGTCAGCTGCTGAAAAAAACATGTTATCCAAAACAGGAATCCAGCTCATGCTACATGATGTTGCAATGGGTCGCAGTGATCAGGATGGTTCAGTTCCAGTGATAATTTAGGTGGTCAGTTATTGATGGACAAACATCTGTCTCAGTTGTTCCATTGTTAGTCTGCATGATCAAGCATATGAATGTGCGATGGCATTACAATCTGGCTGCTAATTGTCCTTAAGTGATCTTGCTGTAAATGATCCTCATGCTTACTGCACTGTTGCCGTCTGCTTCACAAGCACTTTAAAGAGATGAGCTGTGCTCTACCCAGGATGTCACATGTGAGTTATGAGCAGAAATAAAAACAGTAATTCCTATTATAACAGGGACATTCTGAGAAACACATCAGTAGAAGGGAAGGCTGAGCACTTCTGAAATCATTAGCCTGCTTCTGTGCAATTACATTCATTTAGCCCACTATGTCTGTACCAGTGTTTTACTCCACATGAGCTGCCTTGTTCAAACCCATCTCTTCTCATCTTTATCACCTCTATTTCTCTTTTTATTGCACCAACTTAATTCCTTCCTGAAATTATATAGAATCTGAATCAGCAATAGTTTTTTGAGCAGCATTTCACATTGCTTTGTTTAGTTTCCTTTAATGCTTCGGGATATCAGCCCTCCAGTCACTGACCAAAGACAACAAGCTAGCACTATTTAACTTATCTTTCTAATTGTAAATGGTGCAGCTCCTTGGGTCTTGTCCTCTGTCTTTCAAAGTGACTATATAAATCCTCTTCCAAAAGTAACAACTCTCTTTCCCACACTCTCTATCCTGCTTCGAACTGAGAACCCCTTGAGAACTCTTTGTTTCATTATTCCCGCCAATTTGTGTATCCCCCTCACTCCCTTTGCCTGCCTTGAATCATAGAATCCCTACAGTGCAGAAAGAGGCCATTCGGCCCATTGAGCCTGCACCAAAAACAATCACACCCAGGTCCTTTTCCCGTAACCCCACGTATTTACCCTGCTAATCCCCCTGACATTAAGGGGCAATTTAACATGGCCAATCAACCCTAACCCGCACATCTTTGGAGTGTGGGAGGAAACCAGAGCACCTGGAGGTAACCCACGCAGACATGAGGAGAATGTGTAAACTCCACACAGACAGTCACCCGAGGCCGGAATTGAACCCAGGTCCCTGGTGCTGTGAGGCAGCAGTGTTAACCACGGTGCCACCATGCTGTCTTGACCAACTGCATCTTTAGCAAAGGTTCCTTTGTTGGAGATTCATATCTCATCTGTGCACCCTTTTCCCTAAGGTTTGATACTTTTGCATAATTAATGTTGGTTTAGATATATATGGTAATCCAAAATAGTTTGGCATTTTGGCTAATGTAGTGTTTTAATTTTGCTTTAATATTGAGACCCCGCGGCCAGGAAATTCTTTGGATCAGTCACTTGCTTGCCAGAAGTTCGGTAAAAATTATGTTTGGGGCTGCTAATGGTGTTTTTTCCACTATACATCTGTTGAAGTAACACCAGTGTAGCCTAAGTAATTTCACAGCCCCTATTACAGCACCAGCAAAACAAAACTGCACGCCTCTATCTTTGAATTTGGGGATCCAGAAATTGAAGCCTCTCTCATTTCTGCATTTCTTCAGGATGCAACAGGTCCTGTACCTTCAAGCTTCACAGTTCACTGATGTTTCTACCACTGCTTTGCTGAGAGTGATCCACTCCCTCCCACTGGATTTACATTCCCACTTACTCCACCATTGTGACTGTAAGATGTAGTGACTGGCTCCACAGTGCCTGTAGTTTTATGGCTCGAGTGCCATTTTCATACCAAAATGGCATCTGTGCGGCATGTACACACTTTTGCATTGAGTGCCATCTTGGTGAGGGAATTGGGAATGTGCATCGCAAGTAAGAAAAATGAAGTCAGTCAGTATGTAGCACTCATTTGACGCCCGTGCTGTTATTTTTAACCTCACTGCTCTTAATCTTGCACAGCTGAACATGTGCTCCACAGTAGGAAAGACAATCCGCCAGAGTTATTTAAAGGAATCATCAACAATGGGCAGGTTAGTTGCTGAATGATTTCTCCTATCACTGTTTGAGTTGATGGAAATGTTTTGTATTTTCAATAGTTGATTAAATTTGATAAACTGCTGCAAATGGGGAAGGCCCTGATTGTGACTTTCAGGCTTCTGATCAGACCTCTTGCTCCCAGACATGGGTGCTGTCGTCACATTTCCCCTTGGGCTGCAGCTTGACAGGGAAATGAAACTGAGGCAACAAAGAAAAGAAGAAGCTTCTTACAGAGAGGAAGATGTTTTCTGAAAACACTTCACTCCACCTCCAGCTAAGCCAGGAGCAATGTACACATCATCTGCACTTTATGAAGGAGGTCCTAAAAGAATTCTGCCATCTCTCAGAAGCAAGCCATCAGGTGGCACTGCCAGTGACCACAGCCCTAAATTTCTTTGTTTTAGATATTTGTATTTCCAGGCTGCAGTCGACAACATATCCCTCAGTTCGCTGCCCATTGCTGCAGTGGAAAGGTGACAGAAGGTCTTTATGCCAGGAGAGAGGGAGGTCATTATGTCCTATCTGAACAGAGGGAAGCAAATGGAACACACACATCATTTTGCTGGGATAATGGCCCTCCCTTTGGTTCAGGTGCTTTTTCTTGCACCTGCCTTTTCTTGGCCTAATGTAGGACCCCAGTGTTTGTTGCATGGATGGTGGAAGGCTGCTGATTTTAAGTGAGGGAGGCTGCAGATGGTAATTGAGGATGATCTGGAACAACATTCAGCCTAGAAAGCCAGACTTTGGACAGAACGATCTCAGTTTGAGAGGCAGCAGTCTGGGCTAGATGTCTGACAGGCAATAGTAGTGGCACTGACAGAGTGACAGCGAAGGCAAGAGACACATTATTGACTCTACTCAAGGCTGAGACGAACAGACTTATTGGCTGGAATTTTCTGGCCGTTCATGCCAGGGATTCTCTGGTCTTGCCACAGGGAACGGAGATTTGGCTGAGCGACAATTTCTCTGTCCTCGCTTGTAGCAGCAGTGGGGCTTGAACAGCCAAACAATTCCGGCCTTGGTCTCTCAGGGAATTGAGGGATGTGGGGAGTGGGCGGGAAAGTTGAGTTGAAGCCAAAGATCAGCCACAGACATCTTGAATCTTCACAATAACTTCATTGCAGTATTAATGTAAGCTTACTTGTGACTAATAAATAAACTTTGAATGGTGGAACAGGCCAAATGGTCTTCTGCTGCTCCTGTTTCCTGTGTTCTTATGCATGTTTAGATCATCTACAGCCTGTATATTAAAAAGGATTTTAGGATGTGGAAGTAGAATGTGAAAAGAAGATTAGGTAGGGACATACTATCATTCTCCATGGTTTCAGCCCCATAGCTTCAGTCTTGGCTGCTTCAATGTTGGAGAGAACCATCTCTCCTATGGACTGAGGACATTCAGCCATGCCTGAACCCCATAGCTTAGGTGCTGCTGATGTTGCTATCTGCCACCATGGCCTGCAAGAGAGAAAGAAGCGTGTCTGTCATTGTCATGTAATGTAAATTGTTGTCATATTTTAAATGACTGCAGTGTGTGCAAATTGTGAGGTGTCAGAGTGATGCTTGCAGCAGTGCTAAGTGTGTGAGAGTGAGGTATGAGCTGTGATTGACAGACCAGTAGCTGAGTGAAGGGGGGATGGTGAATTGAGCAACATTTGAGACTCCTGAAGCAGTTGTAAGGATATTGCATTTGAAGATGAATTCACTGACCACTCATTTGGATGGCACGGTGGCAAGCACTGCTGCCTCACAGCGTCAGGGAGCCGGGTTTGATTCCGGCTTTGGGTGATTGTCTGTGTGGAGTTTGCACGTTCTCCCCGTGTCTGCGTGGGTTTCGTCTGGGTGCTCCGGTTTCCACTCACAGTCCGAAGGTGGATTAGCCATGGTAAATGCACAGGGTTATGGGCATCAGGTGGAGGGGAGTGTCTGGGTGGGATGCTTTTTCGGAGAGTTTTTTGCAGGCTCAATGGGCCAAATGGCCTCCTTCTGCACTGTAAGAATTCTCTGGATTTTATGGATTTTGGTATTGCATCAAAGTCCTCAGGTTGACAGCTGACATTGGCCTTTGGTCATCTGCTCTCATTCCTTTTGAAATGCTTATCTGATATGTGCCCTAAACAGGACCTTTCTCCTTCAGTCCACCTCCTGCAACAGAGCCTCAAGCGTTGTAGGAAAATCCAGGAGCTCAGACTCAACCATGTTACACCATCAACATTCTTCCAGTAGTTCAGGACTCATGATAATCAAAATGCAGCTCCATTTAAGAGGTCCAAGATGGCTTTAAGAGAGGGATGGGAAAATTATTTGGGTTGCAGGGTTACTGAACAGGTTGTGGTGAACTGAAATGGGCCGAGTAATAAGAATTGAACAACAGTTACCATGGTGTGACCTTTATGATAACCTTCAATTAGATTCGGGGCCAGATTCTCTGGCCTTCCCTCAGCATCTTTCTCGCAGAGGGAGGCATCCCGCCACTTTCAATGGAATTTCCTATTGGGCTCCACCTCACGTCACCAGCAACCCCGCTGCAAGGATGTGCCATCGGCGGGACCAGAAGATCCCACCAGCGTAAACATGTGGGATGTTCCAGCCTAGATTAGCAATTACAACCCACCCCACCTAATCTGAGTGATAATGGTACACAATATGCACAATATGAAACTGATGCATTTAAATTAGGAGTAATTTAATAATGCTTTTCAGAAAACTTCTATTTACTAATCAGATATACAGATTTAGCTAAGTTGGCTGGACAGCTGGTTCGTGATTAGATCAATGCCAGCAGCCTGAGTTCAATTCCTGTACCAGCTTCGGAAATTCATGAACACTCTGCCTTCTCATCCTTGCCTCTCACTGAGGTGTGGTGATCTTCAGCTTAAATCATCACCAGTTAGCTCTGCCCCTCAAAGGGGAGAGTAGCCTATGGTCATCTGGGACTATGTCGACTTTACCTTTACCTTACCTTTTGTACAGATATACAGACTTGCCGGAATTTTCCGATGTCGGATGCCCCACCACAGCTGCCAGTGAGAACGGAGAATTTGGTTCTCGGCCAAATCTCCATTCACTGAGGCGGGACCGGAAAATCCCAGCCGTGGGACAGCTCAAAGAATCTCAGCCATTGTCTTTGGCTACTGCTCCTTGGCTTATTTTAGCACACTCAAAGTGAGTGCCATGTTCGAGTCTTTACATCGCTCGTCGACGTGGTTGTCTACCTCTAGCGAATCCACAGTCAAGGGACTACTGACCTAAACTGAGGCCAAATTATTAAGGTCAAATCAGGGGTACTAACCTCCCAAGATCTAATTGGGGCTACTGAGCCAAGTTGTTGGTACCCAGTACACGAAACTCCACCACCTCAGGACTGATAGAATAGGCCGAATCAGGACAGATCAAATTAAAATAAACTATTGAAATTTTAAACTTTAATAAAATAGTAAAAAGTGCATTAAAATAAAATACAAATAAAACAAGTCAAACTATAGAATTGTATAGGACCACAGCAAACAAACGTGGCCCAACAATTCAAACAACAACTAAGCCAGATGCAACAATCAGTGCATTCCAGCAACAATTAGTGTCAGTTTAACGTTGCCAATCAACCTAGAGGACACATTTTTAGGGTTGTGGGAGGAAACCGGAGTACCCGGAGGAAACCCACGCAACATGAGGAGAATGTTCAAACTCCCACAGCCCGCGACGGTAGCCGAAAATCGGACTCATGCCGCCGGGCTGCGCAGCCACAGTGCTAATCACTATAACTGTCATGCTGCCCACGAATCGGTCCACCAAGATACACCCACCCGAACCAGCGACACGGAGCAGCAACAGGAGCACATGCCCGCACCGCACTGAGGGTCGGGCGAACGCCGAGGACATCACACCAACCGGGAAGCTAGGCAGAAGTCACATGGGCGAAGGGGCACAGATAGCACTCCAACCCCAAGGGCGAACTGCAAAGACATACCACGACATTAGTGCGACCCAACGGCGAAGCCCTTCCAACAGTACCGTCATGCGTGCACAGCAACCCGAGACCATCAATGCACACCAAACGTCTGTGCATACCCCGGGGGACCGAGATACCTAGGATGGAATAGGCATGTTATTTACAAACAAACATTCAGGCGGTAATTTAAACTAACTAACTAATAAAATAATAAAATCCTACATACTAATTTTATGTTGTCCATTAGGGTGAAAATTGTCGCTCATCTATCGTTGAAAATACCTAGTATCTCCAACGTTAATGACAGAGTGAGTCTAGATATCTGTTGGGCAAATGATTGAAATTTGCTGATGCCCAGGAACATCATAAGGCCATTATTCTTCTCTAACCATTTACCCCTAGCACCCATAACAAATCCAAAATACCGTATTTCCAAACCACTAGTTAATTTCACAATTTCAGATTCCAGATGTTTATACTTACTACACTTCTCTTCCCATACCCTCTCTAAACTACCACAATTATCCTCAAATCGGATAGTCACGTCAACTACAGCAACACGCTGATCTTTATCCCTCTTAAATACAATATCTGGCTTCCAAAGGGAACCATCCTTAGCAGTAAGTCTTGGCTCTACATAGGATGTCCACCCATATTTTTCAACAAATTTATGTAATTGATCCAATATCTTATTGTGGCGTTTAATCCTACTATTCTTAACGAATGGGCAAAAACCGGAAATATGTCCTAAAGTTTCAGTCCCTACCTCACACCTTCGACAGGTTTTATTTGCAAGGGGTTTACCTCTTGTTAGGGTTACCCTAGTAGGATACAAATTACATCTCACTAATATGTTATTAATGAATTTATTGGACTTAAGCTGAAATACAGCCTTAACCCAGCAATTAGATATTTTATCATTCCTATAATAATGAATTCCTATACCTTGGCATTGTAGCCGTCTCCATTTATCAAACTCCCAATCTCTCCACCCAATATATTTATTTAATGGTTTCTTGGGCCCTGCCTCCTCATTCCTAAATAATGGCATTGCCGCCCTAATCATCTCCATTGACTCATTGGCGTCCCCATTATCCTCACTAACATCAGGCATAAAATCCTCAATCTCCAGAAGGACACTAAGAGATCTCAGCTCCTGAATATTATCACTAATATTTGACTTGCAATATTGAAAAGAAGCACGGATAACTCGATCCGTGGAAATAGACAATGACTCCCATTTGCGAATAACTGCTGACGGGATCTGTACCTCAAGTTTAGGAATCCCTAAACCTCCATTCCTCATACGGGAATAAAGGACCCCATCAGTTATGTGGGGGGGGGAGGTGTAAAAATTGTTTAACTGCATTTCTGATCACTAAATCTAATTTAATAAGAGTATTTTGTGACACCTCAGAGAGAATCAGGTGAAAATATAGTCTCGGGATAACATATACAGTTAGCAGCTCAACGCGCTGTCTAGGCCGAAGAGCTGCATCCTGCAGACTAGCAACCCAGATCTTTAACTTATCTTCCCAAGTGCTTTCCTCAACGCCTCCCTACGGGTCTATCCGAGCACCCAAATATTTCTCAGTTTCACCTGGGGGGATATAAGCAATTACCTCTTTCCTAATCTTCCAATTTTTACAATGGTTATACAAGAACGTCTTATTTTTATGGGTAAAATGAAAACCCTTTGTCTTATTAATATTAATAGACAATGCTGTAAGATCACAGAAAGATTGCAAAATTTTCAAGTTCCGTGCCATCCCAGGATAAGAATCACTCAGCAGAGCAATATCATCTGCAAAAGCTAAAGCCGAACAATTTATTTTTGCTGCATCTAGGGTCATAAAGACCCCAGATTCGGCCTCTTCAAGACTACAGATCAATGGGTCCATCGCAATATTAAATAAAATAGGTGATAATGAATCTCCTTGTTTTACACCCCTCTCTATATTTATGGAAGCGGTCTTGGACTTATTGCCCTCGATCATTGTTGTATTGCCAGTGTAAAGATCTCGAATGAGATCCACAAAGGCTTGTGGGAGTTTAACACGCTCTAAAGCTTTAATAAGTAATTTCTGCCCTATTGAATCGAATGCCTTCGCCAGATCAACAAAGACCACGGCCAAGTCCTTACGATTTTTCTTAGCACCCTTAATAATATTCTGCAACACAGCAATATTCTCGTTGCAGCCAGGTGTTGCTGCCAAAAACCCCTTCTGCCGTGGGTTAATATCTACAGTATTACTCAACCTCTTAGCCATGATCTTAGTGAAAAGACGGAGTAACATAGGACCAATAGTGATTGGACGCCAATTATCAATATCCTCACATTTAGGAATCAAGACGGTTCTACTCTGTTTCATACAATCCGGGATCATTCTTGATGTCAACCAAAGATTAAAAAGGCGAGGTATCCTATTCTCATCAGCCTCATTAATATCACGGATGTCCTCTATTTTCTGTCCATCCGGCCCGGGAGCACTATCCTCTTTAATTCCCTTTATTGCTAGGGAGACCTCTTCAGCTTTAATTGACATCATCAATTCCCCCGGATCTACTCTCCCTTTATATTTAGCAAATTTACTAATATTAGATTTATTGTTACTATTGGAGAGTTTTCCAGCTCCGTTATAGATAATGGGCAGGACACTGTTGTGGGCGCCCCATAATCTGCCTAGCCAATTGACGCCTATTATTTTTATAAAGTAGTTGAGTGGCTCTAAATTTTGATTTCGGTTTTGCCCATCGTTTCCTAGCTCCACTATTTACATCACTTTTAGGGTGTCTATCTACCTTCCTAACCTTAACAAACCCAACCTTCTTCTGTTTAGATTTCTCACCCTTCACAAAGAAACTGGTAATACCCTCCATCAAACTTATTCCCCTAGCTCTACTATCTGGATCCTTCCGAACCTTCAACAAAGCCTCAGCTTGTGTAAGCTGGTCATCTATCTCTCTATGTTTAGGAATTAAAACTGGGAGTTGCTTATCCACGCCAATTCGTGAAACCGGAACCCTCCCATCAACCTCACCTAAATCCTGTTCTTGCTCAGAACCCGAGGATATTTCTATTACTGTTGCCGCAACTGTGGCTTGTGCCTTGCGCTTATCCCCTAACAACCTATGGTTATCGCTAATCAGTTTAGGCTTTTTAGTGACTAACACAGTACTAATGTCCTTATTGATGCACCGGGACCCAGCAAATCTCACTTCTAATTCTACAAGGAGTCTTTCCTCCTCCTCAGACCAAACTGATGCTAACCTACCACGTTTTTTAGCCGGAGCCGGCATAGCCTGCTTCAAGCGCTTAGTATTACGTAAGACAGGGTGATGGTGTCTTTCGTGCTGGGAGAGTCCACTTTCCGTTGTGAACGCGAGTTCACACTCACTGCATTGAAACTCACCGACTATCAAAGGTGACTTCTCACCCTTGCATTTCGCGTAATGACAAGCAATGGAATGGTGCTCACCAGACTTACCGCACCGTAAACATTTGATTTTAATGTTTTTAATTTGATGGACCATCTTGCTATGTTTACACTCCGTTTGGCTCCGCCTTCTTATAGGAGTATAAAGGTCACTGCTACTTCCTAGTGGCCCTTAGTCTGGGATAGTATTGTTAGTAAGAAGTTTAACAACACCAGGTTAAAGTCCAACAGGTTTATTTGGTAGCAAAAGCCACACAAGCTTTCGGAGCTCTAAGCCCCTTCTTCAGGTGAGTGGGAATTCTGTTCACAAACAGAGCTTATAAAGACACAGACTCAATTTACATGAATAATGGTTGGAATGCGAATACTTACAACTAATCAAGTCTTTAAGAAACAAAACAATGTGAGTGGAGAGAGCATCAAGACAGGCTAAAAAGATGTGTATTGTCTCCAGACAAGACAGCCAGTGAAACTCTGCAGGTCCACGCAACTGTGGGAGTTACAAATAGTGTGACATGAACCCAATATCCCGGTTGAGGCCGTGCTCGTGTGTGCGGAACTTGGCTATCAGTTTCTGCTCAGCGACTCTGCGCTGTCGTGTGTCGCGAAGGCCGCCTTGGAGAACGCTTACCCGAATATCAGAGGCCGAATGCCCGTGACCGCTGAAGTGCTCCCCAACAGGAAGAGAACAGTCTTGCCTGGTGATTGTCGAGCGGTGTTCATTCATCCGTTGTCGCAGCGTCTGCATAGTTTCCCCAATGTACCATGCCTCGGGACATCCTTTCTTGCAGCGTATCAGGTAGACAACGTTGGCCGAATTGCAAGAGTATGTACCGTGTACCTGGTGGATGGTGTTCTCACGTGAGATGATGGCATCTGTGTCGATGATCCGGCACGTCTTGCAGAGGTTGCTGTGGCAGGGTTGTGTGGTGTCATGGTCACTGTTCTCCTGAAGGCTGGGTAGTTTGCTGCGGACAATGGTCTGTTTGAGGTTGTGCGGTTGTTTGAAGGCAAGAAGTGGGGGTGTGGGGATGGCCTTGGCGAGATGTTCGTCTTCATCAATGACATGTTGAAGGCTCCGGAGGAGATGCCGTAGCTTCTCCGCTCCGGAATCGGTTGCATTCTTGGAACTCTCCGGAATCGGTTGCATTCTTGGAACTCTCCGGAATCGGTTGCATTCTTGGAACTCTCCGGAATCGGTTGCATTCTTGGAATAGACTACTCTCCGGAATCGGTTGCATTCTTGGACACACGCATCTCCATTAAGGACGGTCACCTCAGCACCTCACTGTACCGCAAGCCCACGGATAACCTCACGATGCTCCACTTCTCCAGCTTCCACCCTAAACACGTTAAAGAAGCCATCCCCTACGGACAAGCCCTCCGTATACACAGCCGACAGATTGCGGGTCCTCCACACCAGGGTGAGCGACACTGTGTATGCAACAATCCGTGATTCCCAAGATTACAAAGGGGCCATCGAATTACTCAAGAAGCTGTACCATAAACCGCCAAATGAAATTCATGCTCGTCACCTATTAGCCACTCGACGGCGGCAGCCCGGCGAAACGACGGGACAGTAACTGCGCGAACTTCAACAGCTAGCCAGAGCCTGCAATTGCAAGGAGGTGTCGGCTACTCAGTACACCAACGATCTAATCCGAGATGCGTTCGTGGCGGGAATCGGCTCATCCTATATTCGCCTGCGGCTGCTAGAGCAGGGTAACTTGGACCTGGCTAAGACGGTAGAATTGGCTGATGCGATGGAAACGGCCTCCAGAAGTCTTGAAACCTACCCCACTGACCACGTGGGAACATCGTGGCAAGTACAGCCACCGCCTCAACTGTACCCGGCGGCTCCTCGGAACTGCGCGATAATGCTCTCAACTTCAGACCTGACGGCTGCGGCAGCTCCAGGAGGCCCACGGTGCTATTTCTGTGGATTGGCGAAGCACCCTCGTCAGAGATGTCCGGCCAGGACGGTGTTTTGCTCCGCCTGTGGGAAGAAAGGGCACTATGCAAAAGTGTGCCGAGCAAAGACCCCTTCCAAGCCCAGCAGTGCTGCGTGTGACTCCCCAGGATCCATCTCGTCTCCGGCCTCGTCGATGTCTTCAACCACGTGCGATTCACGGGCGCCGCCATTTCTGATGACGACGACGCAAGCCACGTGCGACCTGTGGGCGCCGCCGCTTTCAACACCATCGACCACGTGCAATTCGTAGGCGCAGCCATTTTGGTCGACACCGGCTGCAGAAGACCAGCAGGGGTCCTCGTCGTCGACTATCTCAGCTGCCTGCAGTTACACTCGGGATCCAACAGTGGCGTCAATCATCCTGGACCAGGCCAAGCCTCACAGACTCGACAAGTCCATGATGGACATAGAGGTAAACGGGTGCCTGACACATTGCTTGTTTGATAGCGGGAGCACGGAGAGTTTCATCCATCCGGATACAGTGAAACGGTGCGCTCTCCACGTGCAAACTGTCAGGCAGACAATCTCTATGGCGTCGAGGTCCCAATCTGTTATTGTTCTTGGGAGCTGTGTGGTAACCTTAACGGTGCGGGGCACAGTTTACGAGAACTTCAGGCTCCTCGTGTTACCGCACCTTTGCGCTCCGGTCCTCCTGGGGCTAGACTTTATGGTCCACCTGAAGAGTGTGGCCCTGCAGTATGATGGGCCACTCCCTCCACTTTCAGTGGGAGAACAACAGCCTCCAAATTGTCCAGCGCGCTCCACATGCAGTCTCTCGACACTCAAAATTACCCCGCCTTCCTTATTTGAAAATCTCGTGCCAGGCTGCAAGCCCATCGCGACTAAGAGCAGGCGTTACAGCGCTGAGGATCGGATCTTTATTCAATCTGAGGTTCAGCGGCTCCTCGGGGAAGGGGTCATTCAACCTAGCACTAGCCCATGGAGAGCACAAGTCGTGGTGGTCAAGACTGGAGACAAGCCCCGGATGGTCATAGACTATAGTCCAGACCATTAATAGGTACACGCAGCTGGACGCGTACCCTCTCCCGCGCATATCTGACATGGTCAACCAGATTGCGCAGTACCGGGTGTTCTCCACCATCGACTTGAAATCAGCCTACCACCAGCTCCCCATTCGCCCAGAGGACCGAAAATACATGGCCTTTGAGGCGGATGGCCGTCTCTACCACTTCTTAAGAGTCCCTTTCGGCGTCACTAATGGGGTCTTGGTCTTCCAGCATGAGATGGACCGAATGGTGGACCAAAACGGGCGACGGACTACCTTCCCGTACCTGGAAAACGTCACTATCTGCGGCCATGACCAGCAGGACCATGACGCCAACCTCCAGAAGTTTTTACACACTGCGTCTCTCCTGAACCTGACCTATAACAGGGAGAAGTGCATATTTAACAAGCACCGCCTAGCAATCCTTGGATACGTGGTGGAAAACGGGGTCATCGGCCCCGATCCAGACTGTATGCGTCCCCTCCTTGAACTTCCCCTACCCACTAGCATCAAAGCACTGAGAAGATGCTTAGGCTTCTTCTCGTACTATGCACAGTGGGTTCCCAATTACGTGGACAAAGCCCGTCCGCTCATAAAGTCTACCTCTTTTCCTCTGACAGCAGAGGCTCGCCTAGCCTTTGAAGGGATAAAAGTCGACATCGCGAAAGCCACGATGCACGTTGTCGATGAGTCCATCCCCTTTCAGGTGGAGAGTGATGCATCTGATTTCGCCCTGGCCGCCACACTTAACCAGGCGGGCAGGCCCGTCGCCTTTTTCTCTCGCACCCTCCAAGGCCCTGAAATTCAGCACTCCTCTGTGGAAAAAGAGGCTCAGGCCATTGTGGAGGCCGTACGGCATTGGCGCCATTATTTGGCTGGCAAACGATTTACCCTGCTCACGGACCAGCGGTCCGTGGCCTTCATGTTCAACAACACGTTAAAGGGAAAAATCTAGAATGATAAAATCTTGAGGTGGAGAATCGAACTCTCCACCTACAACTATGATATCATGTACCGTCCGGGGAAGCTCAATGAGCCCTCAGATGCCCTGTCGCGTGGAACATGTGCCAGTGTGCAGGAGGACCGGCTACAGGCCCTCCACAATGATCTCTGCCATCCGGGGATCACTCGGCTCTTCCATTTTGTAAAGGCCCGGAATCTGCCCTACTCCATAGAAGATGTCAGGTCGATAACTCGAAGCTGCCAGGTATGTGCAGATTGCAAGTCGCACTTCTACCGGCCTGACAGGGCACACCTCATTAAGGCCACTCGCCCTTTTGAACGACTGAGTGTCGATTTCAAGGGCCCCCTTCCTTCGACAGATTGGAATGTGTATGTCCTCAACGTGGTTGACGAGTACTCCCGATTCCCTTTTGCCATCCCCTGTTCTGACATGTCCTCTGCCACGGTCATCAAAGCCCTGCGGAGTCTTTTTACCCTGTTCAGCTACCCCAGTTATATCCACAGTGATAGGGGTTCGTCATTTATGAGCGACGACTTGAGGCAATACTTGCTCTCTAAAGGAATTGCCTCAAGTAGGACTACGAGTCACAACCCCAGGGGTAACGGGCAGGTCGAGAGAGAAAACGCTACAGTCTGGAAGGCTGTCTTACTGGCATTAAGGTCTAGGGGTCTTCCAGTCTCCCCTTGGCAAGAGGTACTTTCTGATGCGCTCCATTCAATCTGGTCCCTCCTGTGTACGGCAACCAACGCTATCCCACATGAGCGGATGTTTACCTTCCCCAGGAAGTCTTCCTCTGGGACCTCACTGCCGTCTTGGTTGACGTACTCAGGACCTGCGGCGGCATGTTAGGGCCCGCAAGTCCGACCCTTTAGTTGAACAGGTCCATCTCCTCCACGCCAACCCTCAGTATGCCTATGTGGCATATCCTGACGGGCCAGAGGACACGGTCTCTATCAGAGATCTGGCACCTGCAGGGGACCTGGAAACCCCCGTCACTCCCGCTCCCCTGGTTAGGATTCCTTTGCCCATTCTCTCCCCTCCTGACACGGCGCGGGCAGCATCGGGACCTCCACTTAATCCTCTTACTCCCGTGTACAGCTTGCCTGAGTCCAGGAGATTGTCGCCACCTCGAAGTCCACAGGTGCGTGAGGAACTGGAGGAGTCACTGGACACCACCTCGGAGAGAGGGACACCACGGTCACCAGAACCGGCACTGGAGCCAGTGCTGCGGAGGTCGCAGAGACGGTGCGGACCTCCGATACGACTGAACTTGTGAACATATGGACAGTTTGTATTGTCTTTTTACCCCACCGGCCTTTGTTTTTAAAGGAGGGGTGAATGTGGTGAACCATAGATGGTTACCACTATGGGTACTTGTACATATGTTACTCTTGTTACTGTTGAGGTTAGGGTTGGGGTGTTCCACCTGTTAACATTGTTCTGTGGTACACTCCGTTTGGCTCCGCCTTCTTATAGGAGTATAAAGGTCACTGCTACTTCCTAGTGGCCCTTAGTCTGGGATAGTATTGTTAAGCAGTATGCTCTATTCTTGTTGCGAATAAAAGCCTTTATTCCCGGGTACGACCTAGCCTCCCGAGTGAATTAATCGCGCATCACAGGGTCTCTTAAATATTTAGCTCCCTACCTACAGAATACAATGCAGCAACTCATGCTTCAAAAGCTCCTCTCAGCCCTGCAACTTCCATCATGGAGAAAGATGGGAAACAGTGATATCATGAGAGCTCCGATGCCTTCAAATTCCACTGCAAGTCACACAGCCAGCCAGCTTAAATGTTATGTTTCATCTTTGATTTGCCCGGAGAGCAAAGTGAATTTAATGTGGACATAAAACTAGATCCATTGCTCTGACAATGTCTGTTTTTGACTGAATTGTGCACAGAATTGATGCTTTTCAACTCCTTCGAAACATAGTGTGTCTATTTATCATAGGCACATAAGCAGAACAGGCAGACAGGCTGTAAATCCCTCGAGTTCACTGCAGAACCAATGAAAGACTGCTATCACATTCTAGACACACTGGTGCCTACTGACTGGTTTAAGATTGCTGGGCACAGGACCATACCTGGCTTAGCTTTTTTTTATTGATACAGAGCAGTTAAACCATGTACTCGGGTAGATTTACTGCCATCTTAACTCATACAGTGAAACAGCACTCTATTTGCCATGTCTTGTAGAATAATCCCAATCATAGGGGTAATTTTCCAAGTTCACATTTTCAGCAGGAAGTCTTGCCTACAAGCTGTGCAGGTGGGGAATCTGCACAGTTGTAAACATGGGCCCAAATTTCAAATGTGCACAAAGAGCAGGTAAGACACCCCACTGAGAGTCTGATATTGCAATATTAACCCTTGGAGTGTGGTATTGAGTTTAGTCATTGGTAATTAAAAAGATATCTCTACCCGATATTTTACCTGGTCACTGCAAATACGTTGTTGTCCGTTCTCCAATATTAACTGAATAATTGTAGAAAAACCTGGAGAAATTATAGTAACGAAAGGCAAGGAATATGTTGGAAAGTTTACGAATAACTACCATCGCTTTGAAATATTTGTTGCCAATATTAGCTGATGACTGCTTAAAATGTTTCTGTGACATTTCGCCGTCCACTGTTTTAGCATAGATATTAACCTATTAATTGTATTAAGTTGTATTAATTAATACAACTTAACATCTATGTTCCAAAAGCAGAGAAAGTAATGGCACATGAACATGTGTTAAGCATTTGACTGATCCTGGCAGCTCCTGTCATTTCTACTCTTATAAAGTGGACAGTGGGCAGGAGCAGGGTCAAATTGAAGACATCCACTTACTGCCCCATGTGCTCTCCTTCACCATTTTAACTTGAACCTTCCTCCACTGGGCAGCCCAGACACCGATCAGAATCAGGCTGTAGTGCAGCTCATTGGAGACCCAAGCTATTTTATGGGCTAGACTGAACACACTGTGATCAGTAAACCCTGGCAGTCAAGTGGAAGAGGTCCCAAAAATCTTCAGTCTAAAACAATTTTTAGGGGGTGAGGAAGAAGAAATGTTCTCCTCCATGCTCCAGAATAATTAGAGCCACTACCACCTAGATTACACCCTTCCCTGGTCAGGTTCCCGTCACTGCTCCCTGACCCTATAAACCCCATGGCTAGATCAGTCTCCACTCTGTCTGATCTTCTTCCTGCTCAGAGCTGATGAGCTATTGTTGGATGCCCCTTTGGAACATGCAACTCCCGGGGCATTATAATGAGATCCCACGTTCAAAATGGATTAGACATCCATGAGTGATCGTACATTTAGCCTGCTGGTGGTGATGGCTACCCACTCGATAGTTAAAATTAACCCGCAAATCTTTAAGTCTTTGCTGCATTGTCAAAACAGAAGATAAAAGATCATGACCAGATATATCATTATATCTGGGCTCAACTTATCAAACAGAATGAACAGAACCTCAGAATTAATGATTATCCCTCATTTATAAGAAAACCACTAATAATAAGAGAGAAAATTCCTGCAGTGCTGGAAATCTGAGATAAAACCTGAAACAGCCCAAAGAATAAGCAAGTTTGCGAGCTTCCAGCTCATTACACAGGGCGGCACGGTAGCACAGTGGTTAGCACTGCTGCTTCACAGCTCCAGGGACCTGGGTTCGATTCCCGGCTTGGGTCACTGTCTGTGTGGAGTTTGCACATTCTCCTCGTGTCTGCGTGGGTTTCCTCCGGGTGTTCCGGTTCCCTCCCACAGTCAAAAGATGTGCGGGTTAGGTTGATTGGCCATGCTAAAAATTGCCCCTTAGTGTCCTGAGGTGTGTAGGTTAGAGGGATTAGTGGGTGGATATGGGGGTAGGGCCGGGGTGGGATTGTGGTCGGTGCAGACTCGATGGGCCGAATGGCCTTGTTCTGCACTGTAGGGCTTTTATGACTATGACTATGATTACAGGAGGAGTCACCTCCAAATGCTTAGTGTAATCAAATGGCCAAACTTTCCTATCTCCATGAAGAAAAGTGTTTGGAGAAATAGGAAAAAAAACTACTGATTTGATGTATTATTGTCACATGGATTAGCATAGAGTGCATGCTATACTGACAAAGTATACCGCTCATTGAGAAGGAAAAAAGAGAGTGCAGAATGTAGTGTTACAGTCATAGCTAGGATGTAGAGAAAGATCAACTTAATGCGAGGTAGGTCCATTCAAAAGCCTGGTGCCAGCAGGGAAGAAGTTGTTCTTGAGTTGGTTGGTCCATGTCCTCAGACTTTTGCATCTTTTTCCTGACAGAAGAAAGTGGAATAGAGTATGTCCGAGTTGCATGGGGTCCATGATTATGCTGGCTGCTTTTCTGAGGCAGCGGGAGGAATAGACAGTGTCAATGGATGGGAGGCTGGTTTGAGTGATGTACTGGGCTTCGTTCATGGCCCTTTGTAGTTTCTTGCAGTCTTGGGCAGAGCAGGAGCCATACCAAGCTGTGATACAACCAGAAAGAATGCTTTCCATGGTGCCTCTGTAAAAGTTGGTGAGAGTCGTAGTGATCATACCAAATTTCCTTAGTCTTCTGAGAAAGTAGAGGCATTGGTGGGCTTTCTTAACTCTATGTCAGCATGGGGGGAACCAGGACAGGTTGTTGGTGATCTGGACATCTAAAAACTTGAAGCTCTCGACCATTTCTACTTCGTCCCCATTGATGTAGACAGGGGAATGTTCTCCACTATGCTTCCTGAAGTAGTACATCTTAATGCTCCTGTGGTTTCATCCCTGGATTTATTACAGCAATGTTCAGGAGATTGAGTTTTAATTACTGGTAGCTCCGGCACGACCCTGGTAGTTTGGCAGCTTACAGTCAAAATCAGTAAAGGGCAATGCACCTCTCTCTGAACTGCAACAAACTTAATTACATACAGAAAATCAAACCACTTTGACACTGGGCTGGATTTTCACTTTGGGAGCAGGAAACCAGAGCTGGGTCTGTCTCTGGGTCCCAAACTGACCCCTGTGAGAAACAGTCACTGACCTGGATTTTGACCAGGGCATCCCCTTACTTGACATAGGGACAGCTATCCCGATCCAATAAAGGGTGATAGGTGGGGCAATCAGAGGCCTTATAGCTTCAGACGAGCACCTGGCTGCAGTAAAAGGTATGTACCTGAGAGGGTGCTAGAAAAAGAAGGTGCTTTCTCAGTCACACTATTGAAAAAATTAAATAAAACATACAAGAAAGTAGCCAGACCATCACTATAGGGGTGGGGGGCAGGTAGGGAGCCTCCAGAGAGGGCCTTCAGGCCTGGCTGACGCTCAGGAACCCCAGCATACCATTGGGCTTCAAGACAGTTAAACTGCTGCCTGCCACTCCACCCCCCCACCTTCACCGTACTCTCACCCACCTCCCCAATTGTTTGGAAAACTGGAGGCTAAGGTTCTTAATGAGCCTTATTGCCTGCATGTCTCATAGGAGCGGGGAGTGGGTGTCCTTGCCGACTGCCAGACCAATATCTGACAAATGTTGGGGATAAGATCAGGAAGCCAGCATATTGGAAGGCCTCCATAATTTTTTGCCTCCATTCCCAATCTCAGCAGAGCCCAAGGATTCAGCCCAATGCCTCTGCTGGAGAACCCAAATGCAATCAAGTTGAATCTGACACAGAAAAATTCTTAATGTCAACTCTCCCACTGTTGTGGGAATTTTTCAAGCAATTCACAAAAATGGATGATACAGATGCGGCAAATAAGCTGAAGGACGGACATGATCGCGGCTTGGTGCTTCCTAATGGTGCATGCTTAACTGCTGATCATTCTAATTCAAATGGATACTGCAGTTGTTGTCAGCATGCGAGGCGAACACATTATAAACATCTGTGGACAGAGGGAGATCTAGCAATCAATTCTAAAATATCAATTTACACCAAACTGTGCCCAAAACTGAAACAAGTGATTGCGTTCTCCTGCTACTTGATTCCATACATAGAAAGGGTTTTTAAAAAAATTAATTCATGCCCAGAAAAAGCTCCACAGATCACTTATAATGACTGCCACAATAACAGTGCTCCATTAACAGCAAGCCATCATTCATAACTGAACAGAAAATAACATGTGGGGGTTGATTAGTTCATTTGGTCAGATAATACAGAATGATGCCAGTGATGGGGGTTTAATCCCTATACTGAGGGTGGTAGTTCATGTAGACCTTGACTTGCCCATGCCTGATGTAAGAAGTCTCACAACACAAGGTTAAAGTCTAAAAGGTATCAGATGAATTGAAGGAGCAGCGCTCCAAAAGCTCGTGATTCCAAATAAACCTGTTGGTCTTTAACCTTGTGTTGTGAGATTCCTAATTGTGCCCACCCCAGTCCAATGCCAGCATCTCCACATCATGCCTGATGTGGAAGGTGTCCCTCAAGCTACATAACCACTTATCTCTCTAGCAAAGAAAGATGTTTATGGTCCTTCGTGGACTATGGCTAATTACCTTACCTGGCAAATAACATAAACTACTTCAAAACAGAAGGGTATGTTGGCATTTGGTGGGTTATTTGTTGTGTCTCAGCTTTCTGCTGCTGAAACCATCATCCATGCATTTGTTACCTCAAGACTTTACAATTCTGATACAGTCCTGGTCAACCTCCAAAATTCTACCCTCTGTACACTCAAGGCCATTCAAAACTCTGCTCCCATATTGATAGGACAAAGTCCAGTTCCCCTATCACCCTTGTGCTCACATTGGCTTTGGTAAAGCAACATATTGATTTTAAAATTCTCATCCTTATTTTCAAATTCTTCCACAGCCTCCCCTTCCTTATCTCCGTGATCTCCTCCAGGCACACAGGTCACTGAAAGTGGCAACACAGGTGGAGAAGGTAGTCAAGATGGCATATGGCATGCTTGCCGTCATCGGCCAAGCTTAAAAATTGGCAAGTCATGTTGCAGCTTTATAGAACCTTAGTTAAGCCACACTTGGAATATAGTGTTCAATTCTGGTAGCCACACTACCAGAAGGATGTGGAGGCTCTGGAGAGGGTACAGAAAAGATTTACCGGGTTGCCTGGTATGGAGAGCATTAGCTATGAGGAGAGGTTGGAGAAACTTGGTTTGTTATCACTGGAACGACGAAGGTTGAGGGGCGACCTGATAGAAGTCTACAAGATTATGAGGGACATGGACAGAGTGGATAGTCAGAAGCATTTTTCCAGGGTTGACGAGTCAATTACTAGGGGGCATAGGTTTAAAGTGTGAGGGGCAAGATTTAAAGGAGATGTACGAGGCAAGTTTTTTACCCAGAGGGTGGTGGGTGCCTGGAACTCGCTGCCGGGGAAGGTAGTGGAAGCAGATACGAAAGTCACTTTTAAGAGGAGTCTTGACGAATACATGAATAGGATGGGAATGGAGGGAATGGTCCCCGGAAGGGTAGGGGTTTTTAGTCCAGTCAGGCAGCATGGCTGGTGCAGGTTTGGAGGGTCGAAGGGCCTGTTCCTGTGCTGTAATTTTCTTTGTTCTTTCTTCTTACAACCCTCCAGGAGATTCTCTAATTCTGGCCACTTCAGCAGATTTTAATCGCTCCACTACTGGTGGTTCTGCTTTCAGTTGTCTTTGCCCCTCAGCTCTGGAAATTCCTCCCTCAACTTCTCCACACTTCTTTCCTTCTTTAAGAGATTACTTAAAACCTACCCTCTTTGGGCAACATACCTCTTTTGGTCTTCTGTCCAAATATCTCCTTAAGTGGCTCAGTGTCAAATTTTGTTGTTGAATTCTCCTGAGAAGGACAGAGGACACTTTAATTACATTAAAAGCACTCTAAATATGAGCTGGTGTTTTTGTAGGTGTTTCCCGAATTGGCAGAAAAAATCATGTGTGGGAATATTCAAGAAATCAAAAAAAATAATTTACTGTTGCTGGTGGCACCCCACTCATTACAGTTTGCCAACTAAAAAAATAACCCATTTATCCTGATCTTTTGTTTACTGTTAGTTACCCTTGTTAAAAATCCATTGTTAATGTATCCCTTTATCTGTCCTACTTGTTTCATCTTCAAATTTGTAAAGCACAGGCTCAGGATTTCTGGAACTGGTCAATATAATCCTGGAAATGTCTGAAGTTTTTAAAGTCCTGCTCCTGAACCTGGCATATCAATCTTACGTCACGGGGGTTGAACTGGAGCCAGGTTGGACTTTGCTCATGTACGATTTACAGAGGCAACTGGTCATTTAAATCATCAGCTGCCTCCGCTGGGATTTTGGAAGGCCAGGAGTGTGCAACCTGGCTGATGTTTCAGGAACTACAGTGTAGATTAGAACAGGTAAGGGGAGGTCTGAACTTGGTTGGTTCATTTGGTTGGCCAGGATACTTTTCTTTTAGAAAGGTAAGGTACCCCTTTCGTTAGAGTCCCAATGCAGCTTTGGGAGAAGTAAGGCACCTTTTCATTTCATAATTATTTTTTATTTATTTCAACAAGTTTCAGGTCACAAAGACAGACCTAATACCCAGCCCACTTCCACACCTGGCAACCTTCATGCTTGTGCCAGGGTCAACCGATCTGACAACTATTTTACCCCTCTCTGATACAGTCCTCACTGCCAAGCCACCTCATCGCCATCCCACCCCACTCCACTCCCATTTCGCATGTGAAATATCACCTTTTGTTCCGAAAGTACAGTGCGACAAGAGCCAAATCTTGTTATGTGTTACCTTTAATGTAAAGGTGTTTACTTTGGTGTTACTTCACGGGATAAATTTTCAGGGAATGGAATTTATCTTAGTTGGTCTATTCAAAGAGCCAAAAATCAATCAGCAGCACCTCTTACATGCTGCCCAATGCTTTTTCCATTGGAATCAATGTTTAGGCACTTTGCCCTTTGTGTTAGAAGATTTCCCTACTTCAGTGACGTGTGGTAGATGACAAAGTATCATGTCACCAATACGGACACAGAACATAATCATGTATTTTATCATTTGATACTTACATGGCATTGAACTTGTTATTACCCTTGGAGGATGTTACCTTTGTACAGAACAGAGGCATCAAACTTAGGATGTCTGAACAGATTGCTGTAAAGTGAAAGGTGGGTAAATTTACCCTGACTAACCTTGACCAGTTTGCAGGAACCCTATTTAACTCAGGCACATTACACAGTGAGATAGACTAAGGGGACAAGAGTCAGGTGAATGTCCAACACAACTTTATTGAGCACTTTATCAAGGAAAAACAATATTTATCAACTCTACTGTTGTACTTTGATTAAACTCTAACAATCTCTATCAACCTCTTCACAGGACTCTTCAGTAAACAGTCTTAAATCTCTAAGTAAACAGTCACAAATCTACACTAGCTATCTACTTCGGACACACACTTTTGAGGATTTGCTGACACTCTATCTACAGGTCTACTGTATTTGAGCTGTTTGTTTGAAAAGGCTGGTAATACCCGTTCCATAAGGCTGCGACAGGCTGTTCCTCAGTCATTGAGTGTTGGCTGATGTTTCAGGAACTACAGTCGTCAATTTGGGCTTCCCTTTTGTCTTTGGATCATCTCACCGGGGCTGTTTTCTGGGCCAGATCAGTCTGATGATGCTTCTTACGAGATGTGAGGAGCTGGAGATGCCGTGCTGCTCAGCTGCCAGTGGAAGGTGCTCTCAGAGTCACAGAGTCACAGAGGTTTACAGCATGGAAACAGGCCCTTCGGCCAACTTGTACACTACGCCCTTTTTTAAAAAAAACCCCTAAGCTAATCCCAATTGCCCGCATTTGGCCCATATCCCTCTATACCCATCGTACCCATGTAACTATCTAAATGCTTTTTAAAAGATAAAATTGTACCCGCCTCTACTACTACCTCTGGCAGATTGTTCCAGACACTCACCACCCTCTGTGTGAAAAAATTGCCCCTCTGGATATTTTGTATCTCTCCCCTCTCACCTTAAACCTATGCCCTCTAGTTTTAGACTCCCCTACCTTTGGGAAAAGATATTGACTATCTACCTTGCCTATGCCCCTCATTCATTTATAGACCTCTATAAGGTCACCCCTCAGCCTCTTACGCTCCAGAGAAAAAAGTCCCAGTCTATGCAGCCTCTCCTTATAACTCAATCCATCAAGTCCCAGTAGCATCCTAGTAAATCTTTTCTGCACTCTTTCTAGTTTAATAATATCCTTTCTATAATAGGGTGACCAGAATTGCACACAGTATTCCAAGTGTGGCCTTACCAATGTCTTGTACAACTTTAACAAGACGTCCCAACTCCTGCATTCAATGTTCTGACAAATGAAACCAAGCATGCCAAATGCCTTCTTCACCACTCTGTCCACCTGTGACTCCACTTTCAAGGAGCTCTGAACATGGAGCCCTAGATCTCTTTGTTCTGTAACTCTCCCCAACGCCCTACCATTAACTGAGTAAGTACTGCCCTGGTTCAATCTACCAAAATGCATCACCTCGCATTTATCTAAGTTAAACTCCATCTGCCATTCATCAGCCCACTGGCCCAATTGATCAAGATCCCGTTGCAATTGGAGATAACTTCCTTCACTGTCCACTATGCCACCAATCTTGGTGTCATCTGCAAACTTACTAACCATGCCCCCTATATTCTCATCCAAATCATTAATATAAATGACAAATAGCAATGGGCCCAGCACTGATCCCTGAGGCACACCACTGGTCACAGGCCTCCAGTTTGAAAAACAACTCTCTACAACCACCCTCTGGCGTCTGTCAAGAAGCCAATTTTGTATCCATTTAGATACCTTACCCTGGATCTCATGAGATTTAATTTTATGCAACAACCTACCGTGCGGTACCTTGTCAAAGGCCTTGCTAAAGCCCATGTAGACAACATCAACTGCACTGCCCTCATCTCTGAAGAAGGTGCAAAAACAGAGAGACCTGAGGCTCTAAATTGCCCCTTCTACCTGCTCTTTGTGTCCTTCTCAAAGGTTCTTCGGCCTGTGTCCAATACTAGCAAATGGCAGGGGCAGGAATATCCAATGAGATGACTACTTTCCATATTTGGAGGTCGCAGAAGGTGGTTTTGAACATTCAACTGTCAAGTGCTCTCTTTGTCATGCTTTGCCTCTGGCCTCCCACTGAGCTGGGTGCCACCAAGCCTGCGTAGCATTCTTCTAACAAAGCAGGCTCATTGGAAGTGCAAACAATGATTTGTTCTGAAATAATGTGGTCATTAGCACCTGGACAGGCAATTCCAGGCCTGTCTAATTTTGATGGGAAGTTGATTTTCCAAGGCTTGGCTGCATGAGTACTGTCTGTTTCAGCTCTGCAGTTTGCAAATTGCAGAGTCCTGCTGGGTTTAAACTTGGTTTCCACATTTCGAGTTTTTAATCCATGCTCATGAGAAAATATCAATATTTCTGTAACAACCCTGGAGGCTATGGGTCACCTGACCACAAGGACTACTACAAGCTGTGATAGGTCAAATCTACTCTGAAATGAGCATGGTTTTAGTTCTTGTAACTAATGTGGCATCTCCCATTTTAATGGCGCAGAATTGTTCAACATTTTAGTGTTAAACTGGGACTGGCATGTGTTCAGTGCAGTGGTAATTTCATGGAATCCTATATTGACCTTCACTGATTTGGTCATGTTTTATGAAACGTTGCATGAAAAGCTTTACATTTTTGTGTCTTACATAAAAACGTTCTTCATTCCATACTAATCTTTGTACACTTTCTAGTGCATGGATCAGTGATGCCGAGAGTTTACCCTGTGAAGTCATTTACAGCAAATGGTACTTTGCTGTTCTGATTCAAGTCCTTTTGACATAATGGTTTCTCATGGCTACACCATACATGGGAACAGAAAGTAAAAACTGTTTGATACTGCAATACTTGCATGCTTTGTCACATTATTGGTAAGTGCAAAATAATGAAGATTTTACAAACATCACAAAATGCAGCGAAGCATCTCTGATCTCATTGGCACAATGTAATTGCATTTTCTTTATGTGACAAGCTAACACATCTGCTCCGAATATCTGATTCCTGTTGAGGCTGTGATCTGATTTTTTTTTCTTTGCGATTCACAAACATTACAAAGCTGTTCCAGATATCTATTATGGAGTTGCTGATAAGACATATCCTTTGGAAAGGAAGAAGTGCTACCACAAGAAATTTAAACACAAGTGTGAAGTAGTGTTCATTAAAAGCAGACAGGTTGCCACCCTGTAGCTGAAAGTTCACAAGACCTGTTGGATATTTTAGTATTTATGTAGCCAATTGGCTCTGCATCATATCGCACAGTACATTATAACCCATTGAATGCAGAAGTTAAATGTATCCTTATATTCCAGGGTCACTGTTGAACAAAAAGCTAAAAACTGCTTATTACCATTACTTATTTACACCCGTTGCTCCCTGTACCCTGATCTCAAACATCAAGTACAAAGAAGTAATCAGTGGGCATAATTTTCCCATCCTGCCCACCACAGGAATTGCAGTGGGTGGGACAGAAAATTTGGTGGACCATGCAAAGGTCCATTGACATTGGGCAAGAATTTTCGGTCTTAGGAGCATGCGCGGCCAGAAAATCCTGCCCAATGTCTTTATCACTGAGATTGGTTGCAGAGCCTTGCTGTTCCTTGCCCTGCTTACAGACAGCAAAGATCCCCTGTAGATGGTGCCACACTGGATCAGGTGTGGGTTGAGAGCAAGCCTACGTTCAGAAACATGCAAGAAGTCTATGGCCAGGTGTCAGGGAAGTGACCTTTGGTGCAATTATGAGGTTTATGAGATTATGGTTTGGGATTATATATTTTGTTTTATATGATTATTATATTTTGGGACTGTAGCTTTAATTGCAGGGTAGCTGAAAGGGATCATGTGACCTCTGCTGGAGTCAGATTGACAATAAGTTTGGTAGTTTAATTGTTAAGAGATCTGAGGAAAAACTCATCTTGTTTCATCAAGAGGGAGATGCAAGTATGGAGACAAAGTAAGCAGTTTCTAAGGTCAGGATTCCACATCTACATATTTCTTGACATTTCAACCATATGACCCATAAATGGTCCTGCAAAGTCGATATGTATTCTTGCCCAGGGTCTACCTGGCTATTCCCAAGGATGCAAATTCACCGATGATGGTAAAACCGCTTTACAACTGGAGTATTGACTGACCATTTCTTCATCGATGCCTGGCCACCAAATATAACTTCTGGCAAGTGCCTTCATCCTGCTTTCTCCCAATGTGAATTCTGCAATTCCTGTAATAAAAGTAATCTCCCTTAGGGTGGCACTATAACTCTCCCCCGCTCCCCCCACCCCACTACCAACAAGAACACACTGTCCTCACAAATTATCTCTTTCTTCTTTGTTGGTAAGGTTTAAACAGCTCTGACTTCTCATCTCACCAACCTTGCACCATCATCTTTTTAACTTTTGATAACACTGGGTCTCTTTCTGTCAACATCTTCATGTGTTTAGCTGAGACTGGCAATGCCTCTATCAGGTGCAGCGCCAGGACTATTCCTTGAGGACTAGTGGTGGTGCTACTATCTGTGGCAAGGGCAATTGGCTGAGTGCATCTACTTTTGATATTTGTATCCCTCAGTGATGCTGGAATATATAACTTCATGCTGCAAACAAAGACTATTGACGTCACAGGCTTATCTTCTCTGAACAAACCTAATAATCATTTGTGATCTGATACTATTGTGAAATGTCATCCATAAATATAAGATGAAACTTTTTTGTCTGCATAAATGACCACCAAGCTTTGCTTACCTATCTGGGGATACGTTTTATCCACATTTGATAATGTTCTTGATGCAAAGGCAATTGGCCTTCACTCCATCAGGCATCCTGGGGAACAAAACTGCTCCCACTCCATTCAGTGATGCATTACAGGTTACTATCAAAGGTTTGGTTGGATCAAAGTATACCAACAATGCCAATGACTGCAGAGCCTGCTTAATTTTTTATTCTTTTTGTTCTTCTCACCATCCCCAACACTGACGATTCTTTAACAGCTGGTGAAATAGGGCTAAGGTGGTAGACACATTTTGTAAAAATCTACCATATAATTCATCATTCCAAGGAATTACTTTACTCTGATATGATTTTTGGCTGTGGAATCTGTTTAATGGTTTTAACTTTATCTTCCAAAGCCTTTTGCATCTACCCTGAAACACAAATATGAAAGTACATTTCTCCTGTTTCAACCTGACAACTTCTTTAAATCTTCTCAAAACTTCTTCCAAGTTTGATTTGTGGTCTTCAGGTGAAGCTCCTTGAGATAGGGATGCCTTGTAATAGACTTTCCCCTGTATGCTGGAAAATGGCACAGGCTGATGAGACTCCAAAAGGTAAATGCGTAAACTGGTATAAACCCTTGTGGCTGTTGATAGTAACCAAATGGAGAATTGTCCTGGTTTTATGATCCCTATATTTTGTAGTCTTCTGAGCTCAACTTCAACCTTCGAATGAAGTGTATAAGACAATGGATGAGCGGACACAAAACAATTTAGGCATTGCATCAGGGTTCAGATAAACATTGCCTTTAGCTCCCCATATACATCCAAGTTCATTTTAGAAGATCTTGGAATATTTACACAGCTGCTCCTGAAAACCTCCATCCCATAAGTTTAATATTTCCAGCCAATTTCATTTTATCTGCTTGAGATTGTCACGGCCCATTAAACAAGGTCTTTGACCTTTAATTACCTAGACAGATAACTGTGCCATTTGGTTCTTGTATGACACGGCAACTATTGCTGACGCTATAATCTTCACTGTCTTTCCTGTATATGTAAACAATAAGGCTCTTGACTCACTCAGTCTCAGTGGTTGGGACCTTTTTGAAGGTAACAAAATGCCTGCGCCCCTATGACCATGGCTGCAGCCCTTATGTCGATTTCCATTTTAAGAGATCTGCCATTTATCATCAAGGCTATCTCTATGAGGGGCACTTTACTTAGTTTAGGGTAAAGGACTTGGGTCCCTCGTTGGGCTCCTCATCCAATTTTGTTAAAGGAGTTAAACTAAACATTGTGTCTTTTTTGCATGTTCTGTCCTGACTGCTTCACTCTGCACCATGCTGTAAGTTACCCTTTCTGTTGCCCCAGAAACATATTTCGGTATCAATAAGCTTCTTGGAAGTGTTCTCCTGCACACCAAAAACAAGCTTCTGCCCTTAATGCTGTACTTCCTTTTTTGGGCTCTGCTGCACCCTCGCTCGGGCTGTTCTTTGCAACAGTCTTTACCTGGGCCAATTCCACAGCTTTTTCTAAAGCGCGTTTGGTCTCAATCAGAAAATTCTTCTGCATGATGAGTCTGTTTATACCACAGACCAAATGGTGTCTTAACATTTCTCCTAAAGATGGGCTGAATTTGCAGTGCTCTGCTAACTCTTTAAATCTGGCTACAAAGCCTGAGCCTGTCTCCCCTGGCTCCTGGACTGCTGAATTCAATTTGTACCTCAACATAATGATTGAGGGTCGGGAGCTGAAATGATTTTTAACCAACTCAACTATCTGGTCAAAAGACTTTGGAGTGTCAGGCGATGTTAATCCTCTCACTAAGTTGCAAATCTGTGGGCCACAAACCGTGAGCAGAATTGCCTTTAGCTTTTCTTCAGCACTTTATTCATTTGTTACAAAGAATCAAAACAGCCTTTCAATATATTCTCCCTAGTATTCCACTTCAGGGTCAAATGGTTCAATCTTTCCAATTAAAGGCATTTTAATGTGTAACGTACCTTGTTTCTTCATATTTTTGACACTCAAGTCTCCACCTCCTTTAGCTGCACACTGTGATACCCAACGACTTCAAAACGTTTTCCTCGTCCCCAGTATAATTAATCGAGGGTGACTCGGTGTAGCTCAAAGTAACAAAGGATTTATTGTCAATCATAAACAGATAATTACAAGGGGACATACAGAATTAACTATGCAACACTCCTCCCTCCAAATGAGGATCTTCCCCAATCTGGGACATGTGCCCTTGCAACCGATTGTCTCAGTTTTCCACCTCAACACTCCATAGGGTCTGGCCTGATCATGTGGTCCTCAGTGAATGCCCCTTTAATGCTAGTGCCATGCTACCACAGCCCTCATTCAGCAATTGTACTATTGAAACACTGTCAGGACTTTGTTAACTCAGTTACTGAGTTACTTTAGTGCCATTCTTTTGCCCCCCATCACCTATAAACTCCTCCTCCCTAAAATCTCTTTCATTACATATGCTCTACAATATCATTCTCACTCTTTCAGTACCCATGACTCATTGGCTAAGTTTTTTTTCATAATTCTGTCATGGGACCTGGGAATTACTAGTAATGCCAGCAGTTGTTGCCCATCCCTGATTGCCATAAGTTAGTGGCTTGCTCAGCCATTTCAGAGGGCAGTTATGAGTCAATTACGTTGACTCCCAGACACCAGGAGAATGTGCAAAACTCCACACAGATAGTCACCCTAGGCCAGAATCGAACCCGGGTCCCTGGAGCTGTGAACAAACAGTGCTAACCACTGAGCAACTGCACCTCCCGCAGTTGAATTTAAATTCCACCAACTACCATGGTGGGATTTGAACACATGTCTCCCGACTATTAGGCTGCTTCACTGGATTATTTGTCAGGTGGCATTACCACTATGCCACTTTGTCCCATAAGGTTTATATTTAATATCCTAATTCCGCCTCTTCAAATCCTCTTGTCTTCACTTAATCTATAATATCCATCAAACCAATCATTCTCTACTGACTGCCCCATTAGTCTCTTCTACATCCTTCCTTTGTCCCACCATGGATAGCAGTGCCTCCAATTGTTCAAATTGGATTTTTATCTTGACTGCCTGACTAGTTTGGGGTAAGTTGAAATCGGATTCCTGCTTTATACCCTCCTGATTTTACACCAAGTCAATGGAAACTAAATTCAGGGAGGTGTAACATGGGCCACAGATGTAAATTATCACCTCTAAATTTTGGAATACCAAACCTCTATCTCTCTCTCTACCTTTGAAAACCTATTTCTTCTGTCATCGCCCAATCTTCTTCTTCCAGCATTGATTTTTCTTTTTCTGATCCCTGTGCGGTTCCTTGTACCTTTTGTTCATGTTAAAGATGCTATTTATATGCAAAATGCCACTACTGCTGTTGTTTGTGGGCTTTTCAAACTAATAGGAATAGAGATCACTGAAGTATGTGCACGACACAACATCAGGAAAAACATACAGATTTAGCTCAAGTGCCTCTAACAGCTTGATAAATGGCTCCAAAGCATCACTACAGTTGTACCCTGACTGGCTTGTCAGTTTTGCATCTGTTGAAACACATTCAACCTCACAAGAGTCATTCCAATCAACATCAGCTGTTCCCGCCAATTCATTTCAACTTGCAAAAACAAAAAAAATTCATATGTTTTCAATTCTTTTTCAATCCATAAGAAGGAATTTCACCATCAAACAGTTTAAAAAGAAGTTACTTCTAATCTATGGGCGGGATTTTCTGACCCCTCCCTTCAGCAGTATCTTCCAGTTCCACCGAAGTTGACCCCTTGTGGTGGGTTTCCCCAGTGGTGGGGTGGATGAGCCAGTCCAACGTCCATAGACTTCAGTGGGACTGGAAGATCCCACCAGCAATCAATGGCTCACTACGGGGGGACGGGGGGTCACCTTAAATTCCCAGCTTTAAGCTGTCATTTTTCTTCTTATTCATTTTTCTTCAGTGATTGCTATTTGGAATTTTATATTGTTCCTCTATCAAGCATTATTTATTTTCTTTATTATTTATTTTTGAACTTTCTACACACTTGGGGTAATGTGCCACATATGGAGTATTTGAACCCGTCTAGTCTCCATAACGCAAAAATATATAGAGGCACTGGAGATGATACCAAAGCAGAGTGGAGAGGTTATAACTGTCAGGAAAGACTAAACACGCTATGATCCTTCCATTTGAAAAGAGAAGGATGAGAGGTGACCTAGTACAGGTCTTGAAAATGCTGAAGTGCTTTAATACACCAGGGAAGATGGGAAGATGTTCGCGTTTGTGAGGTATTCTAAGACAAAGAGGCATAATTATGAGGTAGTCACAAATATGTCAATTAAGCAATTTGGGATAATTCTTTTATGCAAAGACTGATTAGACTGTGGAACTTGCCCCCAGAAGGAGTACTTAAGGTGAATAGCGTAGTTAAGAAGAACTGGGTAAGTAGTGAGGAACAAAGTAATAGAAGAATATATTGATAGGATTAAAGAAGGAGGAAGCTAATGTGGAGCATAATTACCAATGTGGACCAGTTTGGCTGAATGGCCCATTTCTGCACTGTTAATATTTTCTAATTCTGGTTTTTCCATGTTGTGGTCAACCATAGACTTTTGAGCCCAAGTTTTGCCCCTAACTTACGAGAGCCAACAAAGACACCGAGTATTAAATGTTGACTTGACCATGTTATTTACACAACTACCTAAAAATGTTTTCTGGATTGTCCTTCATGATAATACTGAGATATTGGGAACCTAGGGCAGATCCACAATAAGTTATCTTATTAGTGGCAGCTCATGGGTTAACAGGAATGAGATTGTTCATAGTTAAAGGCTCAGTTGAGTGCCACAGTTTCCATTATGTTAGAAGAGTCTCTTCATCAAAAGGTCAAAACTACCTAGCATTCAAAATGTACAACAGATGATCTCTCCTATTTTCGGAACTTTTGCAGCACTAAAATGTCAAACTTTCCTCTGCTATGATATAGATTTATTGAAGTGTTATTTTGGTTGCATCCTTTCAAATAAAATGCTGTACTTGAGAGTTTGAAACATTTGTTGTTCATTGCCTTCAGACATCTGTAATGGAAATGTAACTATCTGATGATTGATTCTGCAGCCTTTTTGTCCTTTTGTGTAATGTGCATGCACAAACATTTATCTCATACGGTTACAGCTCTTGGATGCACGAATGGCAACCTGTGAAAGCCAGTGTGCCAAGGACATTACTGAACATTATGCTTGGCTGGAGGAAAGCCTTCCAATAATTAGCAATGTGGGGAATTTGCCTTGTTTTGCTTTTGGAAAATCAAATAATTTGAGGTCAATTTTCCAGTTACTGTGCAATACACATAGCATATGTGTACAGCTAAACTATAAATTAGTCCGCAGTTAATTAAATTCAGTACCACTTTTGCGTTAATTCAATTAAACAATAGCATTACAGCTGGTTGAGTTGAGGATCCAGCTCATTGAAACACATTGAAAATAGTTTTTATCTCAACCTGATAATGCATTTCAGTGGACAATAGTCCTTGGTTCTGAGACCAAAAAGCTCATAGATGATAAATAGAGAGAAAGGATTGAACAGTTGAAAGAGACTAATGCAGTCTATAGACTAGTTATTTTAAAAAAGTAGATCATTCACTTCTCATTGTTTTCACACATCTCAGTAGCTTTGTTTGTCAGGTATCAATCCAGTTCTGTTTTGTATTTGCTGATAGTAAGCACTATCATTGTTTCCCGAGGCAGTCAGTTCATAAATTCATGTATTCTATGTAAATATGCATTGTCCATCCATGCTTCCACATCTCATAAAGCATAGACAACATCTTGATTTAATTCTGGGCAAAAATGTATTCTGTTTTGTTTTGGATTAAGTCCAAGGTCACAATAAAATAAATATTGACATTTTCATGCCTGTAAGGTAAATAATTGCTTTATGGGTTACAGAAATGACTTTGTCTGGCATTAAAGGACACACTCTGCCACTTCTAAAACCTGTGGGTCAATACTTTATTGATACAGTCTTAATGTGTAGTCAGTATTTGTGTACTTTTGAACTCGTGAATCCTAACCCTTCAAATGCCAACGTGGAGATGGGGCACACAACACATGCCGATAAAATAAGAGCACCACTTACATTATAATAATCAGGCCTAGTCATTTTTGGAAGGGAATATTTTATTCTCAGACCGCTTATTTTGTATTCCAATTTGAGATATCTTTGCATCTTTTCTTTTGATAGAGAGACAATCAGCCAATGTCCATATTTCAAATGCATCAGTCGATCTCTTGAAAAGTTCACCTGTGACCAATTCAATTCCACTATCTCAGTCAAGTTGATTATCCTGTGTATTATGTTAAGACTACAACTCATTCCTTCATTTACTTCAAGGTCTGACAGGATCTGGATGAACCCTTAGTAAACAGAATTTAGACCATAAACTTTGTGGAAGGGATCTCTTGAATGCTATACGACAAATGATTATTTTTAGTACATGTAAAATAATCCTTAAAAACTGGTCAAAACTAAAAGGTGATGAATGTCAGGCAAAACTGAGAAGCTGTACAAACATTGTAGCTGGATTTTCTGCAAAACTTAGACTGGAATAACTTTTGAAAAAGAATTACGGGGTAAAAAAGAAAATCAGTTAAAAAAAGACAAAGCATATATTTATAAGGAATGCTCAATAATGAAGCTGTCGGAAAGTGTTGGTGTAGAGTATTCAATAATTGCAAATCAAATTGAGTGAGCGAGGAAGAAACCCCTGGTAATTATGAATTATAGTAAGAAGTCTCACAACACCAGGTTAAAGTCCAACAGGTTTATTTGGCAGCACTAGCTTTCGGAGCCCCAAGCCCCTTCCTCAGGTGAGTGAGGACTCGTGTTCATAAACAGGCCATATAAAGACACAAACTCAATTTCAAGATAATGGCTGGAATGCGAGTCTTTACAGGTAATCAAGTCTTAAAGGTACAGACAATGTGAGTGGAGAGAGGGTTAAGCACAGGTTAAAGAGATGTGTATTGTCTCCAGCCAGGACAGTTAGTGAGATTTTGCAAGCCCAGGCAAGTCATGGGGGTTATATGTAAAGACTCACATTCCACTCATTATCTTGTAAATTGTGTTTGTGTCTTTATATGCCCTGTTTGTGAACACGAGTCCTCACTCACCTGAAGAAGGGGCTTGGGGCTCCGAAAGCTAGTGCTGCCAAATAAACCTGTTGGACTTTAACCTGGTGTTGTGAGACTTCTTACTGTGTTTACTCCAGTCCAACGCCGGCATCTCCACATCACAATAATGAATTATTCCAGGATTTTTGAATTGTGCCTTTTGCCACACAATGAAGAATAGCCTCCCCATACATACTCAGGTTTCCATCATTGCCCCTTCCTTTTTATCATTTATATTCTACCCGATAGTGACATTATCCAGATGAACAGAGTCAGATTTAGCATGGACACGAATGACCCTTATTACTACTTCTCTGCTCCCATCCATCTTGTGTCTATTGCCAATCTTCCCAACTACTCGGGTGACATTAAGCTCTGAATGAGTCAAAGCTACCTCCCATTTCATGTAGATAAAATTCTAAGATATCTGTTGTCGCTTCCGCATACACCTTTATTGCTCCAGCCTTCACTCAATCTACATTGCTGGCTGCCATTGCAGGCTAACTAGCTATGGAAAACTTTGTAATGTTGCTTGATTCTTAGCTCAGCTTCTTCCTTGACATCTGATCCAGCATCAAGTTTACTTTCTTTCACTCTTTAACTCAGATCCTTGCTGCTATTTTTCTCTTTCAGTAGGTTTCCTCTGTTGGTCACCTACTTTTCAGGGGAGGAATATGTGGCCAGCAGGTGAAATTCCCTCCACTGCATTTCAGTTCAAGTTATTAACATATAACATTTTCACAATTATGTTGACTGTTCAAAAATAAACTGGATAGAAATAATTAAGTGATAGTGATAATCAAGGCCTTTATCACTTGGTAGCTGCATTTCTGCATCATTCTTTTGCCTCATTTTCATTCTTTATAAACCACAAGTCACCGAGAATGAATGACTCTTCTGACGGGAACTGGAGTTCTGCCACGCTTTCACCTCCATCTGATTGATGGTTATGCTTCTTTGCACAGTGAGTCTGTGCAGCATGTTATACACTGTGATGACTTGGAGCCCTGAGTGAAACAATATTGCACAACTGTCTTTTTATCTTTCCAAGCAACTGAAACACTGGGTGAAATCTTACCAAAAAATTCAATAAAATATTGGTTTTGACGCAAAAAATGGAATGATTCCCACCAATGGCGCCGGCATCATTGGGGAGATCCATTAAACAGCTCCCCAGCACTTGTTCCAGATCGACTGCAGGGGAAGGCAGCCGAGAGGTCCACACTTTGCTTTTCAGAGGGAGCCCTCCCAAGGATGCTGGATGGAGTTGGGCAGAGGCGGGACACCCTCTACCCCCACTCAAAGAGACGGCCTTCCATCAGGGTCACCACCCCCACCTGGGATGCAATAGAAATCATAGAAACCCTACAGTGCAGAAGGAGGCCATTCGGCCCATCGAGTCTGCACCGACCACAATCCCACCCAGGCCCTACCCCCACATATTTACCCACTAATCCCTCTAACCTACGCATCCCAGGACTCTAAGGGGCAATTTTTAACCTGGCCAATCAACCTAACCCGCACATCTTTGGACTGTGGGAGGAAACCGGAGCACCCGGAGGAAACCCACGCAGACACGAGGAGAACGTGCAAACTCCACACAGACAGTGACCCGAGCCGGGAATCGAACCTGGGACCCTGGAGCTGTGAAGCAGCAATGCTAACCACTGTGCTACCGTGCCGCCCTATGGTAGCCCTGGTCAGTGCAAGCACACTCCTTTAAAGCAAGGGGCGCCTTGACATAAAAGGAAGGTAAACCCTGCAAGTGGCCCACCCCAACAACTCTCCCCGATTATGGAGATTCTGGAACCACCACCCCTGGCCCTAAGTTGCACTTATCTGTGTCCCCTGAGTCCTCTCCAGTGCCACTTGAGCAGTGAACACCCAGAGGATGATGGTTGCCTGAGCACTCAGTTCTGAAATCCCCCTTGGAGGTGAAGATGTCAGGTTCACTCTGATGTAGAGCTATTGTAAATGGCACTGCGGTGACATCACGTTGGTGCCCACTGAATATCCGGTGAGGGAGGAAGTCCGGGACAGAGTGCTCACTAATGACATGCTAACGTACTAAAATGAGCTTCCTTGGCTCCCATGACATGTTTCACACTACTCCGCCAGTGAGGGGGCTGGAAGATCAGAACTCAGAAAGTCGCTGGCATGAATTGCATTTTCCAAGTCTCTCCAGATTTTTAGCACACGCCACCATTCCTGCAGATGGAAAGTGTGGGTTTAAAATCACTCTCATTATTTCTATCTGCTGCTGGGATACCAAACAGACCTCATTATATTGTCAATTTGTACATGTTTGTGGCTGCCTCAGTAAGGTCATGTGATAAGCCAGAACAGCTATCTTTGATTACATAGAACTCATCCTGAAGATCGAGTCAGACGGAATGGGTTTGCATGTTGACCCCCATAATTTCCTCTGTTGGTCACCTACTTTTCAGGGGAGGAATATGTGGCCGGCAGGTGAAATTCCCTCCACTGCATTTCAGTTCAAGTTATCAACATATTATAACATTTTCATAATTATGTTGACTGTTGAGAAATAAACTGGATAGAAATTCTCAAAGCAATGCATTTAAAGGCAAAAGGTCTGAGTGCAGGAAAAGCTGCAGTTGCTTAACATCAAATATTCTTATACAGAAATGCATATTGTAAAATAAGATCCATCAAAGAGATTAAAAGCTGTGTGATGTTCTGGCTTGTGTTGTTCCACTGCTGCAAGTCTATGTATTTGTAAAGCTGGCCATCACCTTTGATAAGGTTTTGTGACAGTATAATACTGTGAAATTATGAATCTGTGAAGCATCCAATATCATTATGCAACTCATTAATGCTCAGGAAATCCACTCTTCTCTTCCAAAGGTGAATGTCTCTTTTCTGATTCATGAATATACAGTGCAATATAATCAAGTAAACAAAATGTGTGAGGTTCCACTGCATGGATTTTCTGACCACTGTTCAGCCCAAACGATTTTGAAAAAATTTACGTTTAAAGCAAAGTGTACTGGATTCATAGACATTTATGTCACAGAAGAAGGCCATTTGGCCCATCACGTCTTTGCCAGTTAACAAAGATCTAACTGCACTGATCCCATTTTCCAAGGCTTGGCCCATATCCCTGGAGGTTATAGCAGCGCAACTGACTATCTAAATACTTCTTAAATAGTGCAGTTAGTGCAATAGTGCAACCTTTTAGGCAGTGGGCGGGATTTTCCGGCCGTGCTCGACCCAAAACCAGAAAATCCCGCCCGAGGTCAATAGACCTTTGTATGGTCTCCACCCCCTCCCCCTCCCCCTCCTGCCGCCTGTTACAATTCCAGTGGCAGGCAGGATGGGAAAACTCCACCCAGTGAGTTCCAGATTCCCACCACCCTCTGGTTCAAAAGGTGTCTCCTCAACTCCTCACTCAGCCTGCTACTTTTTACCTTAAATTTATGCCCCTTTTATTTTGGGCGTTGTCAGAGACCTGATAAGAATATTCATCAAGGCCATTCTGAAGCCCCCCATTTAACTCTTTTATCAAAAAGCTGCATGTTATTTAGTACTCACTATATGTCTAAGATACCCTAATCTGGTTCACAAAATTGCTTTAAATCAGTCAGTTTAGATTCTGCTATTGACATCCGCTCAGGAAATGTGAAGCTGCCAAGTGAATGAATTAACCCTTCCTTCGCCAATCAAAAAGTAAGGGAACAATCATGAGCTCGTAATTGTTTATTAACTTTAGTCATAGGTGGCAGAAATTAAACTTGACTATTGAGCATACAAATAATAAGGTCGAGTTAATTGTTGAAATAAATAATAAAAGTTACAAAGCACAGTAATTCAACCTTAATTGCTTTTTGATCACAAGAGAAAAGTGTCTGACATTGATATAAATTGGTGAGATTGGTTTAGGATTGAACTCCTTAGATAGCTGGCAGGTTAACAACATTAGACAGCAAATCTATTGAATAGATTAAAGTCTGAATGCTGGTTGTTAGCAATGTTTCCAAATCTAATGCAATCTAATCCTTATGAGTTGAATGAACTGGCTTATTCTACCTTTCTCCTGGGAAGCTGGTGTTTAGTCCTCTGAGACATCAACGAGATCAACCCCCGACCTTTCATTGCAAAGGTTGCTACAGGAAATATTAGAATAATTAGAAATGTTCGGAGGACTAAGAACTGAAGTCTAAGGCCGGGTTTCTCCCTAAGAAATTTAAGTTCCCAATGTGCGGGAAAACGGGAGTAATTCCCGCCATTTGTTTTAGTGTACATACCAGAGTGAATCTCCACCACTCTCTGAGCACCGCAGAGTGCCTCAGTGGGATTCACTCTGGAAGTAGGGAGTGGGACCTATTCCTACCCAAGAGGTTGGCAGCATAATGCTGAGTGGGCCACTGCACACGCGCCGACCTGTCAGCATGGAGATCGGCGCATGTGCATTGCCCACCAACCCCCCCATTGCTCGCCTCCCAATCGCTAGCCTGCCCTGCAACCGCTTGATTGCTTGCCTTCCAACCTCCCCACCCCCAAATTGCTGGCCTCCTGGACCTCCCCAGGCGAGCCCCTATCTCTCCGCCTCCCCACCTCCCCTCCCCCACATCGGGCCAGCTCCGATCACTCCCCCGCCCCCCCCCCCTCCCCCCCAGCAGTCCCAATTCTCCCCTGAAGACCAGTGCCAACCCGCCCCCCCCCCCCCCCACCTCCAATCACCAGCCCAGTAGTCTTCCTCCATCGGTCCTCTTGCAGAGTGGCAATGAGTTCCTTCACTCACCAATCGCTCCCCAGTAGGCCCGGTACCCGGTGGGCAGTGTCTGTTTACCTCCTGGGCAGTGCCAGGGTGCAAGGCTGGCACTGCCGGGCTGGCATTGCCCAAGGTATAACCCCCCCCCTTACCCCTGACCTCCCTGCGGGGCCTCAATTACTTCTGTTCCCTCCAGCGGGACAGGCGCCTGTTTCCCACTCATGGGGAGCAGTCATAAAGGCCGCTGGAGGGATCCAGGGGAGACGCTAGCGGGCCTGGAGAATACCATCCCCTGAAATGCTGACTTCAATATGATAATCAGCTCTGCACTGATTTCTGGCTTGGAGCTGATTGCACTAAAAACTGAGCCTGGGAGACGCACGGAGGCCCAGGTGCCCAGCGTGAATCTCGCAAAATGGCCGCTGCTGATGTCTCCTGGCCTGCGGTGCTACTTGAGCAGCACAGCGGGCTGGGAGAATTCCAGCTTAAATGTTTGTATCATCGAAAGATAGGAACAGGATTATGCAATTTTGCTCCTCAAGCCTATTCAATGAGATCTGTGACCTAATTCTGTTTACAAGTTTTTGCCCCATATTGTCTATGAGGACTTTATCAAATCCCTTCTGGAAGTCCATAGGTATAACATCCATGGATCCTTTTCCATTACTTTTCAAAAAATTCTATTCAGTTGTCAGACATGACTTACCTTTACACATACATGCTAACTCTCTCTGATCAGTTGGGATTGTTTAATCAAAAATATTATGCTATATATCCTCCATTTCCACATAAATCAAGCTGAGTAATGTGTGTATTTGAAGACTTTCAGCCCTTCTGGTGTCAATCACTTAATGGGGCCTGACCCATTATGACTTCCAAACCAATAAAAGTACTGACACCTAGACATGCCAGGCTGCTCATTTACTCCCAAGTTTATTGTGTCTTTGTTAACAAAAGGGCTGCACAATGTCCTGATATAGCAAGATATTTTTATGTTGCCTTTAATGAGTTGTTTCTTGATCTGTGAGTGAATGTCTTGTTTTCTATAACTGTTAATGAATGTTTTTGTTTGTATAACCATGTATGACTTATTTTGCATTAGTTGGTTCCTATCCTGGCAGTTAGTATGACTGTTGGCTTCATTTGGAGGACTTGTTCAAGGCAATCGTTCAGGCATTTCTCTGACAGTGTGAACAAAGGAGGAGTAAAAGATAAAGGCAGGAAAACACACAGTTGTTCTATGTTTTAAGCAGAAAGTGGAGAATGTTGGCTTTCATTGTTCATCTAAAGTTAGAATGCAGCAGGTCAGTTAGAAGTGATTTAGTACAAGTAAAACAAGACAGCCCACTGATGCTGGGGAAACATGGAGCATTCATTTATTTTATATTATTACATAAGATAAGTCATCCTTTTCAATGGACTGAGCCCAATCATAACTGTTATCTCTATTTAATTGCTGTGAAATTAAACAGCTTAACCATTTCTAGCAAACCTTGTACCACCAAATATTTTCTTGACTTTCCTCTGAGAAGATTGAGGAAGTGCATGTGAAGGCACTTTCAAAGAATAAATGCAATCAGTTCAGATGACAAAGGGGTTCAATTAATAAACTCCTGGGGTACACTGCTTGATATTGAGCTGTACAGGGACATTTGGAAATGTAAGCCGTTGAGACTGCTCACGAGTTACTTGTTCCACTGTATCTAAGAATCTAATTTTAAGAGCCACTTTTGTACTGTCTGCACTGTAGCAGTATTGAGTGATTAAAACCATGCTTCTACACCACTGGCAGTAACGGATATATAGGTAGAGTGGGAGTTCAATTCCAATATCAGCTAAGTAAAAATTGTTCAATTTCACATGAGTACCATATTAAACAAACAAGAAGAATGTGACAGTTTTATTTGAAGTAATGCCATTTCAAAAGCACTACGTAATTGATTTTGAAAAAAGAAAAAACGCATAAATATGAGAATTGGGAAACCATCTATTAATGTTTAGAGGCCTGTAAATGAAAAAACTTTTAATTGCCTGGATCATCTAATCATCAGTAGTCAGAACTTGACAGGGTCAAAACTAACACTAGATGTGTCTTGCGACATCCCATGATAGAGTTTGAGTATTCTGGCTGGTCTCCATTCAATCTGCACGGTTGGTCACAACAAAGATTTATGTTTATTTTTTTATGAGGTTGCCTTTTCTGAATCAGAGTGTATTTAATTCTATTAGCTGTGAATGATAAGAAGCCAATCAAACAGGTTTTTCTTGAGTCAAAGAAAAAGCAAAATTATTAACCACTAAACCTGCGAAAAATAATAAAAATGCAACATCAAGCATTCGGTTCTCATGCAGTCATTCTAACATGTGGAGACGCCGGCGTTGGACTGGGGTAAGCAAAGTAAGAAGTCTCACAACACCAGGTTAAAGTCCAACAGGTTTATTTGGTAGCACAAGCCACAAGCTTTCAGAGCACTGCTCCTTCATCAGGTGAGTGGGAGTTCTGTTCACAAACAGGGCATATAAAGACACTTTATATGCAGACGGATGTAGAAGTTATGCAATGATTATGAGATCTCAGTTTGCTGGTAGGTTTTCTGGTAGAAGTTGGCTTCTCGAACAAAGTGACACAATTGTTCAAAAGAGAGAGAAGGAGGGAGAGTAACCCTCAGCCTGCTTCCTCTACTGAAGACTTTCTTGCCACTGCCTGTGTCACTTGCAATTTCTTTGAAGTGGCCTCACCTTACATAGAGACATAATATATAGGAGCAAGTATGGGCCATTTGGCCCTTGGAGCCTACTCCGTCATTCATTACAATCATGGCTTATCATCCAACCCAGTAAGCTGTCCCTGCTTTCCCCCATATCCTTTGATCCCTTTAGCCCCTAGAGCTATATTTAATTCCTTCTTAAAAGGAAATGTTTTGGCTTCAACTGCTTTCTACAGTAGAAAATTCCACAGGTGCACCACTCTCTGAGTGAAGAAATTTCTCCTCATCTCAGTCCTAAATGGTTTACCCCGTATCCTCAGGTGGTGACCCCTTGTTCTTGACCCCCGCCATCAGGAACATTCTTCTTGCATGTATCTTGTCTAACCCTGTTAGAATTCTTCTTGCATGTATCTTGTCTAACCCTGTTAGAATTCTTCTTGCATGTATCTTGTCTAACCCTGTTAGAATTTATGAGACCACCCCCCTTTCTAAACCCCAGTGAATATAATCCTAACCGATTAAATCTTGCCTTACACATTAGTCCCGCCATCCCAGGAATGAATCTGGTAAACCTTCGCTGCACTCCCTTTGTAGCAAGAACATCCTTCCTCAGATAAGGAGACAAAAACTGCACACAATATTCCAGATGTGGTCTCACCAAGCCTTGTATAACTGCAGCAAGACACCCCTGCTCTTGTACTCAAATCCATTTGCTATGAAGGCCAAGATACTATTTGCCTTCTTCATCTACTGCTGCATCCGCATGCTTACTTTCAGCCATTGGTGTACAAGGACACCCAGGTCTTGTCACACATTCCCCTCTCTCAATCCAATGCCATTCTAATAATAATCTGCCCTCCTGCTTTATCTACCAAAGTAGATAATCTCATATTTACCCAAATTATACTGCATCTGCCATGCATTTGCCCACTCACACAACTTGTCCAAGTCGCATTGAAACATCTCACTGGAAAGACGGAGGATGAGGGGTGACCTAATAGAGGTGTATAAAATTATGAAAGGCATAGATAGGGTGAACGGTGGGAAGCTTTTTCCCAGATCGGTGGTGACGTTCACGAGGGGTCATAGGTTCAAGGTGAGGGGGGGAGGTTTGACACGGATATCAGAAGGACGTATTTTACACAGAGGGTGGTGGGGGCCTGGAATGAGCTGCTGGGCAAGGTGGTGGAGGCGGACACACTGGGAACGTTTAAGACTTATCTAGATAGCCACATGAACAGAGTGAGTGTGAAGGGATACAAAAGAATGGTCTAGTTTGGACCAGGGAGCGGCGCGGGCTTGGAGGGCCAAAGGGCCTGTTCCTGTGCTGTATTGTTCTTTGTTCTTTGTTGTTCTTTGTTGTTCTTTGTTCTTTGTTGTTCTATCTCAGCATTCTCCTCACAGCTCACCCTCCCACCCAGCTTTGTGCCATCTAAAAATTTGGAGATATTACTTTTAGTTCCCTCATCTAAATCATTTATATATATTGTGAATAGCTAGGGCCCTAGCACTGATCCCTCTGGTACCCCACTAGTCACTGCCTGCCACTTGCAAAAAGACCCATTTATTCCTACTCTTTGTTTCCTGTCTGCTCATCAGTTTTCTATCCATCTCAATACTCTACTCCTAATACTACGTGCTTTAATTTTACATACTAATCTCTGATGTGGGACCATGTCGAAAACCTTCTGAAAGTCCCAATAAACCTCATCCACTGCCCCTCCTCATCAATTCTATTAGTTACATCCTGTAAGAATTCCAGTAGATCTATCAAGCATGATTTCCCTTTCATAAATCCATGCTGACTCTGTCGAATCCTGCCACTTTTTTCCAAGTGCGCTGCTATTAAGTCTTTATAATGAACTCTAGCATTTCCCCATTCCCGACACCAAGCTGATTGGTCTATAATTCCCTGTTTTCTCTCTACCTCCCTTTTGAAATAGTGGGGTTACATTAGCTACCCTCCAATCCATAGGAACATTGCAGAGTCTATAGAATCTTGAAAGATGACACCAATGCATCCAGTATTTCTAGGGCCACTTCCTTAAGGCCACTGGGATATAGATTATCAGCCCCTGAGAATTTATCGGTCTTCAATCCCATCAATTTCCCCAAAATAATTTCTCTACAAAGACTGATTTCCTTCAGTCTTTCTCTCTCTCTCTCACTAAACCATGTGTTCCCCAACATTTCTGGTACTTTATTTGAGTCCTCCTTTGTGAAGACAGAATCAAAGTGGTTATTTATTTGGTCAGTCATTTCTTTGTATAAATTACTCTGACTATAAGGGACCTATGTTTATCTTCACCAATCTTTTTCTCTGAATTGTTTCAGTTCACACATGCAGTCTTTGAATGTTTGGCATTGCCTGTCCACCATCATCCCTTTAAGTAACATTCCCCAATCCATCATAGTCAACTCATGCCTCATATCACTGTAGTTTCCTTTATTTAGATTCAGGACCGAGTCTTAGAATCAACTACATCACTCTCCGTCTTGATGAAAAATTCTATCAGGTTATGATCGCTCACTCCCAAAGGGTCTCGCACAACTATTATTCCTTTCACAATATTCCTTTCTCATTGCACAATACGCACTCTAGAATGGTCTGTTCTCTGGTTGGTTACTCAATGTATAGGTCCAGAAAACCATCCCATTATACACTCCAGGAGTTCTTCCACTACAGTATAGTGACTAATTTGATTTGCCCAATCTGTATGCAGATTAAAGTCACTCATAATTACAGATGTTCCTTTATTGCATGCATCTCTAATTTCCTGTTTAATGTCATTGCTAACATCACTACTACAGTTTGGAGGTCTATATAAAACACCCACTAATGCTTTTTGTCCCTTGGTGTTTCTCAGTTCTACTCTTACAGATTCCATATTGTTGGAGCTATCTCCTTCCTCACTATTGCATTAATTTCCTGCTTAATCAGCAATGCAACCCCATCCCATTTGCCTTTTTATCTGTTCTTCCTATTTACTAAATACCCCTGGATGTTCAGTTCCTGTCCTTGGTCACCCTGCAGCCATGTCTCTATAATCCCAACTATATCATACCCGTTTACATCTATTTGTACAATTAATTCATCCACTTTATTGCAATTGCTCTCTGCATTAAGACACAAAGCCTTATGGCATGTTTTTTTAACATTCCTTGTCCCTTTTCCCATTATTTTTCACTCTGATCACCAGTGGAGTGCCCCAGGGATCTGTTCTGGGACCCTTACTCTTTGTGATTTTTATAAATGACCTGGATGAGGAAGTGGAGGGATGGGTTGGTAAGTTTGCTGATGACACAAAGGTTGGAGGTGTTGTGGATAGTGTGGGGGGATGTCAGAAGTTGCAGCGAGACATTGATAGGATGCAAGACTGGGTGGAGAAGTGGCAGATGGAGTTCAACCCAGATAAGTGTGAGGTAGTTCATTTTGGCAGGTCGAATAGGATGGCGGAATATAATATTAATGGTAGGACTCTTGGCAGAGTGGAAGATCAGAAGGATCTTGGGGTCCGAGTTCATAGGACACTCAAAGCAGCTGTGCAGGTTGAGGCTGTGGTTAAGAAGGCGTATGGTGTACTGGCCTTCATCAATCGAGGAATTGAATTTAGGAGTCGTGAGATAGTGTTGCAGCTATATAAGACCCTGGTCAGACCACACTTGGAGTACTGTGCTCAGTTCTGGTCGCCTTATTACAGGAAGGATCTGGAAGCCATAGAAGGGGTGCAGAGGAGATTTACAAGGATGTTGCCTGGGTTGGGCAGCATGCCTTATGAGGATAGGTTGAGTGAGCTCGGCCTTTTCTCCTTGGAGAGACGAAGGATGAGGGGTGACCTGATAGAGGTGTATAAGATGTTGAGAGGTATTGATCGAGTGGATAGTCAGAGGCTTTTTCCCAGGGCTGAAATGGTTGCCACAAGAGGACACAGGTTTAAGGTGCTAGGGAGTAGGTACAGAGGAGATGTCAGGGGTAAGTTTTTCACTCAGAGGGTGGTGGGTGCGTGGAATGGGCTGCCAACAACGGTGGTGGAGGCGGATTCGATAGGGTCTTTTAAGAGACTTTTAGATAAGTACATGGAACTTAGTAAGATAGAGGGTTATAGGTAAGCCTAATAATCGCTAAGGTAGGGAAATGTTCGGCACAACTTTGTGGCTGAAGGGCCTGTATTGTGCTGTAGTTTTTCTATATTTCTATGTTTCTATGATGTTCATCTGACTGTAAGGATACTTCGGTTGCACGCAATAAAAGAAGTAACTTCACAAAGTAAATTTTTAAAAAGGTTTAATAAAGAAATGTCTTTACACTAAAGCTTGAGGCTTGCCCTGGGCCACACAAGCTCCCCACAATCCCATCTGCTTTCTATTTATACCGAGTCAGCTGGTCAGTTGACCACAACATCATTTTGCCTTTGGTTACCTTATAACAGATCCCAATGTTATCATTGATTACATTATAACATTTGATTCTAGCCTTTGGTTTCTCTGCCTATCCCTTTTCTTATTCCCCTTTCTGTCTTTTATTATTATCCTTGTTTCCCCCTCCTCTGACTCCTTGCATAGGTTCTCATCCCCCTGCCATTTTAATTTAAATCCTCCCCAACCACTCTAGCAAATACTCCCCCTGGATTTCAGTCCCGGTCCTGTCCAGGTGCAACCCTTCCAGTATGTACTAATCCCAACTCTCCAAGAACTGGTCCCAGTGTCCCAGGAATCTGAAATCCTCCCCCTCGTGCCATCTCATCAGTCACATATTCATCTGATATATCCTACTATTGGGCGGCACGGTAGCGCAGTGGTTAGCACTGCTGCTTCACAGCTCCAAGGTCCTGGGTTCAATTCCCGGCTCGGGTCACTGTCTGTGCGGAGTTTGCACATTCTCCTCGTGCCTGTGTGGGTTTTCTACAGGTGCTCCGGTTTCCTCCCACAGTCCAAAGATGTGCGGGTTAGGTTGATTGGCCAGGTTAAAAATTGCCCCTTAGAATCCTGGGATGCGTAGGTTAGAGGGCTTAGCGGGTAAATATGTGGGGGGAGGGCCTGGGTGGGATTGTGGTCGGTGCAGACTCGATGGGCCGAATGGCCTCCTTCTGCACTGTAGGGTTTCTATGATTTCTATGATACTATTTCTGCCCTGATTAGCATGTGGCACTGGTAGTAATCCTGAGATCACTACCTTTGAGGTCCTACTTTTCAACTGACTTCTTAACTCCATATATTCTGCTTTCAGGACCTCATCCCTTTTTTTAACCTATGTCACTTGAACCAATGTGCACCATGACTACTGACTGTTCACCCTTCCCTCCAGAATGTCCTGGAGCCACTCCTTGACCTTAGCACCAGGAGGCAACATATCATCCAAGAGTCTCATTTGCGGCCACAGAAACAGCTATCTATTCCACTAACATTTGCATCTCCCTTTACTATTGCATTCCCACACATCTTATTCCTCTCCCATGCAGCAGAACCAACCATTGTGCAGAGAATTTGACTGCTGTTGCTTTCCTCTGAGAGGCTATTTCCCCCCCCCACAACAGTGGCAAAGTGGTATTTCTGTTTTGCAGGGGAATGGGCACAGGAGATTCCTGCACTTGTCTTGAAATATTTCACCCTTTGTGTATTGCCAAGAGGTTTAGAGGGTTTCTGTTTGTGGCAGTTGTTGTTCCAATATCTAGTACCTTTCATTTTTAATATCTCTTCCTTTGACAGTTATGTGTTTCGATGGGTATCTGGATTATAGGAATGTCTCTCTTTTCACACTCCCCTGAGAGAATGATTTGTTTGTTTCTTACCATCACCTTGGAATATGGCCTTGCATTTTTAAGCAAACTGCAAAATTTTCAGGTCAATTGAAAGTTGAAAAATCATGGCAGGAATTTTCCGGCCATTCACACCCCATTGCTGCTGCAAGTGAGGATGGAGGATTTGTCGCTCAGCCAAATCTCTGTTCACTGCAGTGGGGCCAGAGAATCCCGCTGGCATGAATGGCCGGAAACTTTCGGCCCATATTTTTCAGAAATAATGGGTCATAGCCTCATGACAGCTGGCAAAATGTTGCTTCCCAACAAAGTCCATCTCAACCAATTTCTGATTAAGGGCTAGTGCAGTAGTAAAACAAAAGTTGAATAGATTCAAACTTCTCTGAACTGATCAGCTCAGTCAATGATTTGACTTAGCCAAATAATTTTATAAACCTTTATATTTTTTAATAATGGTATGCATTTTCATTTGCTGGCATTATCTAAACCTTACAATTTGGTTATTCAATATTAAATTATTAGTTTCCCAAAGTTCAGTGTCTATCACAGTTACAATTCTATGTCAGGCGTATTCTAGGTCACAGGTGCGCCTATCTTGGTCGGAAGATCTAAAGAAAATAGCCATTGGAGATGTCGCTTTTTGTACCACTGTAACCTGTCTCCCACCATATTCAACCAAATATAGTATTTTGATGTACACTGAGATGTATTTTATATAGTCTACTCAATTTTTCAGACCATGAATAGTTATTGTGGGTGTGAGAATTAATTTTAATGAAAAGCTGTATAAAAAAAATAAGTTATTGTCTCAGTCGTGTTAAAAATAAAGATAAAAATAAAATGAAACAATGGATAGCAGAATATAAAACAAGGAGTTGATTTGAGGCAGATGTCTGGAGAAATGATGAGATGCAAATTAGTCTATCAGTGGAAAAACAAGTGTTTACATATGTGGCTAGAGAAAACATTAGGGCTATAGAAGGAGCTTCAAAGTGGTGGGATAAGGAAATTGACATGTACCTGCCAAAAGCCGACTCCAGTGGGTGAATAACATCAAAATGAAATAAGTAGTATAACTGTAGAACACTAACTAAGGGGAAGAAAGAGGTACAGCTGACATCAGAACTACAGCAGTTGCAGGTAGTCTCCCGAAAGAAGTAGCCATTTTCCACCTTCGCTGAACCGGAAGACTATTTCTCAGATGTGGCCACCTTAACCTATGTGTGGTAATTATTTTGCTGAATTTAGCTCATAGAGTTACTTAATATTGGATGTTGTTTGGGAAAAGGGCTGTTTCAGAATTTCAGGTAATGTAGGTAGTTGAGGACCAAGGGACAATTTCATGCAAAACTATGTGTACAGCCATCAGTGTATTTAAGTGTTGTATTGTATTATAGTCCTTCTTGTCATGTGTTTTAATTTTTTCTTTTAAGTTAATAAATATTCTTTATTAATTGTTCACACAATGACTTGACTGTTTCCTCACTGGGTTGTATATTGTTGCTCACATTGTACCAAAAAACATACACCACAAAGAACTGATGTTCCAAATCACCCTTCTGGATCTTGGGACACCCTCATATACAACATCAGTTGGGATCATAACAATAGTAGCAATCTTGTCTCTTCATCAGAGTCTTCATTGATACAAGCCCCACTCCGGAAATGTAAACAATAATTTAGGCTAACACTTCAGTGCAGCTCTAAGGAATTGCCACATTGTCAGAAATGCAGTCATTTGTATGATGGAGGCTCCCTCTCAGGTGGACATAAAATATCCCACAACGCTATTTTAAATAGAATAGTGGAATTTTCCCTGGTATCCTGGCCAAGGTTTATCTCTCATAATCAATAAATCTAATACCTGGCCATTACCAGTTTGTGTGAGCTTGTTACACCAAAAGCGGCTGTCGCATTTTCTACATCTGAACAATGACTACTGACTAAATTTTCATGTTGAGAACGCAAAATGTGAGTTGGACCCTTTCTCGACTTCATGACTGACTTTTCCCTGGATTTTTATTTCTTCACAGAGGGTTTGGATTCTTGATGGAGTTTGTGAACTGGGATGGATTGCGGGGGAAGTGTAGTTGTGGAGGTGAAGATAATACAGTTGTCCTATTGTCCATGGACAAGGCCACACAGAGTCAGGAAGGCCCAGGAAATTGTTTTTCTTGCCAAAAAAATGATGCTCTACGTTTTGTATGTTGATTCCTGCCTCCATGAGGAGACCACATTCCAACCCTACATTTCATACGTATTGTAAAATGGGTCATGCTATTGTTGTGAAAGGTTATGTAATGCAAGTTGTTTCTTTCTTATGTCTCATAGTTTCCCTTTCTTAATGCTAAGATAATAAACTGGAGTATTCATAATAACACATTCACTAAGTTAATAGACGAAAAAGAGACAAATTTCTATTTTATGTTTGTTTCAATTGGATGGATCTGGACTCAATCCCTAATGAATTGCTGTTTGGGAGGGCAGCTTTAATTTGTGTCCTGCTATTGTCCACATGCAAATTATAGTCAGAGTGGGCTTGAAATGATAGCTTTTTGTATTAAGAATTGGTGAAGCAAAAACATTGGCGAAGTTGAAGGACCAGTAACGAGTGGGGGTACGATGCGGGGATATTTGGGATTTCTGCAAGCCATAAACACAGCACATTTTTTTCTAAATGTGGCAAGATCTGTGGTTGAGATGCTGACAGAATCGCAAGGGATTGGAACAAATAAAGTGGGTGAATGAAAAAAAATGGCAAATGAGGTGTGATGTTGCAATTTAAGTGAATTCAGATAATTGCAGGAAAGATGAAGCATGTACACAATGGGAAGGTGTTCATTGCTGAGATAGAGATAAACTGTTTGAATGTGATTATTGAGCATACAGTCAATGTGCAGCTGTTCTCTGCAAGCTTAATCATCCAGAATTCATCTCAAGGGCATTTAGTCACAAATCAGAACAGATTATTCTGGCCCTTTAAATCTTACTGGTAAAATCAATTTTGGAATATTGTGTGCAGTGTCGAGTTTCACAAGGACATTGATATACTAGAAGGGGTAAGAAAGAAGTGACAAAGATGATTTTCTGACTTAAAGAACATGATAAAGATAAACTGAAAATATTGGGCTTGCTGTCATTGGAGGAAGGACGATTGAAAGATATAATCCAGGTCTTTAAAATGTTGGAAGGCACGCATGTAAGCAGATTATATGAACTTACATTCTGATTGCAAGGCAAAGTAGAGACATGAATGTAAAAATTAAAAACTTCTCGCACGCACAGAGATCAGGAGAAAAGAACAGGATAGGTGAAGTCAGTTCCATCAAAGAATAGTTCCTGCAACATTGATTAACTCTTAAAAACAACTACATGAAAATGTAGGTATAAAGTGAATGAAGAATACGGAGAAAAAAGCTACAGGTTAAACATTTAATGACATGAGTAGCATTGGAATACTAACCTCAAAATAGGTAAGTCAGGATTCAATGCTGCTAAACAGTTACCATGGAATTCTTCATCCAATTGCTTTTGTGATGACTGGCAGAGTGTGTAGGGCAGGGTTTCAGAGAATAATCTCTCAGATTGTTTTTCCTTCTGCTTGTTTTTCTCATTCAGGGGATTGAAAAGTTAGGCTGAGCCGATGGCAGTGTTATATGTAGCAATAAGTCTGAATGGTTGATTGGCCTTTTCTCCTTTCACATTTTATATTCCTTTGTTACTTGGTGATGTGATGAGTGATGCAGGCAGCACTGCCAGTCCAAACACTATGTAATTGCTAACAACCCTCAGCATACCCAACTAACAATTCAGCCAACTAATGGAGTGATGTGGTGGATAATAATTCTGTGCTCTTTCTGAGCTAGAAATGTGCCATCTGCTTTATTTGCATAGGCCAATAAAAAGGGTGTCCGGTACCCAAGTATGAAACTGGCCCTTAGGCTCTTTAAGTATCCAGATAAGGGACCTAATGTCCGCTTGATGTTCCACCAGCAAGATTTCTCAAGTCACTTAGCATCAGCTGCATTCAGAAAAACCAAGTTCAAAAGTGGTCTAACAGTGGCGCTTCTGCACTGTTGGAATTGATAAGGTTTTCTAATATCTACATCCTGAATGCAGAATGCGGAAGCCCAGGGGATCAGGAGTGCTCCATCTGATCTGAAATTCTCAGAATACAGATTGCTGTTACCTATTGCTTGGTAAGAGTTTTAACAACACCAGGTTAAAGTCCAACAGGTTTATTTGGTAGCAAATACCATAAGCTTTCGGAGCGCTTCTCCTTCGTCAGATGGAGTGGAAATGTGCTCTCAAACAGTGTACAGAGACACAAAATCAAGTTACGGAATACTGATTAGAATGCGAATCCCTACAACCAGCCAGGTCTTAAAGATACAGACAATGTGAGTGGAGGGAGCATTAAGCACAGGTTAAAGAGATGTGTATTGTCTCCAGACAGGACAGCCTGCAAGTCCAGGAGGCAAGCTGTGGGGGTTACTGATAATGTGACATAAATCCAACATCCCGGTTTAGGCCGTCCTCATGTGTGCGGAACTTGGCTATCAGTTTCTGCTCAGCGACTCTGCGCTGTTGTGTGTCGTGAAGGCCGCCTTGGAGAACGCTTACCTGAAGATCAGAGGCTGAATGCCCGTGACTGCTGAAGTGCTCCCCCAAAGGAAGAGAACAGTCTTGCCTGGTGATTGTCGAGCGGTGTTCATTCATCTGTTGTCGTAGCGTCTGCATGGTTTCCCCAATGTAGCATGCCTCGGGACATCCTTTCCTGCAGCGTATCAGGTAGACAACGTTGGCCGAGTTGCAAGAGTAGGTACCGTGTACCTGGTAGATGGTGTTCTCACGTGAGATGATGGCATCCGTGTCGATGATCCGACACATCTTGCAGAGGTTGCTGTGGCAGGGTTGTGTGGTGTCGTTCTGTTCTCCTGAAGGCTGGGTAGTTTGCTGCGGACAATGGTCTGTTTGAGGCTGCGCAGTTGTTTGAAGGCAAGAAGTGGGGGTGTGGGGATGGCCTTGGCGAGGTGTTCATCTTCATCAGTGACATGTTGAAGGCTCCAGAGGAGATGCTGTAGCTTCTCCGCTCCGGGGAAGTACTGGACGACGAAGGGTACTCTGTCCACCATGTCCCGTGTTCGTCTTCTGAGGAAGTTGGTGCGATTTTTCGCTGTGGAAATGGTAAAGCCGGCGTTGGACTGGGGTAAACACAGTAAGAGTTTTAACAATACCAGGTTAAAGTCCAACAGTTTTATTTGGGAGCAAATGCCATTAATGGCATTTGCTACCAAGCATACCACTGCAACCCAAGCTTCCAACCCACTTCTCTGACAAGCTGCCTCCTATTGTCCACTGCCCTCTTGGCTGATAGATAGTGAAGCTAACTTTCCAGGTATTTCCCCGAAGATCATGTTTGCTAAAGTCAGCTCAGTTGTTTGAGAGGGAGGGAAATTGGACCAGCTTTGTACATTCCTCAGTGGATGAGAAAAAGGAAAGATTATACCTGCAGATTTTGGCAATCTTGAGGACACAGCTGCCGAAGAAAAGACAAAAGCGGGAAGAAGTTACTCTCCAAATAAAGACTTTTTAAAAAAGAAAGGGGCAGAAATTTGTTTGCACAGCACTCCTACACAGTCTGATACACAGGACAGGAAATGCTGCAGCACTACAACTGTACAGCCCACATGACAATCGTCAATTCTAACAGTGAAGAAAGCCATACAAGTTTAACAAGGAACAGCCCTTAGCAAATCAACAAGGGTCTGCATAGCAGTGCTAAACAAATTGCTCCCCTAAAATCTTTCGAAATAGATAGACCCGTTTGAGGTTTTATCACAAATTCTGCCAAGGTCACCATTCAAAGTGCATTTCTCAGGAAATAACATGTAAAATGAGAAAGAGCTGAGATTAACTTTAATTATTTACTAACTGTGAGAGATTTGTTCACGATGACACCAAAGGAAAAATGATAATGACATTCCAAACCTGGCGTGCAACATGAACACTGGGGAAAAAAATAATAAATAAGGTGGCTGACAGAAATGTTCAAATAAAGAAAACATCCATAGTCTTGATGCATCTGGGTGTCTTCAGGGTCAAACAAAGAATATTTCTTTTAGATTGTTATTGAAGATTCTTCTCAATTGGGATAGATGTATTTCAAGCTCTGCTGGAAGCTCAATCGTGGAAAGAAAATTGTAACAGTAATCAATCTTCCTCATTCACTAAATGTTGGTGGCATGATTGACCTTTCTTGCCTCATGGTAGTTACATGAAACTAACATGAATCATTAGAACTATAATCTTGCAAAAAATTGCCACGTTCAAGAATGAAACATTGCCTGGCTATATAGTTTACACTTGCAGTTTTTAAGCTTTTCTTTAAAAATACATTTGTTTCATTTACTTCTTCAGTTTACTGAATTGGAAGACGTTTTTTTAAGGCACTCAACAGCTATATTTCATTTATCTTAAGTTGGAAAATATGGCAAAAACCAAACATGTTGTGAGTCCATTGGTTCTGTCTTTAACTTAGGGGGTGGGATTTTTTGGCTGCGCTCGCCCCAAAACCGGAAAATCCCAGCCAGGGTCAATGGATCATTGTATGGTCCACCACCTTCCCACGACAATTCCTGTGGCAAGCAGAACGGGAAATTCCCCCCAAAATGTCAAACTATGGTTGGATTTGCAAATATATTGCCTTCAGCAGTGGGCATTCTTAGAGTCTTAGAGGTTTACAGCATGGAAACAGGCCCTTCGGCCCAACTTGTCCATGCCGCCCGTTTTTTTTAAAAACCCCTAAGCTAATCCCAAGTGCCCGCAGTTGGCCCATATCCCTCTATACCCATTGTACCCATGTAACTATCTAAATGCTTTTTGAAAGACAAAATTGTACCCGCCTCTCCTACTACCTCTGGCAGCTTGTTCCAGACACTCACCACCCTCTGTGTGAAAAAATTGCCCCTCCAGACCTTTTTGTGTCTCTTCCCCCTCACCTTAAACCTATGCCCTCTAGTTTTAGACTTCCCTACCTTTGGGAAAAGATATTGACCATCTAGCTGATCTGTGCCCCTCATTATTTTATAGGCCTCTATAAGATCACCCCTCAGCCTCCTACGCTCCAGAGAAAAAGGTCCCAATCTATCCAGCCTCTCCTTATAACTCAAGTCCCAGTAGCATCCTAGTAAATCTTTTCTGCATTCTTTCTAGTTTAATAATATCCTTTCTATAATAGGGTGACCAGAATTGCACACAGTATTCCAAGTGTGGCCTTAGCAATGTCTTGTACAACTTCAACAAGACATTCCAACTCCTGTATTCAATGGTCTGACCAATGAAACCAAGCATGCCGCTTGACTTCTTCACCACACTTGTCCACCTGTCACTCCACTTTCAAGGAGCTCTGAACATGTATCCCTCGATTTATTTGTTCTGTAACTCTCCCCAATGCCCTACCATTAACTGAGTAAGTCCTGCCCTGGTTCAATCTACCAAAATGCATCACCTCGCATTTTGTCTCAATTAAACTCCATCTGCCATTTGTCAGCCCACTGGCCCAATTGATCAAGATCCTGTTCCAATTGGAGATAACTTTCTTCACTGTCCACTATGCCACCAATCTTAGTGTCATCTGCAAAGTTACTAACCATGCCTCCTATACTCTCATCCAAATCATTAATATAAATGACAAATAACAGTGGGCCCAGCACTGATCCCTGAGGCACACTGCTGGTCACAGGCCTCCAGTTTGAAAAACAATTCTCTACAACCACCCTCTGGTTTCTGTCAAGAAGCCAATTTTGTATCCATTTAGATACCTCACCCTGGATCCCGTGAGATTTAACCTTATGCAACAACCTACAATGCAGTACCTTGTCAAAGGCCTTGCTAAAGTCCATGTAGACAACATCAACAATTATACCGGGTCTCCGCCTCAGTCTCAGTCTCAGGCCTCCACACAGGCGTCATCAGCCAAGTCTGAAGCGGGTACCCCATGTCACCCTTGAGCCATCCCTGCAACCTGGGCTCCTCCTCAAAGGCCTCTGGTATGTCTGAGCTCTTCAGAATAAAACTGTCATGCACGCTGCCACCGGAGTGTCTGGTGCAGACGTGCATGATGTTCATCTTGTGGTCACAAACCAATCGCACATTTAAGGAGTGGTGTTAGAATGCAACCGATGACAATTTTGTATTGGATGTAATGTGACCAATGGTAACAAGATGTAAGGGTCAGCTGACCCAGTAAACCATGGAACGAATTACAGAATGATGTAATGGTCAGCTGACCAGCTGACTCACTATAAATAAGAACCTGGGTAGAATTGTGGGGGGCTGGAGTGGCCCAGGGTGTGGCCCCAAGTTTGGAGTAATGAAGTTTCTTTATTAAACCCTTTCTTTGATTTACAAGTTGGAGTAAGTTTTGTTATATTTTCATGATCTGCATTTTTGAAGAGTTCCTTCTAAAGAAACATTGTTAAAAGAGGAAAACCCATCGTAACTTGGTGTTTGTTGTTGAAGAAGTGCTTTAACCATGGCAGAAGGTAGAAGTAAACCAGTGGGATTGGATTGTCCCCCTGTCTTTTCAGATGCTGAACCATATCAGCAAGGAAGGCAGAGGTGGAAATGTGGATCCTTGTTACCTCGATTCTGAAAAAAAAGCAAGGTATTTGCATTCTACCAATATTAAATGGATAAAGTACGAAATAAGTATCCTCCTTTAATGTCAAAGAAGGATGTTTCCATAAATAATGTTTGCTGGATAAACAAAGATATCAAAAGAAATCTAGAACTTATAATAAACTTTGGGCTATTCATAATGAATAGAGTCACGGTGAGAATTTCCTTCGAGCTACTCATGGTCCTGACTTCAAATGCAGATGTAAAATTTTCAATCCAAGTCTGATACAGAAAATATAGGGGGGAATTGTATGACCTCATCTTGCAATTTTGTGGTGGGAAAATGTCGTAAAATTGGGCACGATGTGATTAGTGGGAATGGTGCCCATTTTCACACTCATTCCCATTTCACAAAAAAATTCGATGTGATCGGGAGCCCATCCAAAATGGGCGAAACGTCAATTTGCATTTTTTTGCATTTATCACAATGTAATTAGTAAGCTTCACTCCCAATCGTTCCAGCTCACCTGCCTTAAGAACCTTGCATGCAGCTGCAGCCGGATCAGTCAGGAAAACACCTCTTTAGTCAGATCCAGGCGCTTGATCAGTAAGGGTGAGGGAGGAGGTAAGTCCATGTGTTCAAACTGTTCCCTGCTGCTCAGAGGGGGTTGTTTCATGACAGCCATGTTGCGTTTTGGGTCGGAGGGGGGTGTCTGCGAGTGTGTGTGAGGGGGGGGGGGGGGCTATTGTTGCTCACGGGGTCCAACCTCGGACTCTCAGCTCGGACCCAGCTCAGAGCGATGATCTTGGGTCTTAGCGCTGACTCTGGGTCCTAGTGCAGGCAGCAGCAAGCACTGTTGATGGTGGGGGAAGGGCTGGAAACTCTCTGAAGTGGCAGTGCTGCAAGCCTCAGGACTTGTCAAGCAGCACTGCCTGTGGCCACTACTGCGTGGCTAGTCTGCCTGAAAACCTTGAGACTTTTCCTAACAACCTCACAGTCAGTCCAGTGTTGCTGTCAGCCTCTCCTGCATTCCTTGGCTCTGTTGTTGCATCTCCAGCAGCTGAAGGAGAAGTGATCGCGGAGGTGCAGCATGTAGTCTGGGGCCAGCTGAGTTCTCACCTTCAGCAGGCCCCTGTGACCCAGAGACCTCAGACGTTCCCTCCTTCACCCGATGTACATCAGCAGATATGCCGTGTGCACCAGAGAGTGACCCAGATGCCTCGCCACTAACTTGACCCACCGATGTGAGAGTCTCTGGAATGGTGAGTTGTGAGTGGGAGGCTGACGCAAAACATGTGCCGGCCTTGGATGTCCCTTCATCCGCTTCCTCTGAAGAGTCCACTAAGCTGTCAGGGGCAGGATGGGTGGGAGCAGCAGTGGGGGCTGCGATGTCAGATGGCCCGGGTGTGTCAGCGTCCCTTCCTGCAACACAGGACTACAAGGTTAAGTGCAACGGAGGGAGCTGATGCAACTTACTTGAGATTTCTCCAACAAGTGGAGGATTGGCAGGTGCTCACTTCTATGTTCCAGCCCGACTCTGCTGTCGCTAATGGTCTGCATGTCCTCCTCTCCTGCAAGCTCCAGTGCCCATGCCTCAAAGTGGGTGAGGACCTGAATCTCGGGCACACCACCCATTGTTTTCACCCTCTACCGGTAATTATGTCTCCTGTGGGGACAGAAGGAGCCATGTTAAATCTGATGACACGAGCCCTGCAGGGTTTCAGGGGGTGGCCCTCAAAGGGCAAGGGTTGTGATACTCTTGGATGGGAAAAAGGAGGTGCTTGGGAGTCAGGGGCTGAAAGCATGCAGGTTGCTAAAAGTGGGGGGATCTGAGGGTCATTTAGGGGGAAGATGCTAGATGAGGTTAAACACTCACCCTTGCTGCCCGGATTAGCTCATTCAGTTTTTTGCAACACTGCTTCCTGGTTCTCCTGGTCAGTGTCCTGACATTAACACATGCTGCCACTATCTCCCAGGCTGCATTTCCATCCCTTACTCTCGGACGGCATCCCGCTGGGGGGAAAAGGTGTCCCGCCTCGCCTCCAGCAACCTGGCCAGATCTGCAGCTGAAAAACGGGAGCTGTCTTCCTGGAGGCGATTTCGTCCTTCAGTGCCTGCCTATCTGTCTATCCTTGGGGTTTTTATGGAGCTGTCTCTTGTTAGAGCAGATCAGCCGCAGGCAGTTTGGGCAAGTGACGTGCCCGTTAGAGCATTCCAGTGAGTTTAATGCACTTTGCCTTGTTACCATGAAGGAGAAGCTAAATCAGCTCTTGCAGGTGTGCTGATGGAGGGGGGTGGAATTTGTGTCTTTGATGATTGGGGGCAGGGGAGAGAGAGGGTCATGTCAGTCAGCCATCGGGGTCGGGGCCATGTGTCGGGGGTGCGGGTGGGGGGGGGGGGGTAGGGTGGGGCAGTAAGTGAGGTCTGTAATGTTGGGGGGAGGAGGAGACTGTATCTGCCCCGGGGGGGGTTTGTCAGCAGAGCTGGGTTTTTTTGCTTTTCCTGCGCAATTTGTGGCTCTGATCTGAGCTGCAGGCTGTCTGGCAAATTAGGCCCCACCCACTGCCTCTCGAAGCCAGAAATGGTCTAGCCCATATTTTCAAAGACTAAGTGCATAAAATTGGGAGTAAAATCTTGCCCAAAAAACGGATCAACAACTCCCCGTTTTCACGCTCGCTGGACACTTTGAAAAAATCTCGTAAAATTCCACCCATAGTGAGGAGGTGAAAAGGGAGAATTGAAAAGTTGATATGAAAAAGACTAGCTAGCAGATACTATCTGTGGCAACAAATGGGGTTTTAATATACAGTTAAAAGGAAATAATTAAACATAGTGCGAGACACTTAGGGGTAAGGGGGTCATCTAATTATAGGGTACACAGATTTCACGTGCATATTAAATATTTTGTATCAGCATTTCCAAATGAAAGTGGAAGTGAGAATGGAGGGGATTTGGAACAATAATTAGAGATAAGTGGAAAAGTAGTTATCGAAAGAAAATTACAGGAAGATGGAGATCCTCCTGATGATGTGCATACTATTGAAAGCAGCAAGAGAGAAGATAGCAAGGACTCTGGCCACATTATTTTTTAACCTTCTTTTAAATACACATGGTGCACCGTGTACTTTGAAGTCACCTTTATTCAAAAAAGGAGACAAGCAAGAAACTTGTCGAGCTGTTATTCCAATATTAGCTGCGGAGAAACTCTTCAATTCATAATTTGAGTGACACATTTTAGAAACCAATACCATCTTGTTAAAGACAAGTTGTGTTTGATAAATTCAAAAAGGTTTTGGAGAGCGACTGATACTATTAATAAAGTGAATGCAATAGATGTAATGTATAGATTTGTCAGAAGGCATTCAGTATGGTACCTCATGGGAGACTTGGTAGAAAGTTTCAGTATCATGGCATAGGAGGAAGTGTAGCAGTGTGAATGGAGGAGTAATTACCAGTCATGAAATAAAGAGCTAACAGAGGATGATTAGGTAGACTGAAGAAGGTTTTGGATGGTAACGTACCAGAACTAGTAGGAATATAAGTATGGATGAAAATTTCACAGTTTCTTCATTAGCTTTCATTCAGAGATTAAGCAGATGAAATATATGGGGGGCAATTTCCCAAAATAATTCTGTGTCCAATGGGCAGGAAAACAGGGGTTTTTCCTGCACATTTTACCAGCAAGCTGAGTCTCGATTATTTAAGGCACTCTGTGCAATGCAGAGGCCATCAGGTGCTTAATGTCAGTAGGGGGTGGCAGAGCCTACCGGAGTAAAACTACCAGAGAGGCCAGAAGCAGAGTGCTAAGGAGGCCATTGCACATGCGCCTGATCTCCCAGTATACCGGAGATCGGTTTACATTTCCTCCCCCTCCACGGACATGGCCTTCCGCCCATGGGAATGGCTGCGCCTCCCAGCATTGCTGGCTTCCTAATCATGTCAGAAGTTACAGAGGGACATAGATAGGATGCAAGACTGGGCGGACAAGTGGCAGATGGACTTCAACCCAGATAAATGTGTCGTGGTCCATTTTGGCAGGTCAAATGGGATGAAGGAGTACAATATAAAGGGAAAGACTCTTAGTACTGTCGAGGATCAGAAGGACCTTGGGGTCCGGGTCCATAGGACTCTAAAATTGGCCCCGCAGGTGGAGGAGGTAGTTAAGAAGGCGTATGGTGTGCTGGCCTTTATCAATCGAGGGATTGAGTTTAGGAGTCCGGGGATAATGATGCAGCTATATAAGACCCTCGTCAGACCCCACTTGGAGTACTGTGCTCAGTTCTGGTCGCCTCATTACAGGAAGGATGTGGAAAAGATTGAAAGGGTGCAGAGGAGATTTACAAGGATGTTGCCTGGATTGAGTGGCATGCCTTATGAGGATAGGCTGAGGGAGCTCGGTCTTTTCTCTTTGGAGAGACAAAGGATGAGAGGAAATCTAATAGAGGTGTATAAGATGTTGAGAGGCATAGATCAGGTGGACTCTCAGAGGCTTTTTCCCAGGGTGGAAATGGCTGCTACGAGAGGACACAGGTTTAGGTGCTGGGGGGTAGGTACAGGGGAGATGTTAGGGGGAGGTTTTTCACACAGTGGGTGGTGGGCGAGTGGAATCAGCTGCCGTCAGTGGTGGTGGAGACAAACTCAATAGGGTCTTTTAAGAGACTCCTGGATGAGTACATGGGACTTATTAGGATGGAGGGTTAGGCCTAAAAGGTAGGGATATGTTCGGCACAACTTATGGGGCCGAAGGGCCTGTTTTGTGCTGTTCTTTTTCTATGTTTCTTTCTATGTTTCTATCGGCCCCACCTCCTACCTTCCCTTGCCTGGCTCTGCCCTGTCTGGCTCCGCCTTGTGAGGTCCTGCCCCCTCAGGCCCCTTGGCACTGCCAGGTGCCATGGGCACTGCTAGTGTGCCAGGCTGGTAGTGCCAGGGTGCCCAGTGGGCACTGCCAGGGTCCCAGCGAGGTCAGAAAGCCAAATGAGTCTGGACAATAGCATCCGGAGCTTGCTAAACACATTTAAATTAGCCTAATAATATTAAAATCAGCCTCGTACCCTTCCCCAGTGAGAGGCTGAACACATCAAAAACAATGGCCCAGGAGAATGCCGGACACGATTCCGATTTTTGGCCTCCCACTGAAATTTCCCACTCCGTTACGCTACTCGACCAACATAGAGGGGCAGGAAAATCATGCCCACAGTTTAGATGCAGTATTTATTATGCTCAAAATAATTCCAGTAGAAACAGATTTCTTACCCAGATTTTGGAGTAGGCTCAAATGTTGGTGGTAATGCACCATAGAAGTTATTTTACCAGAGTGAAATGTTGATATATCACAAGAACTGAAAGCATGAGTGAGTTATGATCAGTGTCATTGGAACTTTACAGCATTGTGATCATAACATCAATCACATCATTTCCTGTTTTCTCTACAAGTTGCTTGTTGTTATGAATCTGTCAACAAATTCCGACAAATTTCTAACTAGGCATCCTTTCCATCCTAAACCACAGCAGTAGGTGGTGTATTACCTATCCATTTGTTATTGTACAATATAATTAGTGTTATTACAATGGAATCAAAACTGGGAAGGATTATGATTAAAGAGTGGTGTGCAAGTCAGAGACTATTTATAGAATCATAGAATCCTTACAGTGCAGAAGGAGGCCATTCGGTTCATCTAGTCTGCACCGATCATAATCCCCTCAGGCCCTATCCCCATAACGCATGCATTTACCTTAGCTAGTCCCCCTAACACTAACGGACAATTTAGCATGTTGTCATGATTTCTGTAGAGACTGTAACTTTTGAAAAGAGATTCAAACTTCCAGTTATTTGCTAAAAGAGTAATCCAACAAGAGTTTTAACATTTTTATTGTAGCAAATGACTAAAACAACTGTTGACTAAACAATGTTTTTGTAGGTAACTGATGTTTAAATCAATGAAGAAGAGATTCACCATTTAACTTTGAGCACAACTGAAAAAATTCCCACTGTGCTTATAACTTATACTGTCCCTTAAGTGGATGTTTCATCCTCCAGGAACTGGTCTAAAATTATTCTCAGCTTCAGATGATTTGTTTCCTTTATACTTTCCCAGCCACATAACCTCCGATCCCAGAATCGATTTTCACATTTAGGGTCACACGAGAGACTCCATCCAACAAGCTCAAGCTAGGGGAATCTTTCAACCTCCTTTAAACCCTCACAAACTTGGTCTCTTCAAATTGAATGAGAGTCCCACCCATGTTCTGCATGGTAAACAATATAATCAGCATTTTCTCTGCTTTTGGTACAAGACTGGCTGCTTCAACATCCTGCATTGTGCCCCACAGATGGCTGCTGACTACCCCAGAAGCAGTGCTGTCCGTGATATTTTCATTGATTTATAGGGAAGCCTGTAACCCAATCTCAAAAATGGTTTTCTATGCCATCTTCCCCATGGTTTGTGGAATCTTTAATTAGCTATCTTTTAACCCAACTCCCTTTCAGCTCCGAAGTAAATAGACCAATTACAACACAACTGTATACAATCTGAAACCAGTAACACCTTTCTGGGACTCTGGGAGACTTGAAGTCTACTCCTGGTGTATGCAGAGATTTCTGCCATTGTCTCCAAGTATAAATATCTTGCAACTTCTTCTCAGTAAAATAACTTATGCTTTTCTTTGATTTTTAACAATCAAACCACAGGCCTGTCAGGCAGACTTCAGAACAACCTACATTTACCAAAATCTTAAAGCTACAGTCCCAAAATGTAACAATCTTATAAACCTCATAATTATAGCAATGGAGAAATAAATACTAGAAAAATCTAATATTGCCAAACAAAATATGAAATAGGCAACACACAAGTGCCACCTCATGTAAATGCATATAGTGTATAGCCAGCATTAAGGGCTAGATGTCTAAGCAGAAGAACAAAATATCCTGAGAAATTATCATCACTTAAAACCAAAGGAAAGCTGCATTTTGGCTGGAGAAGATGCTGAAAATGGTTGTAGAATAGAGTGTGAGAAAGAAAAGCACTGAACTACTTGAAATGGAGCAAGCTCTAAATTATTCCAACACTGCAGTAGAGCCTTAGTCAAGCAGGTGCGAAGGAGGAGATATATCTGTCCACAGGGTCTCACAATTCATACCTGACATTCAGAGCTTCACCTCACCATCTATATTTCTACTTAATTGGCACAAATATCAAGGTCATAAAAGGCAACAAATGACAATATTATTTTCTCAAATGTTACTAAACCACCAGGGAGGCCAATAATAAAGAAAACAACAATGCAAATTACATGAAAAGTTACAGATTAACAACTAGCTGCCTGTGGTGAGGTATTAATGAAATCGTTCAAAATATTTTTTGACAACGTTTCTACCATCTTACTTTCTCAATAACATGAGAACTGATATTAATAATAACTTTCCTAAGCATAAAAATGCAAAATATTTCAAGACTATTAACACTTAGCTCAATTAATTTTGCAATACTGTATTTTGTGTTTGAAATTTTCAATTCTGAGGAATGGCTGCATCTATGCGAAAGGGACCTGAACCTTGTTTTGATGGAGTTACCCAGACCTATCTTTGGTAGTTGAAGAGACTCAAACTGACAGATGGAATGTATATATACAAGTTCTAAGGATGTCCATAAGTGAGAACACAATTCAAAAGTGTGCCGTTTGTAAGTCCTGCTCCCCTCTAATTGAGGCTAACAGGGCAACCAGTTTAAGGACAGTAAAAATAACCATTCTTTATTTGTTTTGTATCAAAATCAAATATATGAATTTTTTGACAAAGCAGTTCAGGTTGCAATCTCTAAAAGGCTGTATTTTCATTCAGATTCTGAAGGATGTCCAATGTTATGAGTCCAATGTTAAAGAGGATTAAGTTTCATCATGGGTTCTCCAATCTCCTGCTGTAACTATGATAGAAGATCAGCAGAAAATTCAGACAACTGGAATTATTTCTCCAGAGCTTCTGTGATCATCTACTGAAATTACTGCAGAAGACCATGGAATCCTGAGACATATGGCGGGGTGAATTCATTGGAATTAAATAGCACATTAAAGACATTGGCCGGAATTTCACCGGCAAGCCCACCCGCGGGTATGATCCCACCCAAGGCCAACGGAGAATGCTGTTCTCTGAGCCTTGCCTGCCCTGGGAATTGGGCGGGTGTGTCGGTAAAATTCTGACCACTGAATGCATTGACCAGTATTGGCCACAATTTCTACTGCAGTATCGATATAAAATGGATCTAAAATATGGTCAAACGATTTGAAAATTATTTCATGGCTGTCATTTTACTGTAGAGTTCAGGTGGCATTCAAATCTTCACCCCTGCGATTTGCTTTGTGATCTAAGTTGTTTGTGATCACTCCCAATGATCAATGACTCTTTTTATTGCTAGCTTAGAGCAACACGATGGCACAGTGGTTAGCACCACTGCCTCACAGCGCCAGGCACCAGGTTCAATTCCGACCTAGGGCGATTCTCTGTGTGGAGTTTGCATGTTCTCCCCATGTCTGCGTGGGTTTCCTCCGGGTTCTCCGGTTTCCTCCCACAGTCCAAAGATGTGCATGTTAGGTTGACTAGCCATGCTAAATTGCCCCTTAGTGTCAGGGGATTAGTGGGTAAAATACTTGGGGTTACGGGGTTAGGGCCTGGGTGGGATTGTTGTCGGTGCAGACTCGATGGGCTGAATGGCCTCCTCCTGCACTGTAGGAATTCTATAATTCATTGATTCAATGAATCTTAGTGGATTTCATGTACTTCCTTTGGGATAGGTGGTGACTAAGGATTAACATACACAATTTTAACTGTTGAACTTTTCCTAAATTTTATTTTAACTGTCAGGTATAACACAGGGTTAGTTCTGATTCAGTTTGAGTCCATTATAAATTTTTATGTACATGCAACATTTAACTGCAAAGATGGTGTTGTAGAACCAAGCTAGGTACTCATCTTACACACACATAGGTGAGAAAATTCAAATACCTCTCATAGCACAGGAAGGATAAGTAGTCTCATTATAAAAAGCAATAACTGTAGCAGGCAATTGCACATACTCTCATATGCAATATTAAATTGCCTTGGGAGATATTCCTTTTGACATTATGACTGTGGTAAGACTGTGGGACAGATGAAACTTTAATAATCAGAGCACCAATGTCTTGAACTGCAACTATTTACCAGTAAATATTGTTTAAATGATTTCTTGTTAATCTAGGATTTTTCATTACACATGCAGACCATAGGCAGAAATTTTCCCAAAAAAACTAAGGGCTGAATTTTCCCAACAAATTTTGGAGGCCACAATCTTACCAGCTCTTCCCGCTAGTTAATCAGCCAGGCGAGCCAGTAAGATAGGTTGAGAGGCGAAAAATCAGGATTGTGCCCAATTTTTCACCTCTCCCGATCTTATTAGCACAGCCAATTTCAATATTCATGACATGATTTAAATGTCATTAGTGAGTCCCGGACGTTAACGTCCAACTCACTTGGACTTACCCCATCACCGGTTGATGTCCTCACTGGAATGGATCATTTATGGTCCCCACCAGGGGGGACCAGATTTCACGGCCTTGGCAGGGGGATCAGAGGCCATTGGGCCATTGAAACCCCCCACCCCCCCCAGGAGGTTGGGAGCAAGACTGGGCAGTGCCCGCCTGACAGTGTCAAGGGGCAGGGCCTGAGGGATTGGGGTCTGAAACAGGTTGAGACCTGAGTGGGGTGGGCGGGGGGGGGGGGGGGGGGGGGGGTGGGGGGGGGGGGGGCTCGCTCAGTGGCAGGGGGGAATGCACTCAACTCAGGCCCCAAGCGAGTGGCAACCTCTGACCTGAGGACCTCAATACTGGCACAAGACCCTCAAATCCATGCAAGCCCCCCCACCACACCCTACAACATGGCAGTGGCTGAGACACCCTCGCCCCCCCCTGTACCCCAGAGGTTGGTGCTCAGTGATACTCACCCCCTTTTTCCCCCATGGACATCGGGACCCCCCTCATTGGAGAAATGTTCCCCATCCCCTCCCCCAACACTGGCCATCAGCATAAGGGCATCAGTGCCCTCCAGATGGCATTGTCTGACCCCCCCGCCCCCCCCCCCTCACCATGTCCCCTCATCATGATCCCAACAGTGGTGTATACTGTCAGTGTGCTAGGGGCACTACCAGGTAGGCATTGCCTAATGGGCACTGTCTGGCCATGCCCCCAACCAGCTGTGGACTTCAATGGCCTCTGGGCTCCCTGGCTTGGCCATTACGCCTGATCTCCACGAGTGGAGACCAGTACTAAATCATGCCCATGCGGCATCCTGCCAGAGAGGTGGGAACATTCTGGGATGGGGAATCATCCTGTGCCAAACTTGCTAATGAGATGGAAATCAGGTCAATCTCATGCTTTTCAGCCTTGCACCCTTTCTGGGCGCGCGATCCGGTTTGCGCCAGTAGAAGGGGGCCAGTACAATTGCAATTCGTTTGGCCGGACCGATTTTTAGGCCCACACGCTATATTCTAGGATTGGCGCAATCTGCGCCAGGAATGATGGGGTCGGAAAATCGTCCTCCACGTATAGGATCAATAGCTGGCACTGAGCGAAAGACTTTAACTACAGCCTTGCTGCTGCCAACTATCTGTTACTTATATTTAAAATAATTTGTTAGCATGCAACAGATATCTAAGATGTGTTGACCAGATTCCTACTTAGTGTGCTGAGCAATGTAAAGCCGCAATCACTAATGGAAAGATTTGGTGCTTAGATCAGAAAGCTGTGAGTTCTTTGCAGTATCAGAGTCCGGGATTTTACACCGGTCGGATTTTACGGCTCCAGCAAATTAATGGACTTGTTTATGGCCCCACCCTGTCACAACAGCACCATATAATACCGACCAAAGATTCTAATATTGGGTGTGTTTGGGAAAAGGACTAGAATTCTCTGGCGATCTCAGGTGCATCTGTAAATAGACTCAACATTTTGGGAGGATAATAATGTTTATATAAAATGTGATTAAATTTAAGCATTCTAACATTAGGAAGTGAGCTTAAAGGTATTGCCAACATTGACCTTAACTTTACGCTGCAGAGCACCAGTGTATGAATAACATTTATAGGAGATTTCTCATTCTGCTATTTTAACTGAGGTATTACATCTCAATTTTATTTCAAATGAGGTAATACTTCTGCAAACAACCAGCAGAATGAATTCTAGAATAACATGTTTGAAAACTGGTATTGCATGATATCATTTATCTGTTCAGCAGAAATCCCAGAGAAACAAGATAAATGAGCATTCACACCATTTCAACAATCTTTCCCCAAGTATATGGAACAAAATTAGATGAACATCTCAGAAGTTATTGGTCCATTGTGTCCTTTTTTCAAACAAATAAAAACAGAAGATTCTAGAAATACTCATCAGATCAGGTAGTAACAGAACTGCCTCAACCTATGCTCTAAAATGACCTTCCTGAACCTCATTATCTCCCCACCCCTCTTTCTTCCTTTTTGATAGTCCTCAAAACCTACCACGATGACCAAATCTTTGGTCATTTATCCTAATATCTCCTTCTGAGGCTCAGTGTCAAATTCTCTTTGATTGCGTTCCTGTGAATGGCCATGCGACATTGTAAAATGTTAAAGGCCTGATGTGAAAGCGCGGAGTGTTGATAAAATCTGGGGCATGATCTTACCAGCTTGCCGCACCGGTCGATCAGTACAGCGAGTCAGGAAGATAACATGGGAGGCCAAAATCCAATTTGTGCTGGGCGCAGAAAGCACGAGAAGCCTATTAACATAAAAAACTAGATTTAAAAGTATTTACCTGGTTCAGCACAGCTATTTCCACCCTCCCAGATGCTTCCGCCCTTGCCAGTGTGACTTCACACCAGCAAGGATCATGACTGCTTTGTAGTAGCATAGACCATGGCCATGTTGGGGAAATTGGAGGCCACTGAAGCCCCCTGATGGTTGGGGGGCATAGATGGGCAGTGTCCATTGGCCAGTGCCAGCCTGGTAGTGCCCCCTGGCAACTTGGCAGTGCCCGGTTGGACACCATAAATGTGCTGGGGCAGTGCCAAGGGGCTGGGGCCTAGATTGATGCAGTGCCAGTGGGACTGGAGCTATGACAGGGGGGGAGGAAATCAGAGCTTCGCAGGGGTGGGAGGGAAGGAATTCTGCCAGGGTGGTGATTGAGGTGAGAATGAGGAACAGAATTCTTCCCAGGTGGTGATTGGGGCGAGAGGGAGGGAAGGAACTCCGCTGGTGTGGCAATCAGGGTGAGAGGGAGGGAACTCTGCTGGGGTGGTGATTGGTGGGGGAAAGGGGAAACTCTGAAGACGGTGGCGATCGGCATGAGGGGGTCCAATGTCCACGGAGGGGGTAGAGGCGATTAGCGTGGGGGAGGTGGCAGGAGATCTCCAAGCTCTTGTTCCTCCCCCCCCACCCCCCCACCCCCTACCCCCACTGCTGGCGAGAATCGCATCCTGGCACTTTTTTTGCACTAAGTGCCACAAGATTTCAACTTGCAGCTCACACAAAAAACATTGCAATTCTTTCTGGTTTTCTCGCTTGTTCGACACTTTTTTTCGTAAGATCATATCCTTAGAATTTTGGGGGGAAAATTCCACTTGTTAGCTCTATATTTCTCCCCTCAACAAATACTCCCTGACTTGCTGATTGTTGCACTATTTTCTGATTTTAATTCAATTGTGGGTCACACTGGCAAGGCTTCATTTATTGCACATCCCTGGTTGCCCCGAGGGCATTAAGGGACAATCACAAACCATGGAACTGCAGTAACATGTAACCAATGTAACCAAGGTATCATGGTTATTTTCAGGTGGCAGCTACTAATGATCAGTATTAATTAATTAAATTTCACAACTTTGCATAGGTGGGATTGACCTCCATGTTTGCTCGCCCATTATAACCACCAAGATACCAAACCTATTTATGTGTTCAAATTACTTCCAGCACACAATTTTACACCAAGAGATATGCACACAATATTGTGCCTGTACAAGTGAATGGTTGGGAAATTCTATCAGGCGTGGTGACATCTAATCTCAGTGCTTGAGTTCCTGATGAGCACTTCCAGCAGACAAAGGTCTGTGTGATAATTGCATACCAATAAACTACCCCTGTGTTTGGTCATTTTGATTTGCAGACTAAATAGATCAATTTTTAGAGGATCATTTCTTGTGTTTCTTTAGACTGCCTTTTTCAAAGCCTCTATCGCTATTGTACAATAGCCGGCTGCTGGAAGGGAAATCTCTCCGATTTCTTTTTTTTTGTGCTGGTGAAAAATGCCTCGTCCAAAAATTGGCAAGGATAATGTCACTAACTCGCAGTGTGAAACCTGTAGCTTACTTGACAGACAGAATTTTCCTTCCATTTTTCTGTGCCACTTCTGAAAGTGCTGATTAATGCTGGGCCCCAGCCACACAGGTGCTGGCAGCTTTCCAATGCTGTACTGTACTGAAGTAGTCATTCTTCATATGTGATCCTAAACAGTGAGTGTTCACAAGCTATTTGCCAATCACAGCTGAACTGAATCCTACACTCGCCCGGTGTTGCCTATATTCAGCAGTGGGCAGCCCAGAGAAGCCAGGAATGGGAAGAACTTGGTTGACATATTTTCTCCTCTGGAGCTCAGTGGGACAAAAGTAAATTATAGTGCTTTCTGCTGCCAGCCTGAGATCAGGGTTACACCTGAACTTCCAAGTCTGTGGATTTCTTCTGATTTGTAGACACAGGAAGAAATACTTCTGGTTGATCACCCAACAGAAGTCGCATGGAGACCTGTTTCCAGTTTTTTTTCTCAATTGGAGCCATCAGGATAGTTAAGAAATATTTCTAAACACTTTTATTATTAATATTCCAAATGACCAATATATTTGAGGAGAGAAGTTGATTCCAACAAGAGTTGATTGGAAACTCAGTTTTGTTCATTGTGTGACTTGCTTTAAAAAGAAAACTTAAGGTTAATCACCCTGAATACTGATAATTACAAATACTTACACAGACGACATTTTCTTACTTGTATATTTCTGAGCAGAAAATTAGCTGTGAGGGATTAATGTTTGTCACACTCCTCAGTGGATGTTTACATTTACCTTCAGCAAGCACTGGTACATCACTACAGAGGTATATCAGTCAAAAGAAAACTCCTATGGGCCATGTTAACTCAATAACACTGTAGGCCGTAATAATGGCAGCCTCCCCTTCAAATTTGTTAAGTGTTATATCGACTTCATATTTTTATCCTATTACGAATTAACAATTTCTTCTAAATTGAGAAAAGGGACGTTTACAATGAAATATCCTGTGTGATGTTGAGGATACATAGGCCACTACATATGGGAAATGTACCACTCCTCCCATCTCCTCCTCAGGCAGTTCCTTTCCCCATTGCAGCACCAGGTTGTGTCGGGCGCAACAGTTGATGATTGATGTGTGAAATTGTATTGCAGGGCTCCACCAGACTCGTCCAGGTACCAGAATCTCATCTTCAGCATGTCAATGCTTTGCTCGACTAAAGTGCGACTTGTAGCATGAGCCTCATTGTATTTGCACTCTGTAGCCTCTGCACAGGCATCATCAGTCATATCATCAGTGGTAGTCCTTGTCCCCAAGGAGCCAAACCTGTACCTTTGTGGACACTGAAAGATGTCAGAGATCTGAAAATGGCTGAAAATGTAGGAGTTGTGCACACTCCCTAGCAATTGACCACATACATGCAGGATGCACTTGATGTGGTCACAGACCAGCTGAACTTTCAGCAAGTGGAAGCCCTTCAGGATTATATAGTTGACAACTTGATATCACAGAGATCTGAGTGCCATGTAAGTTCAGTTGATGCAACCTGCACCTGTGGAAAACCAGAGATTTGCGCAAAGCCCATCGCTCTTGCATCCTGGCTTGCCTGATCCCAGTCGAAATGCTCAAAGTTGTGTGCCCCCGCGAAGATTGTGTCCATGCCCTTCTGGATGCACTTCTGTGCGGAGGCTTGCAGAATCGCACAAAGGTCACCTGCAGAGCCCTGGAAGGAGTGACTGATGTAAACATTGAGCAGTCACTTTCGGCGACACTGGCAGTGGATGGCCTCCAAATCCCCATGGTACCTGCAGAAGATGGCTGATGTGACCAACCAGCTTGCTGGATATGCATAGTCTTCGGCGAAACTGGTTCTTGGATATCTGCAGGTATGTCAGCGTCATCTGGGTCTAACACGATGCCGATGATGCCTCTGGGGTTCATCCTTTGCATGCAGAGCAGGTCCTACCACCCTTTCCTCTTGATGGTTCTTCTCCTGCCTTTGGTGAACCAGGCACCTCTGTTGATGTTTTCTCCTCTCCTGCCAATAAGCGAGAAGAATGACAGGTTCCATGTTCCTGACACTGCAGTATCAAAGAGAGACTTGACGGTCAGCATTTATTTGCTAAGAACCACTCTTTCTCTATTCATCATCTGTAACTGCCCCCCAAGGACCACTGACTCATGTCCTGGTCACAAATTTGATGCCCAGTCCTTCATTTGCATATTGTTTGGGCAAGAGCCCATACTACATGATCGAATGGCCACAGCTTTGGCCACTCTACTGCATCCTGAGCTCTGATATGAGATACAGGCATTGTCCAAAGCTTCACTCCAAGGCATTGCATTCAGCCTGACCCATGGGGGGCACTTGTTAATAGGCACTTCAGCATAGAACAAAAGATTATGAGCACTATTCTTAGACAGTGTGTATGGCTACCTTTCTAAGGGAATAAAGTTTCTTGCCCAGTGGACAATGGTACAGCCACACCAAAGCAATCATTGAATCTAGAATTCTGTGTGCCAAGGGTTAAATGCTGAATAGCAATCATAGTTACTCTCACACATAAGTGTTGCTTGAGAGGGCACAATTGCATGACAAGTCTGATTCCAAAGTGTCAATGAAGCTCAAGCTGAACAGTCTCAGCTGCAATGGAGTGCAGATCATTGGCACATTTTTCCATTACCCTTGCCCTTGTCTACATCTTGCCTCCATAAGCACTCCTGCTACCGCCCCCCCCCCCCCACCATGACGCATAGAACCTTCAGTCTGTGCTGACTCTCCACCCTCAAACTCCATGCCAACCTCCCCCCACCCCCTCCCCACCACTGCTATGAACCCTGTGCTCCAAGCTTTCCTTCCCTTCCCTCTCTCTAGCCCTTAAAGAGATCTGTCACTGTCCACCAGAAGGCAGCCTCAAATACGCTGCTGTTCAAACTTGCCTTTGACTGCCCTGCTTTTTCCACATCCTTCCCCCTTTCTCCCACCCCTCTCCCTTTCTCCAACCCCTTCCCCTTCTCCAACCTGAAGATGTGGAGTCACTCCATGAGCACTGCACCAGCTTGAATGAACCCACCTGCAAACTCCCTTTGGAGTTCTGCTTGCCGGATGCTCGCCTTTTGAAGCCAGTCTGCATCATGCCATTCTGATATCATATCACCGTGGATACTATATTTGATTTGGGGGTATGATTCGGTGTATGGGTCTGATAATGATATGCTAATGTATTATAAAGACATTGCTGATGTTGAATGGCGGGAAACACAGCCTGCCATTCACGGGGCAAGGGGACGATTACATCCTGCATTTACAGCTCCGGGAAACATGTTTTCTGCTCATGCTACCAAACCCATCTGATGCGAACGGGAGTGGAAATTCCTGGACCAAGTAACTATTTCTGGCAATAAACACGACTTACTTTCAGAGCAGGTGTTCCATGTGGACATGCAGAATGTGTTAGTCATGCAAGACCACCAGATTTGTGTAATGCTGAGAGTAATCCAATCATGTTACACATTCCAAATCAATCATATACTGTGGACCCATGAGGTGTCTCTTTCCTTGTTACCCTGAGGCAAACTCACATTTCTCCAGCAATTCTATCTGTTTAACACAACAGTGAGTTATGTTTCCTTGACATATATTCCTGGTTTCAGTGAAAGAACTACAGGACCAATGGACTAATGCACCACAATGATCCCAGTAAATTTCAAAGTTTCTGCATTCAATTCACGGCTTGAAGGAAACTGGAAACAGGCCTCCAGGTGACTTCTAATAGGTGAATGTCTGAAAACCCATCTTGCTAGAATTAGGATTCAGTTGATGCAATTACAGCTGGACAGAGTCAATCACCCAGAGCAGTTATATCAGTTGTAACAGGACAGCAAACACAGATTAAAACACAGAAAGGCTGTTGTAGGCACAGTTTTCTGATGGTAATTGTTAGAGGGTTCTGACACAAGCTACCACTTTAGGTGTACAGCCCACAGCAGATAATGTGGTAAATGTTAACCTAACCCACCCAACGGAGCACTGACGCAGTCAGATTAATGGCACATTAAGCAAGTTAGGCGGTTTCACTTAAAATGATGCCCATTAATTTTCCCAATGTTGGTAGTCTTGCCTTGCTGCAACCCCGGGGGACAATATCAGGGCCAGTTGATGAGCGCTGACTGATTCAAAAGATGAGAGTGAAAGGCTTGGGTTTCTGACTGTCTGGAGAGGCGCGCAGAAGAGGGAAGGGAATCAAAGCTGCACACTTGTGTTAAATCTTGGTCTTTTGGCTAAGATTGAACATCAGATCAAGCCCAAGATGAGGTGCAATGCCTTATCTTGTCAACTTGGATCTTGTTTGTCTTTTTTGTGGGGACCATGAATTGGATTCAATTGGATTTTGAATGTGATTTTTGTAGCAAGAAACGAGTGGATTTGCATTTAGAATCATAGAATCATAGAAACCCTACAGTGCAGAAGGAGGCCATTCGGCCCATCGAGTCTGCACCGACCACAATCCCACCCAGGCCCTACCCCCAGTCCATTCTGAGCATTGGCTTTGTAACTTTAAGGATGGAGTACAAAAAAATCTTGGTTTAACTGTGATATGCTGTCTGACAACTGATAACGAACTTCCTCCGACTGGCGAAATATATCATCCCACATAGCGGGGGCAATTCTCCCCTCCCACTGCGCTGTTTTTTTAGTGCAGTGGGCCAGGAGGCTCGAGAGGCGGCCAATTCGTGCTGGGCATCTGGGCCTCAGCATCTCTCCCAGTGAGTTTTTTGGTGTGGATGGAGCCACGCTGAAAATCAACGTACCGTGTATTTACATACCTTAGCATGTTATTAGCAGGTGTGCGACTCGAATCTCCAGCAGCTGGTGCTCTAAGCAGGAGTGCTCTGGTTAACATAGACACTCATCCGGCATCTACTCTGCAGTGAAGGGGAACCCATCTTGTGATAATAAGGAGTCTGTCCCTGCTCCATGTCATTGAACTGCAGCGCGTGCCTGGAAGGGAATGCTGTAGTTGCACTCATGGCAATGGCTCAAGTGAGCGCAATGGTCATGCCCGCACACCAACCTGTATGCTCTTCCTGCCTGCTGTGCTCATGATGCCAATGGCAGGCAACCTAATCAGGTGACGCATGGCAGCACAGATTGTGTTGTGTTGCCAGCATCCACAAGTGGGAGTACTGGACCCAGTGAGGGATTGAGGGGCGCAGGGGGAAGGAGGAGACAGGACGGGCTGGTAGTGCTGGGGTAGATGCAAGCAATGACATGAATCTATCGATCTCTCTCTCTCTAACCCTCACCATGCAGATTGGATCTTGGTATTATTGATTTAGAGCTGGCCATCGTGGTGGTGGCTGAGGAGGAGGCGGCTCAGGAGGTGGAGGGAATAGGTAGGTCACTCCAGGAGCAGCCAGTGGTAGGCCCTCAGGAAGGAGGGCAGGGGACAGCCGCTGATGGCCATGAGGTGGGAGAGGTGTCTCCTCAAAGGGTGGCCAGGAGAAGGAGGATGCGGTACCGGACCAGGACATCTTTCGAAGGGCTGTCGGAGGTGATGTGCCATCGCTGGCTCCGCTTATCTAAGGACACTAAGGTCTCGGGGGCAGGGAATTCATATGGTGTTCGTGGAAGTGGAAATGACTAGGGTTGGGAAGCATTTTCCGATCGGGGCCATTGTGATCTCCTGGACTCGTTTCGATCGCCGCAGGGGGTCGGAGAGGAATTTCCCAGATTTTTTTTCCCCCATATTGGCCCTGGGGTTTTTCACTCTGGGTTTTCGCCTCTCCCTGGAGATCACATGGTCTGGAATGGGGGGGTGGGGGTAAGTTAATAGGTTGTAATGAACAAAGCATCGTAGCTGTGAGGGACAGCTCGGTGGATAGGATATTGGTATGTAGATAGGCTGGAAAATTGGGCGGGGATCCTGGATTCAGGATTCAATCCTGGACCGGGGAGCGGCGCGGGCTTGGAGGGCCGAAGGGCCTGTTCCTGTGCTGTATTGTTCTTTGTTCTTTGTTCTTTGACACGGTCTGGCACCTGTGTGAGGTGCTCACACACCTGGCACTCAGGGGAGGGACGGCCACCCGCTGCCAGTAGAAGTTAAGGTCAGGGCAGTACCTAATTTCTATGTAATAGAGTCATTTCAGGCACAGTAGCGACCTTTGTGGAATCTCTCAGGCCTCCGTCCACAAATGTGTCCACTAGGTCACAGATGCCTTGTTCACCTGGGCAGGCCAATACATACACTTTGTTGCTGGACAGGGTTAGCAGGAGGCCCGGGCTGCAGGCTGCGCCACCATTGCCGGGATGCCCAATGTGCAGGGGGCAGTGGATGTGGGACACATCGCCCTGAGGTCCCCGCAAGGTGAGAGGCAACCATTCATCAATTGAAAGGGGTTCCACTCCCTCAATGTCATAAATCGTGTGCAACCGCTGGATGATCATCATGCGGGTCCGTGCACAGCACCCAGGCAGAGTCCACAACAGCTATGTGCTGAGGCGGTCGGACATCCCTGGGCTCTTTGAAGACGCCCAGGCTGCTGGGATGGCTCGTGGGGGATAAGAACTACCCACTGAGGTCATGGCTGATGATGCCAGTGGGGAGGCCCGAGACAGAGGCGGAGGCCCACTACAATGAGGTCCATGCTGCCACCCCGTCCACAGTAGAGTGGTGCATAGGCTGCTGAAGATACGGTTCTGCTGCCTGAACTGCTCTGGGAGCGCCCTGCAGTATGACCCTGTGCATACATCACGCATCATCATTGTGTGCTGCGTCCTGCACAACATTGCCCAGCAGCAGGGAGACCAGCTGGAGCAGGGGGATCATCACCAGGCAGAACTGGATGTCCTGCCATATGAGGAGCCGAAGGATGGAGGGCAGGAGGTGATGGCATGTGCCCGGCAGGGCAGGGCAGCAAGGGAGGCCCTGGTAGCAGCCTGCTTTACCTAGCTGGTGCCGTGCAGTGTGAGGGCTGCTCCCAACACCTTGCCACCACACCCAAGCTACTGCAGCCGCCACCCCCACAACTCAAAACTGGCCACTCAAATTACATGACCCTTTCCCACTCTCTCACAGCCCAACCCCCACCCATCCCCACCCTCACTCAGCCCAACCCCCACCCATCCCCACCCTCTCTCAGCCCAACCCACCTCCACCCTCTCACAGCCCAACCCCACCCATCCCCACCCTCTCTCAGCCCAACCCCCACCCATCCCCACCCTCACTCAACCCACCCCCCACCCATCCCCACCCTCTCTCAGCCCAACCCTCACCCTCTCTCAGCCCAACCCTCACCCTCTCTCAGCCCAACCCCCACCCATCCCCACCCTCTCTCAGCCCAACCCTCACCCTCTCTCAGCCCAACCCCCACCCATCCCCACCATTTGTCAGCCCATCCCCACCCTCTCTCAGCCTAATCCCCACCCTCTCAACCCATCTCCCCACCCTCTCTCAATCCACCCTCCACCCATCCCCACTCTCTTGCAACCCACCCCCACCCATCCTCACCCTTTCTCAACCCACCCCCCCCACCCATCCTCACCCTCTCTCAACCCACCCCTCCACCCCCACCCATCTCCAACCTCTCTCAACCCACCCCCCACCCCTCCCCACCTTCTCTCAGCCTACCCCCCACTAACCTTGAGAAACATCACAACAGGTTAATGGCCTGGGCTGGCACTGGTAGCGAGTCTTTGGTGAAGGCTGGAGGATGACGACTAGTCACTGTAAGGCACACTGGGATCGTGCCCCTGGTGCCACTCAAGTCTGACTCTTACCTGTTCTCCGAATGTACACTGGCACCTGGGCCGACGTAAGAATTGGGAATACAAGCGTGTAGAGCAATGGGTCAGGGGCTCGACCAGGGAGGGCTGGAGAGCATGCCAGGGGGTGGTGTGTGCCTAAGGGTCTGGGGGATGCTACAACTTTCTAATCTTGTGTGGCCTACTGCTTCATCTAGGTGCTCCCCCAGGATGCGCATTGGAGCAGGAGGTGTCCAGCAGTGATCCTTGCCCTGTTGCCTGTGATGCCCTTGGCAGCCGTCACCTGTGGGGCTGAGACCTGGAGTGCCCTGGCCAACTTGCAGATGTCACTGATGTTTCTGTGCCACCCTGTTCATCCAGCTGGCCCTGAGATGCCCCGGTGTGAGGAAGGGGGAATTGGAAGGCACGTTTGAAGTCTTCTGGATAGAAGGCCCCGATGTCGGCTTTAGTCCTTTCTCCTCTCTTGAGGTGCCTATAGGCCCCTGGGACACTCCGTGGGACACCAGCATAACTGGACTGAGCTCCAGAAGCTCCGGCATCCCTTGGCTCTGACAGTCCTGGAGGCCCAGATGTGTCTGCCCCATGGTCTGTGATCCCTCAGCCCTGACCCTCTGAGACTGGGCCAAGCTCTGGAGCCCCTCTGCTGCAGCATTCTGCAAATGAGCCGGGCTCTGGAGCCCCTCAGCAGTAGCCCCGTGAGACTGGGCTAAGTTGCCTAGGCCCACAGCCACAGCCTGCTGTCTCCAGAATCCCAGCGAGAGTCTCAGCCATGGCCAGCAGTGTCTCCAACATGCCCCCGACACCCATGACCACGGACCAATGTGCCTCCTGGATACCGGAAACACACTCGCCCATGGCCCATTGTGTCTCCACGATAGCCTCGACACTGTCAACCATGAAGCCAGATCCCTGACCCAGATTTCCACTGTGGTCACCACCCTTGCAGCGTTGGCCTGGTTACCAAGCTGCGCCGGCACCAGCTCCTGCGACAGCACTCTGACTCCTCTATATAGCCTTGCAGTCACAGCATGGTTGCTAGCAGCCAATCCACAACTACCCAGGTTTGCTGATGCATCTCCACCAGCTTAGGAATGAATGAACCCTGAGGCCCGGCATCTGGCTTGGGGCCAGCTGCATCCTCACTTCCAGCAGACTTACCCATGCCCTCGGATGTTCCCGTCTCCACCCAATTGTGAAGTTGTACGAACTAAGGAATAGCATGATGGGAAAATTGGTCAGCTATTTGGTACAATATAAGCGAGGCTGACTCCGCATAACTTTAAGACTATATGAGTAAATAAAACAAGATAAGGTCAGGGATGACGGAGTCACCGACCTTCTTCTGTTTCATCAAAGGACAAGATAAGAGTATGAATGTTGAGACAAAGGGTTCTAGGAGGTCAGCAAGTTATGACATGATTAATGACATTGCTTATGATTCTATTACTAATTGAATTCCTGAATAAGCTCTGGTCACGCTAACTGATAATGATTATGTATAAATACTGAACTTTTTCTTTCTGTAAGTGCGGACTTGTGGAAGAATCAGCAGTTGTGCCAACTGCTCTCTGACCTCAAGTTTCAGCCATATACTGCATGCAGTCTTTCGTAAATAAATTCTTGTTACTTTGTCAGAACAAATTTTGTTGAGTGTTTCTATCACAGTCAAGAAGCAGGAAAGTTTCCACTTCAACACAATGTGCATCAGTGGCTGTGATGTGCTCACCAGTAAGTGACCCAGAAGCCTCAGCACTAACATGACCCACCGTGGTGATATCTCTGTGTTGGTGGGTTGTCATGATGTGGAGATGGGATTTTTGTGTCTCTGTGCCCTGTTTGAGAGCACATTTCCACTCCATCTGATGAAGGAGCAGCGGTCCGAAAGCTAATGGTGTTTGCTACCAAATAAACCTGTTGGACTTTAACCTGGTGTTGTTAAAACTCTTACTTGGTGGGTTGTGTCATTGATGCCTATGGCGAATCACTGGTGCTATCCTCGGAGGATTCTTCAGGGCCTTCCTCCGAGGTGTCATCCGAGGTGTCCAAGGGAGTTTCTTCAGGAGCAGAAAGGGGGTGGTGACACCAGAAGCACCTGGTGCATCAGGATCCAGCACTGTAAAAAAGAGCACATATTAGGGAAGGGAGGGAAAACAATCCGCGCAGTATGGCACTTACCTCAAAGAAGACTTAGGAATAGTATTCAGCTGATGCTCACTTGCATACCAGATGCCAACCTGGCTGCCAGATACCCATCTCGGTGTGTCCCCACTGCCAGCTCCAGAGCACACTGCTCATACACTGTGAACATCTGCAGCTTTGGAGTCTTCTCCCTCTCATGGTGGCTGTGTGCATTCTTCTCCTGTAGGGACATAAGGGGAATTGAAAGCATGATGTATGGAAGGGCATGGGGTGCAATATGTGCCAGGGTTGGGGAGCTTGTGGTGGCCGTTTCTGGAAAATGTGTCCCCATTGGAGTTGCTGATTGGGGGCTGTGCCACAGGGGTTGTAAGCAGTATGGGGGGGGGGGGGGGGGGGGGGGGTGGGGGCGGTGGGTGGGTGGGCAGTTGGTGTCTGCCATTACAATGTATGAGGATGTTTTGACGTTGTAGACACAGCACACGTACAGGTTTCAGAATGGGATGCACATTCAGCCTCACTGCCCAAAGAAGGTTGTATATTTTTTTGTAGCACTGCTCTCCAGACCAGTGTCCTGGCATTTTACAGATAATGCCATCACCTCCCAAAACGCGCTTGCTGCAGGATCCCTTGGGCAATAGCCCTGAGTGGGGTAGAGCAGCTGGTGCCTCTCCTCCCCAGCAGGCGGGCCTGCTCACTCTCCACAAATCTCAGGGCACTTTTCTTTAGGACCATCTTCCTGGCGTGACTGGCTGAGTGTCCGTCATTGCAGTTTATATACACCTCTGGCTTCTTAAGGGAGTCCAGGTGCAGTCAGTTTGGGCCAGTCATGGGCCCATTAGGTATATTTCCTTGAGAATAATGTATAGACAACCTGACTTCAATAGAGGGTAAGCCATCTCCAAAGGTGCTGATTGGGGTAAACTCAACAAGGTACTGCATTCAGAGGGTGTGCAATGCTCAATGTTCTCACTCAATGAGAACAAATGCTCACATGCAGGGGGTGTGCATGGCAGTACAGTGCTCTGTGTGTGAAGTGAGGGGGAGGCCAGGAGGCCAGCGATGTCCAGGTCAGTGGGGTGTGGGGAGGCCAGGAGGTCACTGGGGTCTGGGGAGGCCAGGAGGCTAGCGAATCTTTTGTTGGGAGGAAGGGGGTGAGCGGCCAGTAATATCTGTGGGGAGTTGAGGCCAGCGATGGGGCCAGCAATGTCCGTGGGGGAGTGAGTGGCCAGTGATTTCAATGCTGGGAGGTTTTGCTTAGCAATTTCGCAGAGATGTGTGTATGCGCGGGGACCCGCTCAGCACGCTGATTACAGCCTCTCCAGCGGGAATAGGCCTTGCCCACAGCATTTCAGAGTGATTTATGCTTGTGCCCTCTATAGTGCACAGAGTGTGGGAGATTCATTTTGAAACTGAAAATCGAGCGCAATTTATTCCAGTTTTCACGCAAATTTGACACTTCGAATTTTTGGTGGGAGATTCGCCTGCAGCATTTCTCCAACATCGAGTATGTAGCCTAGCCATGTGGAATTTCTCTAACCTTATCACATCCCTTGCGTTTTTGCTGGCAGCTGGTTGAACTTTACTCCCAACAAAATATTTGGTGTCCAGTGAGACTTGACTCTAGATTTATCATGTTTCAACATATGTGACACAAACTTGGGCAGGTGTCAATGGAATAAAGGGATCAAATAAATCCTTAATTTTGACAGTGACAGGCCATTCCCTAATTAACTTCTTTTAGAGTTGAAAAAAACGCCAAGGTGTGATATAAAGTAATTTAAATCTGCCTCTGTTTAAAGTGAATAAATTTGATTTGATTTATTATTGTCACATGTATTAACATACAGTGAAAAGTATTGTTTCTTGCGCACTACGCAGATAACACATACCGTTCATAGAGAAGGAAACGAGAGGGTGCAGAATGTAGTGTTACAGTCATAGGTAGGGTGCAGAGAAAGATCAATTTAATGCAAGGTTTATGCAAGGGGCTGTGTACCCCTTGTGTGGACAAGGAACTAACTTACCAATTAGCCAGAAAGAGAAAACGCCAGATTTCTAATCAAGCCAGTTGGTAAATTAAATCGAGTTGCTCTATCTTTGCTACTCTTGTTTTTTTTCTTGTTGCTATGTTTCCCTTCCAAACTTACATGACTCTGTCAATTAAAAGTGGAAAGGTTAGAGTGGCATCGTATACACTCCCAGAGAACTACTCCGACATGTGTTCAATGAGCGGCCGGGTCCATTTATATTCAGTTGCCATAACGACCCACAGGGTTAGTTAGATGTGATGGGGAAAAGGTATATTTAAATTTGCAGACTGGAAACAGCCGTTCAAGTGCAAGGAAGAACTTAAAGGCAGAATGTGGCCGTGGGTTTTAATACGCGTGAACCGACACAGACAGTAACCAGAATGACTTCGTCTGCCAAAAGCCACCCCCTTCTCCCTTAAGGAACTCCAGTTCTCATTTGCTTCCTGCCCTGGTCTGCGGTCGCTGTCTTGCCTGCCACCCCCCTCCCCAAATTCTTGGTTTCATTTGTCATCAAGTGGCGGCTGTGATTGGAGCAAATCCAGAAAAGGGAGAGAGAAGCAATTGTCGACTGAGAAGCAGAGCAAGGCGAAACAGCCACCAGCAGTGATTCTCGCCTCTCCTCGGAGCTGCTGTCTGCCCACTCGCCTGGCTCCCACTCCCACTGGGATGAAATTTGAGTGAGAGTGGCCCTAAAGGGCCAGTGGTAGCAGCAGCAGCAGCAGCAGCAGGGTGATGTTGGTGCTGAGGAGGAGGAGGAGGGGGGGAATCTGAACAGTCTGTATGTAGCACAGCATCTTGCAGGGAGAGAGAGAGAAAGAGAGATAGAGAGCCAATGCTGTATCTAGCCGGAGTGGATGGACCCATGAACGTCTCAGAGCCAAAGGGAAGAATACATTCTTGCCGGTAAATCCAATCGAATTGAGTGAAGGCACAGCATGGAGCTGAAGTGAGAGCAGAAGAGCTTCCCGCATGCATGGATGTGTTTAGCTTTGTGAAGATCGCAAAGCTGTCAGGGTAAGTGTGTGCTTCATTCATTCATTCCCTGCAGATTGTCCATGGTGGACACTAGTCTGTGCACCATTGGTCTCCCAACCCCCCGTCCCGTATAGCGCAGCCCGGGCACCGGGCACACAGGCAAGGCTTCCCCTCAAAAGTCACAGCTTTGAAGATGCGATGCATCATTTTCAGGAAGACCAAAGCTCTTATTTTTTTCTCTGCGTGTCTAAAACCCTGTCCACATTTCATGGTTGCAAGCAAATAGGCTGTCAAGCAGCGAAAATAATAGAGATGGAGTGAAGTGGTGTGTGTAAATGAGAGAAGAATTATAGGTTGTTGGAACATTGAAGAATTATTTTATTGGTGGACAGTTCCCCGATCCTGGGGAGCCTTGAAGCCAGTGCTTGCGGACGTATTGATGACACTTATCTGTCTTTCCCACTCTGCTGGTATATTGATTTTTAAAATATTATTTTTGAGTGTCGATTAGTACAGAGATTTCGGAGATTGCGTATCTCGAACTGATTATCTCTTTTTCTCCCATTTACCTGGGCCGAAAAGTTGAATTCCCTTCAGCCACGCCAAAGCTACTTGTTTGGCTGGGCTGCTGAATAATGCTTGGGTTTGTGTTATGAGTACATGAACACGCACCGAGTTTCATTTGTCTATTCCTTCGTTCCTTCTATCTTTCTCTCTTTGAGGCTCGTCTAAGGTAGAGGGCTCACAGCAGAATTTCATCTGTGTGATTCTCACTTTCACCCCTCACAATCTCTGCATATTCTTTCTGTTGGCGAAAGCCCTGCCAACAGGCTGTTTGTTCACAGGCGTTCATTTCAGAAAGATGCTATTTAAAGGGCCTTCAATCTGCTGGATTTTCTTGTAATCTCTCAGAAATTATTGAGGGTTGATCACAGAAAAGATACAAGTTGTGCAAGTTTTCCCTGTGTTTGGGATTTTTAAAAAATATTTCCACTGTCGAATCAACTTTTCTTCTCACTTTTCATTGAATAACATTCTTTTAAACTGCAATTAACCTAGATGAGGATGTTCTAAAATAGAAATGTTGGGTTGTATTAGAAAAAACATCACAAAGACATTGTCAATTAAAGTTTCCAATTGCGATAAATTATTTTAACCTACTTGGAAAGTCTCCAAAAAGCAAACATCCTTAGTGCTCCTTCTGTTATCACATCTGAGAAAAATCTCCCTCTGCAACTTTCCAAGACTTCAGTCCCTGAAGTAGAATTAGACATATATTCCCACCCAGTTTATTCAGTAAGGACATGAAGATCTGGCATTATTATCATTAGCCTCTGTCCACCATAGTGCTGAACATGCCGTTCAGGACCAAAATACTATTGTTTGTATTGCAATACATGAAATCATTGGAAAATATTCTGCTTGCCTGTGCACAAAAATCCCACGGATTCCTAGGAGTAAGGAAATAAATTCATCAAAGAGATTTTTAAAAGACTCCACAAATCCTGAAAATTTGAAATCAAAACAGTAAAAGCTGAGAACATACAGGTTGTCGTTCAGAATCTGCAAGAGAAAAGGTAGTTTGTATTTAGGGCAGGGCCTGTCAGTTGGACCCAGAAAGTTGATCATTCATCTTCTTCCAGAAGCTGATTGACTTCTCCTGCGCTTCCAAAACTTACCATTTTAATGTCTTAATAGGTGATGTCTTAGATATTGCTATCATCTTGAAATCACTCAGTGGTATCAACAATGATAAATGATTTTACACCTTTAACTTGATGGCATGTTTTGGGTCTAATAGCAGCTGCCTTGCTTTTGTTGCAGGGTGTATTCATACTGACTGAGAAATCACTGTGACATGAAGTTGATCAAGAAACAATCCCTAGAGGAATTCAGTAACAGCTCTTGTTATCTTTCACAAAATCAACATTGCTTTACAAGCTATCTATTAAGAAAATAATTCCCCAAATTAACAGAGAAAGCACAAAAAGAAACTGCAGTGTTCATTTTCTAATTTGGATGCGGTTTATATCAAATGGTTTGACCCAAAGTCAAGTATGAATGCAATTTTGCTATGGTGATCATCATACTTGTACATTGTTTTGATGCAGATTTGGACACATGCAACCCACATCAGTGGTGGAAGTGGCAAACCACAAATAGATTATGTAGATGGTTGATGGGAAATCTTGAAACAGGGGGACAACATTTCTGATGGCTCTAGGATACGCTCAGAAAGCATTAGCAGCCTTTGAAAGGCAAGAGTTGACAGATAAAAATAGGGGGACAGGAAGGCCAAAGTGCAGACACAAGACTGGAGTTATGTGGTAATGCAGCCCAGCAGTTTTCCCCCTATTTGATGACTGATGCATGATTGCAAGGCTCTGTTTCCACATAACAGCACAGTCGCTTTAGATCAGCATTGCAATATGCCTGGAAGGAAATTACAGCAGATTGCAATCAACTGGTATTATCACTTGCTTTGGCAGACCTATGCTGGATGGCGGCTGCAAACAACCCTAACAGAAGAAGGCCCAGCTCTGTATTTGCCTGTTTGCTGACCCAATAAATGTAATTTCCCACAATTATTGCCAGGCAGGTGCCAACAGTGTTAGCACATATGTTTTTGGGATCTTGGTGGTTACAGCTAATCGGGTTATGCCAGCTGTTAATCACTCTGGAATGCGTTCTTTCATGCAGTACCACTGAAAGCAGAAAATAAAGGTAATGGAGCTTTTTTGAGGAAAGATCCGTCATTCCAGACACTCATTTGTGCCATTCAGTCTGCTAGCTCCATTTCCTTTGGAAGTAAGAGTGTCTGCAGGCATTTATCTTCTGGCCAATTGAAGCATGTGCACTTTTTTCTGTAGTTGGGGGATGTGGGGGGTAAGCGAGGGGCAAAGGGTTGCTGTGTGATAGATATGTCATCCTTCAAAAAGATTAAACGGGCGGCTTCCCAAAAGAAAGCCATTGGTGGCAGGAATGGTGTTGCTGGCAGCACAACAGTTCATTTGGTTCCTGAACACCTAAATGGCAGCATAAAGAAATGAATGGTCATAAACTGTCTGAACTCCACTTCACTTGAACACTACCGTATCCTTTCAATTAACTTCTTTATACTTGCTATTAGCTAGCAACTCAGGCACCCCATTTATCGGAACATTCTTATAAATGGACCTTCTGCAGGTGTTAATGCCAGTAAATGGTGTGCAAGATATCTCTGCCCATATTTTAATATGCAAATAAAGTTTGTATCTGTTTTTCCAAAGAAAGGAAATGAGTTATATTTATATGTTATGTTTTAAATTAAAGTGGGTCCACACAGATTTTAAATTTCTCTTGCAGCCATTTAGGTGATAGATGTGGCTCAATGATTGTGGCTTCAAGTCCCAATCCAGAGGCTTAAGCATCAAAGCTAGACTAATCCAGCAATGCAATACTGAGGGAGAGCTACATTGTTGGAGGCAGCATCCTTTTGTTTTAAATAAGATGTTAAATCGAGAAACTGGCAGGAATTCTCCAGATTCATATGTCCCAGCGTTGATTCCAGCGAGAATGAAGAATTTGGCGCTCAGCTAAATCTCAATTCACAGCAACGGTATCGGAGAATCCCAGCCGCGGACAAGGTTAGAATCTTAGAAATCTTAGAAACCCTATAGCACAGAAAGAGGCCATTCGGCCCATCGAGTCTGCACCGACCACAATCCCACCCAGGCCCTACCCCCATATCCCTACATATTTACCCACTGATCCCTCTAACCTACGCATCCCAGGACACTAAGGGCAATTTTAGCATGGCCAATCAACCTAACCCGCACATCTTTGGACTGTGGGAGGAAACTGGAGCACCCAGAGGAAATCCACGCAGACACGAGGAGAATGTGCAAACTCCACACAGACAGTGACCCAAGCTGGGAATCGAACCCAGGTCCCTGGAGCTGTGAAGCAGCAGTGCTAACCACTGTGATACCGTGCCGCCCAGGTTGGAGAATCCTGGCCACTGTCTTTGTAAAACAGTCTCATGTAAAAGAAGAAGAATGGTCAGGACAACCTGGCTACTAATGTTAATCCCTTAGCTGACATAATTTCAAAAAAAATTGATTTGGTTATTATTATATTGCTGTGCGTGGGGGTTTGCTGGGCACAAATTGGCTGCTACATTCTTTGCACTAAAACAGTGACAATAACTTGGTCAGCTGAAATGACACAAGGTTGTGAAAAGCATTATATAAATGCAAGTTTTTTTTATAGGGGCGTGTTGGCATATATATTGGCATTACTGAGTCAAAGAGGAGCGCAAGTTTTATTGGGCCTGGGATAACTCATATTGTCTCAGGTTTTATGCAAACATTCACACCAATTATCCCTGGGATGAGTCATTGCAATTAAGCTCAGGATGGGGTCCTAGAAAAGGATCCATTCTTCATATTGGAGAGGTTGTCCATTCTATTCTTGGATCTACAGACATTACAACTGACCAGTTAATAAATGGGGAAAAGAAGGAAATCCTATGTGTATGGTCCAATTCAGCCTGGAATGGGAACCTAGTCTAGTTAAGAAAAACCTGTTTTATTTGAATGGGATGTGGTGGTGTAGTGTGGTAGTATTATCACTGGAGTAATAATCCAAAGACCCAGCGTAATACTCAGAGGGCCCGAGTTCAAATCCCAATACAGCAGGTGGTGAAATTTGAATTCAATAAAAATCTGAAATTAAAGGCCTAATGATAATTATGTGAAACTATTGTCAATTGTCATAAAATCTGGTTCACTAATGTCCTTTAGGGAACAAATCTGCCATCCTTACCTGGCCTGGCCTACATGTGACTCTAGATTCACAGCAATGTGGTTGTCTCTTAAACACTCTCCGAAATGGCCTAGTAAGTCATTCAGTTCAAGGGCAATTAGGGATTGGAACATCCTGTGAAATAAATTAAAAGTAACTCAGTCCAGTCAGAAGCAGAGGTCTGGCTAGGACACGATATATATATGGGTTAGTGTGCCAATCAAGTTCTTAATTACAAGTACTGGTTAAGTTAGTTCGCTTTGTTTAAAATTGTCACTCTGTGCTTCCTGTAAAACAAAGCACAACAATTCATATTGGCCTTATCTCACTTACGTTTACCAGCTTTGCTATGGAATATTTGGATATGTATGTGGAATCACACAGTATTCAGTTAAAATGACAATGGGTTACATTATTCTGTGAATTAGATTCAGGCAGTATATGCAAATTCCTGAACATAAATGTGGGACTGCTTATGGTGTGGCCAGTATCAGTGAACCCAGGAATATCTAAAGCATGAAATTTGAAATGTCGGTGATGGACAACTGATAACAGTCAGTTGGGGAAGCACTTTACCTAGACGGATCAAATAGGTCACAAATTCAAATTGAAAGGAACCATACATGAAAAAGTTCTTTGTTTCCTTCATAGTCCTCAGGATGTCTCAAAGCATTTCCCAGTTCATTAAGTATTTTTGAAGTGTATTCACTATTCTATAAGTAAACATATGTGGCAGCACAGTGGTTAACACTGTGACCTCACAGCTCCAAGGACCTGGGTTCAATTCCCAGCTTGGGTCACTGTCTGTGTGGTGTTTGCACGTTCTCCCCTTGTCTGCATGGGTTTCTTCCGGGTGCTCTGGTTTCCCCCCATAGTTCAAAGATATGCAGGTTAGGTGCATTGGCCATGCTAAATTGTCCATTGGTGTCGTGGGATGCGCAGGTTAGAGGGATTAGTGGGGCAAATATGTGGGGTTATGGGGATAAAGCCTAAGTGGGATTATTGTCGGTGCAGACTTGATGGGCCAAATGGCCTCCTTCTGCACTGTAGGGTTTCGATGATTTCTATGATATTGCCAATTTGAAAATCTGGATCGAGGGACTGAATAGTCGGCTCCTGTTCCTATGCATCAATGTTGCAGTTTACACAGCGATGTCACACAGCACGGGGAGAAATGATCTGTATTTGGTGATGTTAATTGTGGATTAACTCTTGATGTGGAGATGCCGGCGTTGGACTGGGTTAAGCACAGTAAGAAGTCTCACAACACCAGGTTAAAGTCCAACAGGTTTATTTGGTAGCAAATACCATAAGCTTTCGGAGCGCTGCCCCTTCGTCAGATGGAGTGGTTATCTGATAACCAGATAACCACTCCATCTGACGAAGGGGCAGTGCTCCGAAAGCTTATGGTATTTGCTACCAAATAAACCTGTTGGACTTTAACCTGGTGTTGTGAGACTTCTTACTGGGATTAACTCTTGGCCAGGACATTGGGAGAACTCCTTTGAAAAAAATGGCACGGGATCTTTTATGTTTATTTGAAGAGACATTAGGAGCCTTGGTTTAACATCTCATTTGAAAGACAACACAACACTTCTTCAACATCACAACAAATGATCAGTATGGAATGGGATTTGTAGATGATTTTGTTAAGTTCAGAGACCAAGAATTGCAATTGACACAATATCATATTGAATCCAACACTTGAACATGTTGACTAAAACTGTTTCAAGTCAATCATACAGTTACATACAGGTGGTCTATCTGAGATGACTGTAGGTTGCTTAGGAGTGATCTCTTAACTAAAATCTTCCTGCTTAGCTCAATTCAACAGTATCACTGCAATTAAAACATATTGATGTAATTAGCAAGCATCACACCATCTGGTTTCCACATAACAAACACTGCTCTGAACTCTTTTACAGATTTGAATCCATAACCTTCTGAATGAGAGGTGAGGGTGACACGATTGAGGCAAGATGGTACTAAATAACAATCAGTATTATCCTGCCTTACAACACATCTTTTGCCAATAAGCTTTTATTGACCTAGTGTTTTAAATTGACAAGCATTGATTCCAGAAAAGTTGACTGCAGTGTACAAGTAATTTAAGATTAAAATCACCAATTATTCGGGATTCTAAACGTGTCCTCTCCTGATGATGTCATTCAGAAGTATGTCACAGCTGTCCTGCCATATAGATATGCAAATATGTTACAGCTCTCCTTCTTTAGAAACATAAGTTCAGTTTTCTGTCATGCGTCATGTGTAAAATGGGTGATAGTGAATTGACGGCCCATTTTCCATGCCCCTTGTTCTTTGGAAGCAAAAATTGTGAGAGAGACAAAATGGCCTGCTGATTTGCTAATTAGAAGAATAAGAGGCTTATTTAATCTTATTTAAACATATAAAACTCTGAGGGGGCCTGTTGGAGCGCTTGCTAAAGTTATATACTGGAATTCTACCGCCCCGCCCACCCCAAAATCGGAGTTTTAATGTTTCTTCCTAGAATTTTACATTATCGTATAAACCAAAATCTAACCAATATATGCAAATCATTGAAACCAATAATGATGCTTGTTTGTAAAATGCTATTGAATCTCAACACTTACAATTTCAACATTGCAAGCTCTTAAAGTCCTAGATATTTCTTAGTAACTTTCCAATTCTGACTCTTAACCTGTCTTGGTAAATAAAAATTTGAGCGCGCAAATGATAGAATTTCATACTCTGAAGAGTGAAACTGCTCATTTTTACAATCTCAGAAGGATACCAGTTGTAGATTCTCAATGCAATTTGCAGGCACTGCCTCAATGAGGTAAACCAATGTAAAGCAGGTCTCTTTATGGTGCTTTCAGCTAAGACTGAGCAACTTTGTAACTAATATTTAAGATATAAATCAACATTGGAGTTCAATTAAGCGATATCCTCTTTTCTTGGAAATAGAGATGTGTTAAGAAAGACCCCAAAATTTCACAAAATTACGCCAAAGGAACACGTCCTATTAATTCAATTTTTCATTTAGGAAATGCACATCCCTTTCGAAAGAACTCACTGAGTGGGATTCTCTCAGAAACTTCTACGTGTTGAATTCGTGTAAAAACTGGAGTAAATCCCGCTATTTTTTTCAGCGGATTTTCAAAGTGAACCTCCCACACTTTGTGCACTGCAGAGCGGGCAGGGCCTATTCCCGCTGGAGAGGCGGGCAGCATAGCACTGAGCGGGCTACAGTGCATGCACTGAACTGTCAGAGTGGAGATCAGCACATGCACAGTAGCCCTGCACTGCCGGCCTCCCGTTTGCTGACCAGCTCGATCACTGGCCAGCCCCGCGACCCCACATCGCTGGCTGTGCGACCACCTCACCCCTGATTGCTGGGGTCCTGGATGTATCCGGGCTAGCCCTGCCCCCCCTTCCCCCCTTCCCACAAGGCCGCAAGATCAACCCCCCAGGCAGTCCCGATCTTCCCCTCTACCTCGCACTGGCAGCCCCGACCCTTCCCCCTCCCTCCACCCTGAAAGCCAGCCTCGATTGCTGGCCTCCCTCTCTCTATCACCGCTGAGTGCACACCCCCACCAATCTCACCCCTCCAAAAGGCCCCGCCCCTATTAGCCCATCCCCATTAGATCCTGCCCCACCCCCGGACATCAGGCAATGCCCAGGTGCCCCCTTCGGCATTGTCATTTTGCCTCTTGGGCAGTGCCAGAGTGTCAGGCTGGCACTGCCAAGCTGGGGACACCCTCTCTTACCCTCGACCTCCTGGAGGCCATGGCCCCTCTTCACTCCAGTGGGGTCAGGCCAACAGCTCCCCTCAAGTGGGGAGCTATTGTAAACCCTGTTGGAGTGAAACATTCCTGGCCGGCGGGGGTTAGGGGTGGGGGAGACTCTAGCAGACCTGGAGACTTCAGTCTTGGGCCTGCTAATGATATTTAAATCTTCATTATAATAATTTATTCAGCACCGCGCCGATTTCTGGCATGGAGCTGACGGCCCCGGAAATCCAATGGCTGGACACACGCAGAGACCATGGCACCCAGCAGGAAGCCCACCACACGGCCTCCACTTGAGTCGCCCCCACTGTTTCATTTGTTAAGATGAATTAAACTTTTACATAACCAAGTGTCAATATATTTGTAGTGAGTGCTACAAAGGCAAAGAGAAAATCAGTATATGCTAAATACAAATTTTGCCATCACACAAAGATAGAACAACATGTTCACCTTCATCCAGTCATTTAATTTGCATGGAGTTCAGGAAATAAGGGCAATTAGAGTCATTTAAGAAATATCTGCATGAAAGAAAATAAATTGTTGCATTTCTGTAGCTTCTTTCACAAACTCAGGACACCTGAGACGTGCTTTGCAAACAATGAAGTACCCTTGAATGTTGTCACTGTTGTAATGTAACAAGTGCAGCAGCCAATTTGTACGCAGCCAGTCCCCACAAATAATAATGAGATAATGACCAAATAATTTGCTTGAGTGATGTTGGTTAAGAGATAACTATTATTGTGGAGTGGACTCAGGAGAAGTCCCCTGCTCTTCTTCAAAATAGTATCAAGGGATCTTTTCTGTCCTCCTGAGTGGGCAGTCATGGCCCAAGCCCTGAAGTACCAAG